>NC_056728.1:59901766-60216766 GCF_019279795.1 Protopterus annectens | reverse complement strand
TGGTTCATTCTTTATCTGAAACAGAATTTGACTGCAACAAATGTTTAGAATTTAACAAGTTTCGCATGTACTCAGCTAGTGTACTGTCAGCTTCCTGGTCTGCGGGCATGAGAGATTTCCACAGAGGTATATAATAAGCCCTTCCAAATAATTTTTCAAAAGGAGTCCATCCTTTTGCATTCAGAACAGTTCTCATGGTCAACAGTGCCAGGGGCAGACGGTACACCCAATTTCTCTGTGTTTCTACTATTAACTTCCTTGGCTTATTCTTTAAAATCCCATTATGCTTCTCTACTAGCCCTGCAGATTGTGGGTGATACGAACAATGATTTTTTAAAGAAATACCAAAATGTCTATTTAACTGTTGTATGGTCTGGTTTACGAAGTGTGTGCCATTGTCACTGTAGATCCTTTCCAGAATGCTGAATCTAGGGAAGATTTCTTCAACAAGAACTTTGGCCACAGTTGCCGCGTCTGGATTTTTAGACGGAAAGGCTTCTACCCATCTGGAAAACATATCTACAATGACAAGACAATACTTCTTATTTTCACATTTATTCAACTCTATGAAATCCATACAGATAGTATGAAACGGATATGGTGGTGTAGGAAAACTCCCTTGCTTGGGCTTTAACGCCCCTTGTGCATGATGTTTATTACAAACATGGCACATCGAACAGAATTTTTTAGTGTAATTTAAGAATCCATATGTCGTGAACACTTGGTTCACCAGCTGTACCATCCCCCCTGTTGAGACATGGCACTGCCCATGGCTCAACAAAGCTGCATATCTAAACAAATTAGACAGCAATATCGGTTTCCCTTCTTTAGAGATGTACAGCCCCTTTTCGAGAATTGCTCCTCGTTCTACCCATCTTTGTTTTTCAACTTGCGTAGTAAGTGTCTGTATTGTCTTTAACATTTCTAAGTCTAAACTCTCAGAGGGTTGTAATTCCTCATTTAAAAGAAATACTTCTGAAGCTGCCTGCTTTGCAGCTGTATCAGCTCTCTCATTACCCTTTGAAATCCTGTCCTGTTGCTTGGTATGAGCTGTGCATTTACAAATAGCTACTTTCTGAGGTAACTGAATAGATTCTAAAAGATCTAAAATAAACTGTGCATGATTGATTGGTTTGCCAGTAGATGTTATCATTCCTCGATTTTTCCACTGTTGCGCAAAAACATGTACAGTAGAAAAAGCATACTGGCTGTAAAATGTTCACACATTTACCCTTTGCTAAAGTACATGCCCGTGTCAAGGCAATCAATTCTGCTGCCTGTGCAGATAAATTGTGTGGTAAAGATTTCGCTTCTATAATCTCAATATCAGAAACTACTGCATATCCTACTAGGTTCTGTCCTGCAGGACCCCTTTTGCATGAGCCATCCATGTAGTATGTCACCTCGGCATCATCCAAGGGAACATCCGTAAGGTCTTTTCTAGACAGTGTCTTTTGCTCAATCACCTGCAGGCAGCTGTGTGGTGTGCCATCTGCAGTGGTTGGGAGCAAGGTAGAAGGGTTCAAAGTCGTACATCGTTCAATTGTCATATGAGGTTGGCTCAACAATATAGTCATACAGGAAAGATGCCTAGAAGGGGAAAGATATGCTACCTTCTCTTGCAGTAAAATAATCGCAACTGCATGAGGCACTCTCAATGTGAGAGGGTGGAACAAAACTACTGAGGCCGAAGCCTGTACTGGCATTGCAGCTGAAACTACTGCTTGTACACAGTGGGGTAAGGACCGTGCCACTGGGTCCAGTTGTGATGAATAATAAGCAATAGGGCGTTGCTTGTCCCCATGCTGCTGTGTTATCACTGATATCATATAACCTTGCTTACAATCTACAGTTTGGAAAAAACGTTTATAATAGTTTACTAATCCCAAAACTAATGAGGACGCTATTAACTGTTTCAGTTTGCACAAAGCAGATTCTGCTTCTGGTGTCCATTGTAACAAATCCTGTGCTGCCATAGGCTTTTTATAAATCAGGTTAGTCAATGGTGCAGATTCCAAGGTATAGTTTGGAATCCAACTCCGACAAAAATTAGTCGTACCCAGGAAGGACATAATTTCCTTCTTGGTAGTGGGTTTTGGTGTTTGCAAAATCGCTACTTTTCTGTTCTCATCTAATGTCATACACTCCTTGGATATTACATATCCTAGGTATTTAACTTGTTTTTCCAAAGCTGCAGTTTATTTTTGTTTACTTTATGTCCTTCAGTGGCTAAAAATTGTAATGGCGCTATGGTATCTTCTTTACAATCTTGCTGGGTGGGGGCCGCCAGCAGGATATCATCAACATAAAGCAAAATCTGGCTACCTCTTGGTGGGGTAAATCCCGCCAAGTTGCTTGCCATTTCTTGTGAGAATATTGTTGGACTTTCACAATACCCCTGTGGTAGTCACGTATATGTATACCTTTTCCCCTGAAATGTGAAAGCAAACCAATACTGGCTGTCAGGGTGTATCGGTATCGAGAAGAACGCATTGCTGATGTCTACCACAGAAAAATATTTCTGTTGAGGTTTTAAATCATTCAACAGGGTGTGTGGGTCTGGCACTGTAGGTGCCCTTGGTATTACTGCGTCATTTACAGCTTGTAAATCTTGGACCATATGCCACTCTCCATTCACTTTCTTAACAGGAAATAAGGGTGTGTTACATGGTGAGTCAGGGGATTCCACCAGCACCCCTTCCTTAAGTAAAGCTGCTATAATAGGTTTGATTCCTACCTCTGCATCTTTTCTTAAGGGATACTGTCTTTTTTGTGGTCTGAATGCTGACTTTGGCGTTATAGTAACTGGTCCCGCTGTACGAATAAGTCCTACATCTGATTTTCCTGTTGACCAGAGAGTTTCTAGTATATTCTGTAAGGCATTCTCTTCCTCCTCCAATAGGAGTGCTAATCAGCTGTCCTTGCTAGACTGCAAGTGCACAGCTTGGTGGGTCTGAGTTATCCAATTCAGCTTCTGCATTTGTATTCCCTGTTCTGACAGTTCTAACTCTGTCTGTTTTTCCCATCTCGTAACTTTTTTTCCTAAGTCTACCCATTTTACATTCTTGTCCTTAGTTAAGCTAACGTGTGGTAATCAATTAGATTTATAGAGTGCAAAGAACTCCTGGGGCAATGAACAGCTGGCTACACTATTCCCTTCCATGTCCCAGTACAGATTACGTAGTATCAATCTGTTTGCACGATTTCTAAACAATTCTTGCTCATATTCCTTATTAGGTCCTGGTGTGTTACAATAATACAGAGTACAGTGCAACAAATGCTGTTTATCAGTGTCAAGGGAGGGGAATTTGCTGATGGCTGCATTCATCAACTCTTCGGTCACTGCCCCTGGACCAGTCGTAACCAAGTCCTGGCTGTACCAATAAAACATTTTACCCTCCGTTTGCACTGCAAAGGTATCAATTTGTCGCTGTTCTTCCATACCCTGCATAGTCGGAACTACTGCTATACCAAATAGCTGCATAAGGTCTCTGCCCAAAAGGTTTACTGGGCATTTTGCAGAAACAACAATTTTGCTTTTCTGGGTCAGTCCTGAAACAAGATTAGTTATCACAATATTATGGGAGAGGGGCTTCCGATACAGCTGTCCATTAGCTGCTTTGACTAATATGTAATCAGGTGACTCTGAGTTCTCTGGCAGTTTGGAGGGATGTATCAGGGTCCGTGATTCCCCTGAGTCACACAAGAATCGGACTTCCATCCCTTCTACCAGGAGTGTAACTTCTGGTTTTGTGTCTGCTAAATAGAGCTCTAAGCTCAATAAAGCCAAATCTAATATTTCATTTTCTTCACTATCCATGACTTCCTGCACTTCCTCTATCACATTCTCTACTCCCTCTATCACATTCTCATTTGTCCCTTCTCTGCTATCCCCTTCTAGTGATTCTTGACTATCATATAGTCAGTCCTCACCCTCCTTATCTTTCGTGGTTGCTTTCTTGTTTTTCTTGCAATCCCTTGCCAAGTGTCCCTTTTTATAGCATTTAAAACATTTACCCCTTTTCTTTCACCCTTCAAAGTCCTCTGATCACTAATCAGATTGTTTGTTTCCCTGGGCATTTATCTTGCCCTTTTTCCCGGACTGTACTACATAAACTTCTGCTCCATCTTCTACAGAAATTACTTGGGCTTTCTTTTTCTTTTTGCTATTAAAATGTCTTTCGGCATGCCTAGCATATTGAAGTAATGACTGTAACCTGCTTGTACGATGATCTACCATGTGCTTTGTAATAAAGCTGCTTATGGGTGCAATACTGCCTTTCAAAAATGCATTCTTTAACTGCTGCTCATATGGGGAATCGTGTGTTTGATCTTCAGGAACCTGCATTCCACAATGGTTATTAAAACATTCTAATAGTCTGGCATAATATCCGTCAATAGTTTTGCCTTCCTGTTGGATACATTGATTAATGCAAGTCTAGTCTGCCCTAGGCTTCCATTTCTCAGAGATTCAGTCTGTAAGACCTTTCACTCTGCTGTCTAATTCTGTGCTGCTATGTGGGAGGGGCCTGAGCGCAGCGTCACGGGGATTCCAATCGCCACTAATCATGTGCCAATCTGGTCCCACAATTTGTCTGATTACTTTTTCTACCTCTTCTCCGTTTAAATTATAACTTAGCCTCATTCCTTGCAAATCTTCTAAGAACTTTCTAAAATTAACTTTTGGATGGGAAATTCCCTCAGTGGCTTTCCAGATGTCTTCCGGGGTCCAGGGTCTATACACTAGAATAGTTGGGTCCTGACCTTCTTGCCATGCCTGAGGATTAGGCACTTCTATAAGTGGGCATATTTCTTCTTCACTCATAAATCTTGTATTTCTACCTATTTGATATAACTCAATGTCCCCTTTTGAGTTTCCTGCCCGTGTTCGAGACCTGGTCTCAATGGGATCTCTAATAAACGGTTTCGCTTTTGTAGTGTCTCTACTTACAGTGACAGCAGGATATCGCAGGGGTGGACTAACTTGTTCACTTGCCTCATATTCTGGTAAGGGAGGGCGGAGGGGCTGACACTATTACTAAGTTATTGTCCTCCCTATCTAAAAACATTGCTTCGGTTTACTTCCTCAATCCACCTGTGTGCCTGAGGAATTCCTAATTGACGTTGCTTTTATACCCGACCTTTAGAATCGGTTTTAAGCTGTTTGGCAAGTTTGACAAGCAAGGATTTTTCTAGTTTACCATCAAATTCATACTTATTAACCCATTTTGAGTAGTATTTAATATTATCAGCACGCTGTGACTGCATGTATTCCGCGTCTTCGGTTAACGGCAGAATTTGGGATCTTTTTATACAATTATTACACATTTTGTTTTGCCCTATTAATCGTTACGTAACTCCTTATGTTTAACGTGGTACCACGGATTTTGTTATAGTCTCTTCAGAATGACTGCCTACCTGCTCTGTTTCCCTGATCTATGACAAGACAGTAATCTTTTTGTCCCTGACTTGTATAAACAAAGTCTTAACAAAAATAAATACAAATCTAGTCCCTGATCTAAAACAGAAAAAAAAGGTAAGATTCACCCTACCTGAGCCTTCGTGATTGATCACCTGGTTCGAGTAAACCCGTCCTTCAGTCGCAGATCAGAAAGTGGCTGGCCTCTTTTGTACGACAATTCAGTCGGAGGGCTTTTCAACTAAGAAGAACCGATGTGGTTTCTTCCCCGTATAGTTTCAAGCCACCTGACCTGTCTGATCCGAGGCGAAGTGAGGATTTCTGGTCCGAAGGACCAATCTGTCAAAGGAAAAAGACCAATACACGTAAGGTTCAGTTAAGGCATATTTAATTACTTGCTGCAAGGAGACAAAAACATGCAAATACAAGGATTTGTCTAACTACTAACAGGAAGTATGCTTATTCTTATACTATTTTACAAGACATGGCCTTTTATGGCTGATGTAATCAAACACAACTTTCAGTATTGTTCTACAGCAGACGTTACTCAGATTTTCTGCTGACATGACTAGATTTGTGAGAAACTTTTGAGAAAAACAACCTGGCCTTGGTGGGCACTAATTCGTTTACAAGCTTCCATTGTACAGTGTTACATTTCAAGGTACTCTTCTAACTCCGATACAAGCAAATGTTGATTGCAGTTCATATTTTCAAACAGGCTTTGTCCTAATTATCTATAGCTTCTACAGCTGTGTATTTTCTCACAGCACAAACTGAACTTCTTGTCTAAGCTTCATACAAGTAGTATTGTTCTATTCATTATTTTCCTAACATAAGCAGGAATCATCTGCTTCTCAGTAAATTTCCAAGGCAGAAGCAAGATTTTAGCTAACAATACAAGGTCAGAAAGCATCTGCAGTTTGTACAGATTTATGCAGTATGAAATAGAATAAATGTGTTAACCCTTTTGAAGCTCTAAATGCAGTAAGCATATTACTAATACACACATTAATACATATTTTTCTGACAAAAAGAAAAAAAGTATTCTCTTTTTATTGCTCTTATCAGCTTGTCTCCATAGAAACATGAGAACCAGCTACACAGTTGCCTGTAGTTGCAAGCTTCTCATGATGCACTGTGAACATTTATTTGTTAAAGGAAAACTTTTCATTACATTCAGTGTTGTTGTATGTACTTGTTTCCACTTAGAACTTGTTGCTGGACCAAGCCAAGGCCCTTAATCCAGTCATTCCCCTATGCAAAAGTAAGAAAAGCATATCAGTTTTATCATGCTGTTTGGTCTAGACTTTCTTCTCTTTTTACATTGCAGTGCCTACATTACTTAATATTGATCAAAAAGAAAAGAAGGGAAAAACTACCACCTGTTTTCTTTATCACACATAACACAAAGTATTTCATGCTTTATTGAAATACTGCTAAGAACAAAAACTGTTTTACTTACAGTTATTTCCTTTCTTCCTCTTCCCCTTTCCTTAATGTTCTTCCAAACATATGATATGGAGTCCTCTGCAAGTTTAACAAAGTCAAAAAGTCCAATATTTCCAGTTTTTCTTGTCCTGCCATATTTCAGAAATGTGGCTGATACTTTGTAAACCCACATTTATTCATTAATTTCCAAGTTGCCAGTTTTCTTCCTGTTGATCTCCATCTCCCAGCTCCAGTCTTTGGTTCATTTCTAACATGCTCCTGGTTCTTATAGTGAACTTCTGAGCTTATTTTTTGTCTGTCAAGCATTTTCCTTTGGAATATTGGAAAATGTTTCATTGGCATAGTCTCTCTGTGAGCTTTATTATCAGAAGAATAAAAGTCTTTCGGCTTTTTCCGGTTAGGGGTTGCCACAGCGGGACTCCGGTCCACTTATGATTGGCAGTAATTTTTACGGTGTCGATTTGCCAGCCTGGCAGCCAGCCTTCAGAGTAGGCACACCCACACACATCTTTTAAATTTCAGTCGATCGTGGGGAGAACATCCAGACTCCACACAGAAGGCATCATAAAAATATGCAGCAGAATCCCCTTCTGTTTGATAGCTCACTTTTTGTTGGACGAACTTGTATTTCCTGCTAAACATGTTATACATCTGAAGATAGCTGGATACAGCAGCTTGAATTTCTCAACTGCTTCTCGACATTACCTGATTGCTGGAATAAATTTACTCCTCTTCTGCCTGGTGTCCAGTAAGTAATAATTTCCCTAAACACTATACTGTCTCCAGTTTTTAGTACTTTGCCCTTCTGCTGCAGTTCTGACAGATTCGACTTTCTGAAAGTAGGATTGCATCTTTACTATTAGAGTTCTTGGCTGCTTTCTCACGGCCAGGTTTGGAGCATACACAAAATGTGCCTTTTTACTTAACAACTTCTGCCGTAGAATACCAGTCCAGTTATTTATTTGTGCTTTCATAAAATTAATGCAGTCTGTTCCTTCTAGTTTCTCTTTTACAGCAGAAAATCTCGGGATTTCCGTATGTGCTTGTTCTTTAATTCTTCCATTTTTCTGAAACATCTCTTCTTGAGCTATCTTACACTTAGCTAGCCTTTTCTTGATTTAACCTCTGATTTTTGCAGTTGTATTAGCTCATCTGAATATTTGTTTAATCTTCCATTTTTTTCTAGCCTTTTAATAGGCTCATAGGAGGTTACTAGGCTAGCAGCTCGGGAGCCTTTACAAGCCTAGCCATGTTAATCCCAAATATCCCTATTTGTTCCTTTTGGATAGTTTACAGAACAAATTTATAAACAGAGAGTCTGTGATCAACACTGGCTACCCTTGTCCATGAAGGACATGGGTGCCACCCCAAGGGTGAATTTGCGCTCTCCCATCCAATTATCTAGGTTGCGTTTAAATAGGGTCAGTGAGGAGCTCTGATTTACGTGAAGCGACAGTCTCTGGGAGATGTATCTGTCCATCTAATGGGTTTTGTTAATGTCACAAGCAGCATTTCCTTTCGGGCAGGTTTGGAGACTGCCCTTTAGGCCAGGTGCAAGTCACCTGTCAGCAGCCTGTAAGATGCAGAGTAAAGTGACAGGACTTTCAGCCTGTCCATGACATGTCATGTATTTTCTTAGTGAGAAACCTCCGAGATCTCTCCAGCTGCTGCAGATGTCTGGTGATTTACATGGAAAAGGGTGCATTATACTGTATTAGTGGTCTGATGAGGGTTGAGTTCAGTTGCATTAGCATCCAGGTGAAGGGATGTTATATGACCTTGCTTATGAGGTGCACAACATAGGAGTCTTTCCTTACCACTGTGGAAACTTGGTTCTCAAAGTTCAGATTGCTATCAACCCATGTTCATAAGTCTCGTACCACTGGCTTGGAATTCAGGGGGTTCTGTCAATATTGTAATTTGTAGGGAATCCTGTTTTGCCAAAGGGAATGCACTTTTTTGCATTTAGTTTCAGTCCTTGGCTTTGGCACCAATCATTTGTTTGTGTTGGCCCTTCTTGTAATTTGTTAACATCAATGGGGGACTCAGTGATTGCTCCCAGTTTGCAATCAGCAGCGAACTTGGTGAGCCAAAGGCCATTTACTTTGGCCTGGACTTCTGAGAAATAGATGCCAAGCAGTAAGGGGCCAAGTACAGACCACAGTGGTACTCCACTGGAGATGGGTCCACCGGTGAAGGTGGAGTCACCAATTTTGACAGTGGGTGCTCTTTTGATGAGCCAGTTAGTTACCCATCTAGTAATGCAAGAGTTAATCCCTATCTGGGAGAGTTTCTTAAAGATGCCAGAGTGGGGAATTGTGTGGAAAGCTTTGGCAGGGTCAAGATAGGCAATGTGCACTGTCTTACCTTCATCCATTGCATTGGTGACATTCTCAAAGAAGTCCACCAATTTTAATAAGCATGATCTACTGTTAACAAAGGCAGACTGGGTTGGGTCCAGTATTTGCAGGTCGCTTATGTTCTTGTTGATAAGGTCCATGTAAATTCTTTCCATGGCTTTGCAGATGAAGCTGGTTCATCTTGCGGGTATGTAGTTCCCAGGGTCAGTTAATGGCCCCTCTTTGTGCAGGGGATTACTGTTGCTGTTCTCCATTGTGCAGGAAAATAGCCAGTTCTGAAGCTATGATTAAAGGGAATGTTAAATGGGTCCACTAGATCTTGTATTAGATTGTTTAGTAAACAACCTGGGATATTATTTTGTTCCATTGAGGCTATGTTTTTGGCCTTGGCGAGTGCAAAAATGACCTGTTCTGTAGAGATACTAGGCTGGTGTCAGTTCTGTTTTGGGATATGGTAGGTGGGGATAGGGGGGTGAAGTTTGCACTGAATCTGTCAGCTATCAGATTGGCAGTATCGTCTGGTGTAGTGTGAATGATCCCATCTACAACCAGTTCAGCACATAGCTGGGCATTCCCGTTTAGACTTTGGATGTAGTTAAAGAATGCCTTATGATTACCCTTGGCTAGAGATGTGATTTTAGTTTTGTAATTTGCTTTAGAAGACTTTACAAGATTTCAGATTTCCTAGTTTAAGCTTAGGGGGGGGGACTCTTACTCTGCTGAATGATACCACCCTTACTTTTGGACAACAGTTTCTTCCTCTTATTATATAATCTGCTTATACTTGAAGTCCAGCATGGTAGCTTGTTTTTAGAGGAAGACCATTATTTGATCAGGTCAGGTACAGCAGACTTTACACAGTTGCTTAGATGTCTGTAGAGGGCATTTGCATACACTTCTGTATAGTGATCAGTGATGTCTTTGATTGCCGGTGGTATGAATCTTTTTATACCATCGCTTAGTAGGCTGTAGTTTGCTTTGGTAAAGTTTTTTATAAGTTTTGTTCCTTTGAGGATGTCAGTTCTAGTAGTTACTTCAAACAAGACTGATTTGTGGTCTGAACTAACCAGAGGGAGAATCATGCATGGGGAAGTACAGTGACCCCCCCCCCATGTTGGTGAGTTCTATGTCCAGAACATTGGAGCCCCTAGTGAAGGTGCCGACTATCTGTTCCAGAGCATTTTTGTTAAGATAGTCCAGGAACCTCTGGGTGAGCATGTTTTTGCTTGTGTATGTCTGCCAGTCTATGGAAGAATAGTTGAAATCTCCCATGACTAAGGTGTTGGCTTGTATGGCAAGGGATTCCAGTAAATCTAGGTGGTCAGTGTGCTTATCCTGATTTATGTTGTGGGATCTATAGCCAGCAATAATGTGGTATGTTACTTTCCCAATAGTTAATTGGACATGGAGTAGTTTGCGGGAGTCATGCTGTTTGACCAGTCTCAAAGTATATTTGGTTTTAATAAAGATGAATACACCTGCATCTTTGGTTAATACCCACTCATTTTGAGAATTGAACATGTGGAAAGCATTGTAGCTGTGCATGGTTGAGGTGCTCTCAGTGGCCTTGAACTATGTCTTGGTAACTACACAGATATTAGCATCCTCTAAGGTGAGGAGTGCTTCCAGTGACTGCAGTTTCATGTTTAAACTCCTAGCATTAAGCAGCACAACCATGAGTATTTCTTGATTAGAGTTTGTTACTCTGGAAAATTTGTTGTTTTGACATTGTCTAAAAAAGGCACTACGGGGGAGGCAAGGGCCTTTGCCAGTATCTGAAAGCCAAGAAGGACAGGTGCAGACCATCTCTAGCAAAACAGCAAGGTCTGTCTACCATATCCTCCCAGGCTGACAGATACTGGATCCCCTGGACTGACAGCAGAAGCTGAGACAATTGTTGAATTCAGTCATTTTTTGTTTATATTGTGGCATCATCGTGGCTGAGAGTAGTATACCGCTTGGGGCTAGGAACATACCCGTCTGGGACACATAATCAGAGAGTTCTGTCATGTTTATCTTCATATAGTCCAGAGAGGTACTTCTTCAGTCATTCACTCCAGCATGGACTATGACAGCATTGTAATGGTGCTTGTTGTTGAGTGACTTGAGTGCATACATGATTTGTCAGATCCTGGCACTTGATAGGCAGCTGACCGTGACCTTCTCCTTGTCCAGTCTCGTGAGAGGGACATCTGTATGTCTCACTGTAAAATTGCCTTTGACAAAGACTTTTGATATGTTTTGCCTTAGGGGTTTTTGTTGAGACATGGGTGTGTGTTGATACGTGTAGTGGTTTCTTTTTGTTTAATGGTGTGTGTTTGGGAGGTCTCTGTTTATTTATTTATTTGTCATTTGATAACTGGGTTAGTCCAGCTGAGCCAAAGGCCAGATGTTCTTCGTCTTCCATTGCTGCAGTCCTTACTATTGGGTATAGTCCGCATCCAGTCGGCCCGAATACCAGAGTATAAGGCTGACGTCGGTCAGGGCGCATTAGACTGACGTCAGTACGTCAGGGTACTAATGCGCATGACCGGCGTCATATCCTCAGTCTTTTTTGCCGCGTGATCCGATGCAGAAGCAGTTTTGCGAGTGCAGGTTGGCGTTCTGAAATATTTCCGAAACCGGAGTTTCAGACCGAATCAGAGTTGGCTAAGTACCCGCTGGGGAACATTTTGGTTTTTCTTGCCTCAGTATTTAACCGGATGTCAGAAAAGTGAATAACTGTATTTCTTGTGGGAAACAAATACCTCATAGGGATTACCATACATTATGTATACCTTGTTTAGGGCCTGAGCACGACGTTGTTGGTTGCCGCTCTTGTGCTAAGTTTAACAAACGCACTATTAAGAGGAGGTTAGACTGTGCCAGATTAGTGTTTGGGAAGCGTTGCAATTATAAAATGCCGCCGGATGCTCCGCGCCCGCTTCATCCAAGAAGCGCAAGGACAAAACAGCGAAGCCTAGGGTTGATGAACCGCAGTGCCAGACGCCGGTGCCTGAGATGGCTCAGTGGAGCCAGAGGTTTTGCCAGGAGTTTCTATAGAGTCTCAGGCAGAAACTTTACTGTTACAGGATGTACCCTCTCAGGAGGCAGGCCAGGCTGAGGGGGCTTCTCAGGTAACTATTCTTCCCTCTCTTCCCAAAGTAGTTAGAGCCTCTCCTTCTGTTGCCA
The DNA here is from genome assembly GCF_019279795.1 of Protopterus annectens. NCBI lineage: Eukaryota > Metazoa > Chordata > Ceratodontiformes > Protopteridae > Protopterus > Protopterus annectens. The sequence continues at coordinate 60,204,367 of NC_056728.1, read as the reverse complement.
AAACTTCTTTAGAGGTAGGCCAACTTCAGCTTCAGTAGGGGCTTCTCCTAGCCTTCGGGTTCTGTACCTAAGAAACATATGCTTAAAATGGCAGAAGATTTGATTACTATGATTAGAGGTTCTATGGGCCCTCCTGATAAGAGGCCTAGAGTGGAACCAGAGTTTGACAGTTTTGAACAGGGTTCAGGAGCTTCTGAATCTTCTGCGGAAGATTTGCAGGAGTATCCTCATTATTCTGATTCTGATGTGGATGATGCCACTCCTTCGGATTCTCCTCCTGAGGATTTTTCATTTTCAGAGACTCTGCATTCCATGAGGGAGCACTTTAAATGGGAAGGCCAGGATTACTCTGATTCCAGGAAGAGGCTTAGGAATTCTTGTTTTACCCCAGCATAGGCCCTTAGCTATACCTCCTGTGTTGAATGTGGTGGAAGATGTTTTGCAGAGGCTTCCTGAACCCTGATTCTTTGCCTCCTGCTCCTGTTAAACCTGATAGGTACTATAGGGTGCCCAAGCTCATAAGTATTTGTTTAAGAGTCCTAGGGCGGACCCAGACACTGTTTCTCAGGGGCCTAAAGGTGTTAAGGCCTCTGTGGTTAAAAATCCTGTTCCCACTGACAAAGAGGCAAGGGCGTTAGATAGGTGGGGTAAGAAAGTGTATACTTCTTCCACTCTAGCCATGAGAGCGTTGAATTGTCAGTTTCACATGCTGAAATATCAAAATTATCTCCTTTCACAATTGAAATCTAAGGTGGATGCTTTGGCGGAAGGTATTGATTGTAAAGACTTGCTGGATTTAGTTTATGTGTCTGAACAAGTGGGCAAGCATTCTTTGCAATGTGGTTTTGATGCTGTGCAGGCCTCCTCGAGGGTGGCTGCCACTAGTTCTGTTCTTCGCAGGCATGCCTGGTTGAGGGATCAAAATTTGGCTGAGCATGTTAAGACAAGGATTTTGGATGCTCCTTTACAGTCTGATGTGTTGTTTGGTTCACCTGTGGAAGCAGTTTTAAAGAAAATGGAGGACAAAGCTAAGTCTATGCAAACTGTTAAAGATTTTTGCAGGTACAGCCACCAAATTTAGTAGAAATTGGCCTGCTAAGGGGTGGACATATCCTGCTTATGATTCCCAGTCTAGGGGTAGGTCTAGACGTGGTAGGGGCAGGGCTCAAGGTTCTTTTAGGCCTAGAACAGGAGTTCACCTGCTCAGACTTCTGGTGAGGGCAGGGGTCAGTCCTTTCGTAAACAGACCCAATGACCTGCCTTTTCAACTGCCAGTAGATTCTCGTCTGGCAGCTCCTTTGGAAGGACAACTGTCTCTTTTCAAAGGAAATTGGGATTTAATTACTCAAGACAGATGGGTGTTGGACATCATTCTACCAGTCCCTGTGTCAGAAAGGGGCCTAGGATTTTATTCTCGCATGTTCCTAGTACCAGAGAAGGGGAACACGTGGAGACTGCTTTTGGATTTATCTCTCCTCAACACTTATCTGGACATTCCCAAGTTCAAGATGTTGACGTTACAACAGCTTTTACCCTGCTGGGCAAAGATCACTGGATGGTAACTTTAGATCTCAAGGAAGCTTACCTTCATGTGCATATCAGGCTAAGTTACAGGAAGTATCTGCGGTTTCAAGCTGGAGATTCTCATTATCAGTTCTCTGCATTGCCCTTTGGCTTATCTACTGCCCAGAGTATTCACAAAGGTTCTGGCTCCAGTGATAGCTTACTTCAGGCTACAAGGACTTCAAATCTATCCTTATTTAGACGACTGCCTGATTCTGGCTCAAGAAAAGGAAGACCTTCTACAGCATCTGGAATATCTTATAGCAGTGCTAAGATGCCTAGGGTATTCTGTGAACGAAATAAAGTCCAGTCTAGTACCCTCTCAAGACATGTGCTTTCTGGGTGTGAGACTGAATACAGCAGCCCAGATGGCCTTTTTAACCCCGGACAAACAAAAGAGTCTGTCACTTTACTTCCATCAACTATCTCATCAGTCCGTGCTGACTGCAGAGACAGTCCTTCAAGCATTAGGGTTCATGGCATCTTATATTCTGGTGCTTCCCAATGCCAAACTGCATATGAGGAAGTTACAATGGTATCTCAAATATGTATGGACACAGCACTGCCAGGATTTAGACACTGTCATTCAAATAATACCTTGCCTTCAAAGAGTATTTTTGTGGTGGGCTCAGGAATGTCACCTAAACAAGGGACTCTCTGTGACCCGGCCAGAGGCGAGTCAGATTTTACCGACAGATGCCTCAGACATTGCTTGGGGAGCTCATCTACATGTAAAGTGGATACAAGACAAGTGGCCTGCCAGACTACAGCATCTACATATCAACATAAAGGAGATGTTAGCAGTCCAGTTCGCATTGCTGGCTTTCAAGGAGTTACTTCTTCCAGGGCAGGTGTTGATTCTAACAGACAACACAACTGTCATGTGGTACTTCAACAAACAAGGGGGAACACATTCTTATCCTCTATGCAGGCATGCAATGATTTTATGGGAGACTGCCACGCTTGCACCTAACTCTTCAGGCAAGGTTTCTGCCAGGAGCACAGAACTCCTTAGCAGATGTGTTAAGCAGACAAATCATGGATCCCCACAAGTGGAAACTGGATCTTCATGTATTTCAGAAATTGACAGTGTCATGGGGAACTCCAGACATAGATCTGTTCGCTTCTCCACTAGACCACCAGCTGCCACAGTTTTGCACAAAGGGGTTTCATCACACAGCTTGGAAAGTGGATGCTCTGTCTTTCAGTTGGACAAACCTTCATCTGTATGCCTTTCCACCTCTGCCTCTTCTTCCAAAGGTACTGTTAAAGGTCAGACAGGACAGGCCAAGGATGATTTTGATAGCTCCAGATTGGCCTCGGCAACACTGGTACCCTCTACTACGGAGTCTGGTAAAGAAGCCTCCATGGCCTTAACCTTTGATTCCACATCTGTTATCCCAGCAGGACGGTCATCTGCTCAATGTCAAGCTTCACTCTCTTCCTCTGACAGCCTGGCATATTCTGTGTTGAAACACAGCAGGTCTCACCTTCCTCAACAAGTTTTAAATGTGATTATGGAAGCTAGAAGACCTAGTACAAGGAAAGTGTACGCAGCAAAATGGAAGAGATTTTTATTTTGGAGTAAAGCAAAGAATTTGGAGATTTCTGAGCCTAATTTGAGTATGGCTCTTCAATATCTTACTGAGTTACTGGACAAGGGTCTGTCCTTCTCTTCCATCAAGATTCATGCTGCAGCAATCTCAGCTCACTATGATTGTGACCCACCATTGTTTTCGCATCCTTTGTTCAAGCAGTTTCTTAGAGGGGCTAAGAATATAAGACCCCAATGAGAGCTCCTACTCCTGCTTGGGATCTCAATTTTGTGTTGGAAAAACTTACTCTACAACCTTTTGAGCCTGCGGCTACTGCTGAATTGAAATATTTGTCATGGAAGACTGCTTTTTTTGTTGGCTATTACTTCTGCAAGAAGGGTGTCTGAGTTGCAGGCCCTTATGGCAGTCGAGCCCTTTTGATTTTCCATAAGGATAGGGTATCATTACGTACTAATCCTTCCTTTATGCCTAAGGTGGTTTCTAGTGTGGCTTTAAACCAAACTATTCATTTGCCTACCTTTTATGCAGACCCCCAAAATAAAGGGGAAAAGATTTTGCATACTTTAGATGTACACAGGCAATTGCGTTATTACTTAAGCAGGACTAAGGATTTTAGGCAGTCTCAGCAGTTGTTTGTTTCTTTTGCTTTGAGTTCGCAGGGCAAGCCTGTGTCAAAACAAACTATTTCTAGGTGGATTGGCTTTTGCATTGCATTTTGTTATTCCCATCATGGCAAGGAAGTTCCAGCTGGGATTAGGCCTCATTCCACTAGGGCTACTGCCACTTCAACAGCATTTCTACGGGGTGGCAACTAAGGATATTTTGGAAGCAGCTACTTGGAGTTCAGTGCATACTTTCTCTAAGCATTATCACCTTCCTATCTACTCTAAGTCTAGGGCTGGTTTTGCCACAGCTGTTTTGCAAGGCATGTTGTCAGCTCCTGCTTCTTTATGATTTGCCAGCCTCCCTTACCTCTGCTTTGGGATTCTACCCAATAGTAAGGACTGCAGCAATGGAAGACGAAGAACATAGTACAGTTTTGTACCTACCATAAATGTAGATGTTCGAGGATTCCATTGCTGCAGTCCAATTTACCCTCCCTCCTTCCCTCTGTGTTTAGGGGTGGTTGTGTGGTTGATTTACCTGCTTATATTTTTGTATATATTGTTCATGTTTTGGTGCAGGTATTTTGGGCCTTGTCTTTTTAGGGTCTTCTGACATCTGGGGCAAGAAAAGACTGAGGATATGACGCCGGTCATGCGCATTAGTACCCTGACGTACTGACGTCAGTCTAATGCGCCCTGACCGACGTCAGCCTTATACTCTGGTATTCGGGCCGACTGGATGCGGACTATACCCAATAGTAAGGACTGCAGCAATGGAATCCTCGAACATCTACATTTATGGTAGGTACAAAACTGTACTTTTTCAGTGGAGACCTGAGGAAAAGAGCTCCAGAAAAAAAAAAAAGTAATTAACATGCATATATTTAAAAGTCAAGAAAATTACAAAGTTATATCAAACATTGAAACAGCAAGAAAATTGCCTAGTTATATTGTTGCAGATCTTTTGGTAAGCTTTTAGTGGGTACCTCAGCTTATATGGGTTTATGTGTTGTGACCTTATTTTGTGTGAGAGGTGAGGTTTGCGTGAGAGCTGAAGGGTGTGTGCTGACAACCTGTTTGATGTCTAGTTTGTTTTTATGTGAGAGAATTGACTCCAGTTCCACAGTGTATTTACATCTCTCACATAGGGTGTTAGTTTGCTTTAGGAGTAAATGGTTGTCTATACATAAGACAATTGCTACATTGCCTCAAGATGCCCATATCAATCAAGCTGGCAGGAGAAATGAACCTGTCCATTGTGGCAGGATTTTTCTGAATGTGGTATTTAGGAAGGAAGTGGTCTAGCTGGACTTAATCACAAACAGCAAAAATGAAGCAGTAATTCAATTAAATACAGTTAACATAGTACAGTGCTGTCTTAAAATATACTTATTTTTTTTATTTTCTTTCAGTGGATTCCTTGGATTTTAGTGCAGATACACTTCAGACCTCTGGTTAAAGTTTCCAAATGTTGAGCAGCTCTGGTAAACAATCTAAAATCTGCGCTAATGTGAGGCTTATATACAGGCATATTTAAACAGTTTTAACATACTACTAATGGGAAAGCCCCAAAATGAGCCTTTCTCCAGCAATCCCCAACTCAGATGGCTACACACTTTTGCCATAAGGGTGCAAGGAGGCTCTTTTAATGTAAGATGGCTGGTTTAAGAGCACAGTGATACCAAACAGTTTAGATTCAGCAGGTCTGAATATAGCCTATGATATATAAGACAAGGCAACACAATTTTTAAAATGGAAGGAGTAAGGGAGAGTCACTTAAAGGTAAAAGTGAGAGTGCTCCGTAATATACCATTAGATGACCTACAGTGGTACCAGCTTCTCCTCAAACTGGTAGCTCTTCAAGCAACTGTGGACAGTGAGAGACTATGGAGAGTTTCCTATAGAGGATTTTAAAATGGAGAGGTTTGCTTGTATGCAAGCATGGGGAAATGTGTTTGTACATTGCAGGCATAAAGAAACTCTGAATAAATTAGCACAATCTTACAAAAATGTAATTCATTTATACCAGCAGGATGAAAAACTTTTCTAAAGTTAAACCCTCAGGCTAATCACATAAAAACGCAATAAGCTATTGACCAGTAGTTCCCACCTTGGGTGGGTTGAATTTCGCTCTCTTCTCCCATCAGAGAGAAAAAGAACCCTTCCAATGTAAATCAAATTGGTTTTGAGCTCAAGTGGAGTAACAAATGCTTTACAACAGAAGTAAGAATTCCTTCAATGTCAGTAATCCTTGTAAATAAGTTCACTAATCTATAGAAATGTTCACAACACATAAAAACTTTGCAAAACTTAGAAATAATCTGGCAGACTCAGAACAGCTTTTGCAAACAACTTAAGGGCAGTATAGTAACAAACAGGTGGAGTTTCTTTAAAAGGTGCAGGCTGAAAAACAATGCCAAATAAATAAATGCAGCAGGAAAGTGTTAAATATCACTGAAACAGAAGTGCAAAAATATACTTATATCAGCTTTGTAGGTCTAGATGGTTTTAGAATAAAAAATCCAAGTCTTGCGGTCACAGGTGTCCAAGCCAGGCACAAGGAAGCTCTAAATAAATTTGAGTTGATACATGTTTCATTTATTTTAATCAGCTCTGAACACATTTGACTTATTTATTTTAATTAGATTACTGGAAGTCATGTTTTGCACCAAAGCTGGAGCTTGAACTGCTTTTTGCTGAACAGCTGCATGATTCTTCCCAGCCAGTGTTTTCTCATCTTTTGTGCTTGATTTTCTTTCAGGTTCTCTGCATTTCTTCTTGCTAGACAGTACACTTACTTGCTAGTAACTGAAATTTACCCAAAAAGACAAATTCAGTGTTTGTCTTTTCTGAGTTTCTGCTTTCAAACACGGAGAGCTGAAATTAAGATGTGATTCAGTGTGCAGCCTTTTTGGAAGTCCCCTTGTAGCATGCTTCTTGATATCTGTTAAATGCAAGGGCAAATGCAGTATTAGCATTAATTAGGAATCCATGATGTAATCTGTGACTTCTTAAATGAAGGTCGGTGTTCCACTCGCACCCTATTGACAGCTGGCAGTCATATTTCCTAATGTCTTGCCCCTGGGGTATGGGGTATCTGCCCCCTTTACTCTGCAAGGCTAGCAGCTCTGGCACTGGAAGTTTGTTTGCTTTTAGAATGCATAGTACTCTGTATTCCATAGATGTATAGCAAGTATGTACTAGTTCGACTGACCTGCTTGATTCTGTTTGAAATATCTCAACTATGAGATGTGCAAACAGCTGACCTCTGTGCTTCTTCATTGTTTTTCATGTTCTAGATGGCTTCTATCAGTAAATAACTGATTTAGTCTGTACTATTACTTGAGCCAATACTGCCTACTGTCATTTTTAAACAAAATCAGCACAAGATTACATTGCATTACATTTTCTTGATAGAAACATTAAACCTATCTAATCTACCCTTTTAAGTGCACATAACCTTCTACTTCTAAAAAAAAAATAGCTTTTGGTTACTCACCTGTGCGATCTGATTGGTGGTTTAATTAGCAGAGCCTGTCATTTGGTTGTGGAGGCAACTTTCACTTTAACTAAATAGACTTTGTCAGATTTATATTATTCAAGTCTCTTGCCTGCTGCTTACTTATTCTCAGAGTAACACAGTCTTCATGCTTTTACTTGGGATATTTAGGACATTTTTATTACAGCTTACAGAAGCAGATCTTGATCTGGCTTTTTGTGCGCTACTGTGGTCATAAAAATGATAATATGATAGCTCACAAAGGCATATGCTAAAGCATCCTGCAAGACTTATGGACACTGACACTGAAAGGATCCTGCAGGAACTTATTTTAGAAAATAATTTCTTTCCTCTTCAAATTAAAATCTGTACTGAGCTGGAAGATGCAGCAAATATGTTTGCCAACAAATTTAATGCCAATTTACCCCCCTACCAATACCACACTCCTTAAGAAATGCTGTTAACTGTGACTCTCCCCTACTGGTACTAGGGAACAGTTCCTGAAGGCACTCTCCAAGGCCAAAAACACTGCATCGATGGGCCCTTGATAATATCCTGGGGTGCCTTCTTAATTTCATGAAACATGAACTATTGGGCCCACTAGAATCACTGTGTAACCAATGCCTCCAAACAGGCTTTGTGGCAAATGAATGGAGGACTGCCGCTATTATCCCACTACACAAGATCCCCAGACCTGAGGAGCTATTGACCCATAAGGCTGAGTAGTCTAATATGTAAAGCCATGGAAAGAATAATCATTGATATGTTAAATGACTACATAAGAAACATACATGTGCTAGATCTAACTCAGTTTGGTTTTGTTAAGGGTAGGACATGTCTAATCAACTTTGTGGACTTTGGACTGGGGCAGTATGGTACACATTGCCTGCCTTGACCTGAACAAAGCATTTAGTAGAATACCCCATTATGGCATTGTAAACAAGCTCACCAAAGTAGGTATTAACCCCTGTGTCGCCTTCTGGAGAGCTAGCTGGCTCACACACAGGATGCAAGAGGTTAAGATAGGAAATTTACCCCCCCACAAAAAGGCCAGTCATTAGTGGATTGCCTCAAGGCATAGTCCTGGGTCCTCTCCTGTTTGGTATCTACTTCTGTGAAGTTAAAGTTAATGTCAAAAGCCCCTGGCTGGCCAAGTTTGCAGATGATTTCAAATTAGCTGCTGTCATTGAATCCTCCAAATACACAAATACCCTCCAGGGAGGCCTGACACAGACTAATAATCGATGCCAGAGTCATGGTCTTAAACTTAATGCCAAGAAGTGCATAATAGTATCTTTCAGTAGGACAGCCATTTCCAGAGATTACTATATTGATAATACACCCCTAAGAGCGATCCCAATAGTCAGGAATTTGGGAGTGCATATAGATAGCAACTTGTCCTTTAACTGTCATGTGCCTACAGCAGTGAAAAAGTCATTCTATGTTGCTCAACTTATAAGCAATGATATGGTATCTAGGGCCAAATATGTCAATGTTCTATTGTACCCTACCCTCATAAGACCAGTTGTTGAGTACAGTGCCCCTTTTGTCATCTACCTGACCAGACATATGGAACAATTGGAACATCCACAGATATTCCTAACAAACAGAAAACATGGTTTAGAAAACAAATCATATGTAGACCACCTCAAAGCTTTGTTATGTTTTGTCTCCTACAAGCTGCTAAGAAACAATATATGCCTGTCCTACAAAACATCCTCTGAGGGTTAATGGACTTGTTGCACATCCGCAAAATAAATAGCATCAGACACACCAGATCCAGGGACCTAAACCTCAATTGCAACATAAATAGGACATGCTGGAGGGACAGGTATGTGTCTTGGAGGCTATCCCCTTTTTTGGAACAGGCTTCCCACCATGTGATGCAAAGTTCTTCCTTGCAGTTATTCAAGAAAAACTAGTATTAGTGTATGAGGAATCATTTACCCCAGATCTGGCACTTATGTCTCATTTAGGGAGAGTAAACTTGTAAATGCTTAACTACTCATGCCTAAATTTATATACCCCCACAAAACCTAAGGGACAGATATGTGTCTTGGAGGCTATCCCCTTTTTTGGAACAGGCTTCCCACCATGTGATGCAAAGTTCTTCCTTGCAGTTATTCAAGAAAAACTAGTATTAGTGTATGAGGAATCATTTACCCCAGATCTGGCACTTATGTCTCATTTAGAGAGAGTAAACTTGTAAATGCTTAACTACTCATGCCTAAATTTATATGCCCCCACAAAACCTAAGGGACAGATACCTTTCTAGTATTTCTCGGAAGCACGACTAGTGTTAAAAAGGCCCTTTAAGGTCTTTTGCCTGGTAATCCTATGAAGAGATACAGTCATTAAGTTAAGTGTGGCTGTGGGGTCTGCAGTAGTCCTAATTTATGCAAATATTGTGTGATGTAACTTACTTTTAGTACTCTTAACCCTCCACTGTGCAGTAACAAACTCCACCCATAGCTCCTCCCACCACTATTGTGTTACTGACGTCTAGGTTGAAATAACAGTCTTTGTGTCAGCGTGTATTTTCTGAAGGCTAAGAATTCTGAAACAGAGGCAGGTTTTTAATTATCATTGTTATAAACTTAGAAAGATGCAGGAATAACATTTTTTTTGTGTCCACATACTTTCTGAACAATATGAAGTCTGAAAGTCAAAGCTTCTGGAATAACAGGTTTTGTTTCAGCATGCATTTTCTGAAGGATAGGAAGTCTGAAGTAGGGACATAATGTAAATATTGCTCTTATAATCTCAGAACGTTGAAAGAATAACAGGTGTCAGTGTGCATAAATTAGTGTTAATGAAATTTTAAATACAGTTTTATATTTTTTCTTGTTGTAATACTCTGTAATTTCTAAAATTGGATCCAGTGTTGTCTATTTTTATATGAAGATCCAAAAAGATGCCAGAAATCCAAGTAGCACGACTCCACAGCCACCAGGATCAAAAAACCAAAAGCTGATGTAGAATGCGAAAATCCTTTATTCAAGTAGGTCCAAAAAGAAATAAACACAAGAAATAAACACAAGCGCTTTCGCTCAGGGTAATCCTGAGCTTTTTCAAGTGAGTACAAGAGCATTTGCTGAAGCCAAACCTTTTTATATAACCATGGGTAACACATTAATTGAAAACAAGTGTTGTCAATCAGTTGTTAGATTCCTTAAAGGGGCTTTGCATTAATTAAAACACGAGATAAAAACTTATATTGTTAAAAAATATATATATATATTTAACAGTTGGATTATGCATATATAATAACAAAACATTAAAAATGCTGTTTCAAATATAATAGAATCAAAATTAAAATAGTTTAAAATACTGCTATTGGAAACGTTGGAAATCCATAAGTTTTGATGAACCTGGGAAATAAAATTCTGTTAGAAGTGTGAGGGAGCATTTTATTTAATGTTGGTTTGTAATAGGAGTCTTGGTTCTTTTTCATAGTTCACATCAAAAAAGGCACCCTAGGACCATTTTTATATGAGTCAACATTTGGGATATCGGATCAGCTTGGATCTGACCTCAATATTTCCTGACAGCACTTTGGATCTGAGACTCTCGACGCCTCCCTTACCCACAATTCCCTCTTTATGCCTAAATTACATCAGATCTCATTTGCTACGTGTTTTGTCCAGACGTGTTATTCAAGAGCTCTTGTACTCCAGTCATAAGTGAAAGCTCTTGCTTATTTTTCCTGCTTGACTCCTCCCTTTAGATATATTGTAGTGTTAGTACAGTATAGGGTAGTGATAGATTTAGGTCTAGGTTAGATCATTTGTAAACACATCCGACACAGATATCCTTCAGAAGGGTCTCACAGAAACGGATAACTGGTGTCAGAGCCATGGCCTAAAGTTAAATGCCAAGAAATGCATAGTCATACCCTTCGGGAAAATTAAGGTTACCCCTAGCTACCATATAGGAGGCAATCCCCTGATCACAGAAGAAGTTATCAGGGACCTGGGAACCCAGGTGGACAGTAGCCTTTCATTCGACACCCATATTGCTAAAGTAGTTAGGAAGACCTTCTACATTGCCCACCTTATCATGAAGAGATTCACATCTAGATCAAGGGAAGTCATAGTCTCCCTATACTCATCACTCATTAGACCAATGATCGAGTACAATGCCCCATTCAGAATGTATCTGACCCGACACTTGCAGCAGCTGGAGAGGCCACAAAAGTTCCTCACCAAAAGGATAAAGGGTCTCAAAAATCTGTCTTATGCTGCCCGACTGAAAGAACTCCAGTTATATTCAGTTGCTTACCGCTTGCTCAGAGGTGACCTATGCCTGACATACAAGGCCATGTCAAACCCAGATTTGATGAACATGCTTCATCTCAAAAAATCTAGATCCCTCAGAGCCACAAGGGCGGGAGACTTAAACCTCGACACTGTTATTAATAGGACGTGCTGGAGGGATAGATTCATCACCCAAAGACTCCCTATGCTGTGGAACAAAATCCCAGTTTATGTGAGGCAGAGCACCTCACTGGCCTTGTTCAAGAGGAATCTTGACCAATGGATGGGGGATCGCAGATACACCCCAGGGGTTACCTCAGTGTCACTGCTCGACAGAGGCACAGCAAAATAATGGGCATAGTTTCTCCAAACTAAAGGGGTGGCGTAAGCCACAAAACTATGGGCTAGGCTTGTAAATGCCCTCGGGCAGATAGCCTAGTATGAACCTATGAACCTATGAACCTATGTAGTTTTAAGCTTATTTTTTATTTTTTTTTGTCCACTATGATGTGAATTTTCTAGATAGCTCCATTATTGTATTAATATAATATTTGTGTGTGTTTGTTTTTTTTCCTGGTAGTAGGACAATAAGATAGTTCCTTCTCATTAGATTGTTGTAGGTATATGTAAATATAGGGGTTCGCTTCAATTCACTGAACTTTCAATTCACTGACTTTCATTTCACTGAAACCATTTCACTGAAATTCATTTCACTGAAACTTCATTTCACTGAAAGTTAATTTCACTGACAAGTATTATTACAAAGTAAATGGAATATGCCCCCTTCCCCACTGTAGTGCGACCCTGGAGTTAGAATATATAGTTAGGGGTATGTGGGGGGCAGAGCCCCCCACATCGGGGGGTGTGGGGGGCGCAGCCCCCCACTTACTTTTCTTTTACTAAGCAATGTTATATCAAAACGTAAGAATATCGTATGAAATGAAGTGGGGGGGCTGCGCCCCCCACACCCCCCTAACTATATATTCTAACTCCAGGGTCGCACTACAGTGGGGAAGGGGGCATATTCCATTTACTTTGTAATAATACTTGTCAGTGAAATGAACTTTCAGTGAAATGAACTTTCAGTGAAATGAAGTTTCAGTGAAATGAATTTCAGTGACATGGTGTCAGTGAAATGAAAGTCAGTGAATTGAAGTGAACCCAAATATAGATATATAGATATAGATACGGTTTATTCTAAAAGTCTTTTCATATTTTTTCTGGTGTTCGACAAATAATCAGGATTTAAAAAGTGTTCAGCCTTTGGACACAAGATCCCTCCTCAAGACCCCCATTCCTTGTTTGCATATAGTTTAGGTGCTGCACAGGCAAACTGTGATATTTGTACTACCTTAGGACTGTAGAGCTGAACAGGATAGGAGAGAAAAACTAATTATTAAAGGATTGCTTCCCAAACAGACAGGGTCTTCAACATCTACAATGTCTTCTGAATCAAGATCTCCATCTGCTTCTCCAAGCAATAAAAAGAGAAAGGAGAAAGCAGAGGACAAGTGTAAAAAACAAAAAAAACAACAGAAGTCTTTAGAGAAAAGGGCTAAAAAAATAAATCAAACAAGAAGAGGCATGTCAAGTCAAGAAAAAGGTCCCTGGATCCATCTAGCATATTGAGTCAGATACCAAAAACTTTGAGCTAGTTTGGTCTGAACTCCTTCTCCTTGAGCCATTTTTTTCTCTGAAGCTAGTGAGCCCTCAGCTTTATTCACCAATCCTCCAAGAAGACAAGTGACCTAAATCCTCAGTAGTAGCTTTATTATCGAGATTGGTATGATCCATCAGAAATCTATAGAAATGGATGTTGACTGACTGATGAGGAAATTTTTGAGGACACATATCCAACTGGTAGTCCTTTCAGTCCCATCCCAGAAGGGAGGTCAAGGTACAGGCCCATCGACCCCATCATACTTTTCTCCTATACTGGTTCAGTATTTGGATGTGGTTCCCATGGGTCCTAGCCCTTCTTGCACACCTCAGTCAGATCTGACAGTCCAAGGGACTTTGGTTACAGCTATTTCCCTTACTCTCTCAACTTCATTGCATTTGGATTGTGATGAGTCTCAGAGCTGAAGCATTTGTGTGGGATAGCAGTGGTGGAGCCGACCCTGAGTTTTTTGCAATGATTTCTACCCCTTGGTGCCTTGGCTCTTGACAGTTTGGGTCCAAGGGCATCCTCAGAGCTGACCTCCATTAGAGTGGAGAGTATTCCTGAGTCATTTAACAGAGGAAGTGCTTCCTCTGCTGCAATTGTGACATTTGCTTTTGAGGCTCTGGAAATTACCTTGGCTGGTCCAAGAAGGCGGGTTCCTGCTCAGAGTTTGAATCCATCCTGGCACCCAGTGGAACCTTTTCCTTATGCCTCTCATTATGGTCAGTAGGGACAGTCAGAACCCATAGACATTAAGACCACTTGACAGTTGAGTTCCAGTCTTATTCTGATCTGTCTCCATCAGAACCCTGAGGCATATTCAAAGGAAACAGAGATGCAAACAGAAGCACATAGACTCCTCTCCTGAGTCAGTCATTAAGGGCATAGATTTGGATCAGGGAGAAGGAACCCCCAGATCTTCTCTGGAAGATGTCACACTTGGGGACATCCTGGACTTGATAGAACAGAAGGGGGTGGTCCACTAAAACTCCTTCTCCAGATGAGTCTGTTTATCTTGAAGCTTTTGGGTCTTGCTAATCTCTGTCCTGGGTGGCTTCCCCTCCAGATGCACGTGTATATCTTGTGGAACAGAGGGCATGGAAGGACCCTGATATTACAGAACCAATTCTAAAAAACCTGACAGAATTTTAGCAGCTCTAAAAGATAGGAAGCGGTGGTCAAAAGGACTCCCCGTAGATGCCATGGTGGTAGCAGCAGCCACAAAGAAAAAAAAAACTTTCTGAGTAGAATTCTTCGGTCTGTCTTTCTAACAGAGAGTCAAGGGCTTTGAACAGAATAGAGCTATGGACTTGCACTTCAGCTACCTTTGCTCTCAGGGCACTGTATTACCTTGCACACTTGATCAAGGAGATTTTCAAGTCTCTATCAGGTAACTTGCTTCATCTGTCCAAAAAACAGTGGATGCCCAGTCATTTACCGTGCAATTCACCTGTAATATAACCATGTACCTGTTATCCAATGCAGCAGATGGCACAGCAAGAGCAGTTGGTGCAGGCTTTATCATGTGTCTCCATGCCTGGATGTGGCTAAGCAGTTTTGCAGAAAATTTCAAGGTATCCTTTATTAAATGCCCCTTTTGATGGCTTTGCACTTTTGGACCCAAGGTTAAAGAAACTCTTATCAGGAGTGAGCAAGACAGCATGCCATATGAATCTGTTTCTCCACTCCACAAAGATCAAATTCCAGGAATCTAAGGGGAGATGAGAAAGTGTGGTTCAGAAAGGCACAGGGTTTTTACTGTGACACCGTATTCCCCTGAGGCAGAGGAGGAGAGAACTGTTGTATGTCACTCCAGAGGCAGAGGCGGACAGCAGAATCAGGATTCTAATGGCTCTTCACTGAGAAACCCTACCAGCACCCCTGAAGGGTTACCCAACTGATGCACTCTGGAGGCAGTTGAGGGAGTTTAACATTATACCTACAAGCCTAGCAAATCATTACTTCAGATTCATGGGTGTTAAGGATAATCACCAGAGACTATACCATGTCCTTTTTGTATCTTCCAAAGAAAAGATTTAAGATTCCTGATATTCCACCTGATCAGTTGGAATCTACAGCAACAGAAGTTTCAACGTTGCTAGAAAGAGTCATCCAACAGGTCCCACCAATTAGAATCTGGAGTCTATTCCAGGTTCTTTTTAGTTCCAAAGAAGATAGGGGCCCACAGGCCAATATTGGACTTCAGCCACTGCAGTCGGTTTATCAAACAGATGAACTCCTGAAGCCAGGCCAGCCAGCAGCCACAACTCCCCCCTCTCTACAGCTTGATTATCCCACTTACTTTCCATAATTTCTATAATCACACCCCCTATCCCGACCTATGATAGCTCCCTCCTTCCCTTTAGCTGATATCTCTCCCTGTGGTCTCTACTGCATTAAACTGACAGACCACTAGGTGGCACTCCTCTACTTTCTTACTGTCCCCACTTCTTAATCCACACCCTTCTTATCTCCCTCATACAGCCCACTGACATCTTTCCTCTACTCTCTCCCCCACCACTCTTCCAGGACTTCCTACCCACTTTTCACTCTACTTACACCCTTTCTCAATCCTTCTTTAAAGCCTCCTATATCTCTCTCTGTCCTTCACCTACATTCCTACACACCACTCCATTCTCAGTAGTCTTCTCCTAATACACATCTCTGCAAGACTTACCTCTGACTATTTCTCTTTACTGATTGTCTTCCTCAGTTTTTCTCCCCCTTTGGCTCCTCCTGCTCTGTTTGCCCTGCGGGCTCACTCTGCTCCCCTACCCTGCCCCCAAATTCCACCCGCCCCCAGCACCTCTACATTTATTCCTCTCATACCCCTCCTACCATATTCATTTATCCAATCACAGCCCTCTTCCATAACCCCACCCCATTATTAATTTATCAAATCATAATCCTCCTCTCATTTCCCCACGTACTCTTACTCCCCACCCACTTATACTCCTCCCACTCCACTTCCATCACCTCTCTACACTTATTCCCCCCATCCTGTCTACAAGTCTAACTCTCCCCATCCTCTTCTACACCTTCCCCCCCTCAATTTAGCATTTTAACTTCCATTACACTTTCCTCTTTGTTACCTCACCCATTCTAAACATGCCCCTTCAAACCCTTTACTATCTGACTCCCCTGCTCCCTTCTCATCTTACTAATTCCTCTATATCTTGCTACTTCTTCCTCCCATAAAGCTCCTCCATTCCTACCTCCTACTCACACTATCCCTAACACTCAACTACAATCTCTCCTACTCCCTCACTTCCACGCCATATCCTCTTCCCTTATTCCACCCAACCTACTGCACCTCTTCCATCCCAAACTATTTTCCACCTCAACCAAAACTCTCTCTCTTAAACTACTACCAAACCCAGATAACTACCTAGTATACAAACCTAATAGACTAAAATGTATTACCTGTAATGTCCTAGCCTTATCTGGACACATTCATCCTAACCCCGGCCCCTGCCTCAGTACAAACCACTCCTTCATTTCACCTCCTTCCTCCATGAACACAAATAAAACTTTCCCCCATTCCCCTTCTCCACACACTTCCTCCTTTAGCACTCTTAAAATCTTCACTATCAGTGCGCAGAGCTTTAATAACAAAATTTACCATGTACAAGCCTGGATTAATCACAACCAACCTGACATTTTAGCCATCTCTGAAACCTGGCTAAAACCCCATATTACTGACTTTGAAATCTTACCTCCAGGTTACCGCATCCTCAGAAGTGACCGTTTAAATAAAAAAGGTGGAGGCTCTGCTCTAATCTACTTCAACCATCTCTCCCTTATCCCTCTTCAAATCCATACCCCTCAATTCAAAAATTCCGAAATCACAGCAAGCCTTCTCCGTTTGAATAAACATAAGAATATCTGCATTATTTCCTTATATATCTCCCCTGGCAATAACATCACTACCCTTGAAAATATCCTTCACTGGGCCTCAACTGAAATAAAATATGAAACCTATATTCTTGGTGATGTCAGTATTGACTGGAATAAAATTAACACACCATCCCCCTCCCTAAACTATTAATCTTTACAACTTCTCCCAAGTAATCCATTCAACAACCCGTCCTAACAAAAACCACCCCCCAGGGACCATTATAGATTGGATTCTAGTCTCCCATCCAAACAAAATCATTCTCTCTGGCACTATCCCTGACACCTTCAGTGACCATCTCCCTGCCTTCATTCATCGATCAACTAGCTCCATCCAACACCAACAGCATTACATCCAAACTCGCAACCTTAGCAACTTCAACCCCTCAACTTTTTCCAACATTTTTAAACAAATTAACTGGCAAATCCTAAACACTCTTCCACTTGACAACGCTGTAGAGCATTTCAACCCTATCTTCCTAAATACTCTTAACTCCTTAGCCCCCTCTAAGAAACAAACGAACCAAAACCAACTCTGCTCCTTGGCTGACTAAAGAAACTAAACAAATTATGTGCCACGGAGACAAAGCTTGGAAGCTCTATCAGAAAAACAAACTGTCTTCTACCTTGCTCCAATATACCCAACTCCGCAGTCAAGTAAAAAAACTTATCACTATGAACAAAAAGAGCTACTATAATAAACTTCAGTCCAACAACAATAAGAATCCAAAACAATTCTGGAAATCAGTCAACTCTCTTCTCCATCCTGGGTCAAGGAATAATCCCTGCCCTGACCCTAGTCTAACTGACAGTGAGTTGAGCTCCCACTTCAACACCTTCTTTACTGAATCCATAGCTAAACTAACCAAAACATTCCCAAATAATAACCCACCCAACCCCCTGTCATCAGCACCCAACAACCCTAATAACTGTCCCATTAATTTCCAGCTCAAACCTGTTTCCACCACCTTTATAAAAAAAACTTTTATCCAATCTCAAGCCTTGCTCTAATGCCCCTGACAACATACCCTCCTCCTTCCTCAAATGCGCTGCCGAAGGTATTGCTCTCCCAATTAGTATCCTGATCAACAGATCCATCATTGAGTCATACGTACCCAAACTCTGGCATTCAGCCTACATTCTACCTCTTCACAAAGGAGGTATAAACATCACTATTTCTAACTTCCGCCCCATTGCCCTACTCTCTCCGATATCTGAAATACTTGAAAAATGTATCCACCTCCAACTCATGCCCTACCTAACTCAGAATCACCTTCTAACACCCACCCAGCATGGCTTCCATCCTGGTCACAGCACCATAACAGCCTTACTGTCCTTCCTAGAAACTGTCAATCAAGCCTGAGATTCTGGACTTATTGTATCCACTATACTGCTAGATCTATCTAAAGCCTTCGACACCATCTCCCATACACAACTTCTCTCTCATCTCGCCAATCTTAATCTCTCCCCTAATACTCTTTCCTGGTTCTCCAGTTACCTATCCGACAGATCTCAAGCTGTCAGATGGAAGAACTGCAACTCTTCCTTTCTGCCTACACCTACTGGCATTCCTCAGGGGTCCATCCTCGGACCCATGCTTTTCAACATCTTTATAAATAACCTTCACACTGTCATCCCTGACACTACAATATGCTGATGACTCTACCTTAGGCTGTGCTGCCGACAACATTTCTGAACTACTAACTAAGACTCAAACAGCTTTCTCCACTACAGAGAACTGGATGCACCAAAACCACCTCTCCCTCAACTCCAATAAATCTAAAATACTAATTTTCCTGCCCACCAGGGTTTCCTCCTTTGGCAAAAACATCTTCAGTGTCCTAAGCCAAACTAACACTGCTATTGAAGTGGTCCCCTCTGCAAAACTCCTTGGCATCACCATAGATGAACACCTTAAATTCGACCTCCACATACAACAAAACATAAAGAAAACCCACCAAAAGCTAGGTATGCTATATAGGAATAACCAATTTCTCTCCAACTCCTCTAGGCATTCCCTAGCAATTACTTACCTCCTTCCTTCTCTTCTATATGGAGCCCCCCTTCTAACCAATCTGTCTGCTTCCAAATACCTCTAAACTTGAAGCTTGCTACAATAAGATATCCAAATTTACCACTAAATCAATCTCAACTCACCACTGCCTTAGCCTAAAAATCTCTGAACTGGTTAGAACTCCCTAACCACCTAGACTATCTCCAACTAACCACCGCTCACAAATTAATATTCTCCCCAGATAAATGCCCATCCTTAACGAACATCCTTCCCCTATACATCCCAAACAGATCCCTGAGATCTGAAAACCAAAACCTAATTTCCATCCACAAACCCTAACTGGCCAGCTCCTACTTTCCTCTCTAGGTAAAAAATGTAATTCTCTTCCTCCTTCTCTTAGGACTATACATAACACTGAATCCTTCAAAACCCAACTTTTCCTACACCTATCTTCCACATGGAAATGCTCCTGCTTTCACCCTACATAAACACTAAAGAGTCTCCCCACTAGCTCTCGACAATCCTCTTCCACTTTACTCTCAAGTTTTTTTTTTCTTTCTATTCCTCCAAAAGCAGAATTAGCAGACTTTAATTAACTCCAAGTTTGTAAATATGTAAATATTGTAAACGTCTGAAGAACCTCAAAAAAAAAAAAAAAAAATGCCTGTTTTATACTATCCTATGATGTATTTTGCAATTTCCTGAATGTATGAATCTCACTCTTGTATTTTTCCTCTACATTATGTAACCTTTATTGTATTTTGTAAGCTTTCATAGTATTGTATTGCTATTGGAGCTTTTTCCCCCTGGGCCTCCACTGAAAATGGGCACTTCTCGGCCCAGTGGACTTCCCCGGTAATCAAACTGAAAATAAAAAATCAAACTGAAACATCCAGATGGTAATGGTACAGTTAGTACTACCTCTGTTGAGGAAGTATGATTGCATGTGCTATGTAGATGTCCAAGATGCCTACTACCATATAAAGATTCAAAGACAGTCCAGGAGATTTCTCCATTTCAGGCTGGCAGTCAATCATTGCCAGTTTAGAGCACTGGTATTCAGTCTCACCACAGCTCCACTGGGTATTCACCAAGATTATGGCAATGGTACCAGCTCAACTTTGACTGCAAGAGATCCAAGGCTTCCCATATCCAGACGATTTTCTTCTAACTGCTTCCTCCAGTGATCTACTACTACAGCACCAAGCATTCCTACTCAGTCTTGTAGATCAGTTAGAAGTAACTATCAATCATGCAATGAGCAAACTGCCTCAACTCAACACATAGAATTTGTAAGATGTCACTTCAATACAGATAATCAAATTGCAAAACTTCCAACAGCAGGAGTGCTATCATTAAGGCTGGTAGCTTCTCAGGTGGTTCAGCATCCCTGTCCACAAGCAAAGTGATTTCTTTGTTTGGTAGATCTGATTGCCTGTACCATCACTTTAGTCTGAGATACTACGTGAGAGTGGTACAGTGGACTCTTTCAGTCCAGTAGTCTTATTTCACCCCTCCATGCAAGAAACCATCTCAGTCAAGTATGCAGAAACCATATAATATGGTGGATAACCTCTCTGTCAGTTGCAGAGGGAAGATCCTTCTGTCCACTGACACCCCAGGCCACAGTAGCCATGGATGCTTCCCTTTGGGGGGCATTATGAGGGGAAGATGGTTCAAGGAATGTAGTCACCTATGGAGGTCAAACTTGACATCAGTATGTGTGTGTGTGTGTGTCTTTCGGCTTTTCCCGGTTAGGGGTCGCCACAGCGGAACTCCGGTCCGCTAATGATTGGCAGTAGAGTTTTACATGCTGGCTTGCCGGGCCTAACGCACAACCTTCAACGAAGGAACGCCCATTCACGCATGTCGTCACACAGTAGACGCTTTAACTGAGAATCGAACGGGCAACGTCTAACTGTGAGGCGACAACGCTACCGCAGTATCTTAGAGATAAATGTGATCCTGCTTGTGTTGCAGGCTTTCCAGGACTGCCTTCCCAAGGGTGTGATTTCCATCCAAATTGACAAGACATCGGTGATATGGTACATCACCTAACAAGAGGGAACACAACTGTATCCACTTTGTGGGTAGACCAGGCAAGTCTGTCAAAGGGCTATGCCTTCCTATCACTTTATTAGCAACTCACATTCCCAGGACATCAACTGAACTAGTGGACAAGTTGGTTAGGTCTGTCCTATTACCTCATGAGTGGTCTCTCACACAATGGCAACAGAGATTTGTAGCCACTGGGGCCAGCCTTGCTGCAACCTATTTGCCTCCTACCTGAACAGCAAGTGCAGCAGTTACTTTCCCTAATCCTTCCACAGGGACAGTGACTGAGACATGCTGTAGTCCACACTTGCCCCCGGTTTTCTTCTGTGCATTCCTTCCATTACTGCTCTTGACAGCATGTGGAACAAATGATAATTATATCCATTTAACCTCACATATTCTCTTCAAACATTTAAATGACACATATGACCCATTTACACACCACGATTGCAACTCAGCGTTTGATTTACATTAGCTACTTTTGACAGCTGTAAGGTGTTTTACAAGTTTTACATTAGTAAAACATCTTAATAAACTGTCACATGTCTACAGGCATTTAAATGCTGTCAGGTAGTAGGATATAACCAATGCTTTATTCAGACAAAATTTGGAATGGTAGAAAACTACAAAGTTTACATTCTCTGTAGTAGTCAACATACAATATTAAACAGACAACTTAGGCAAGGTGCAATCTGTAATGTGTCTTTTATTTAAATGGGGCAGTTATTATAACTTAGGTGAAGGTACACTTATTCTGTATTCAAGTGTTGGAAATTTTTCTGCTGTTTTGCATGGGTACTGAGATAGGATTGTATATGTTAGTTGTGTTCATTCTTTTACTTGTATGTGTTTTACTTTCTGTTTGTAATCTCAAGGAGCTGATGCTTGAAATTTTGCTTAGGCTACATGAGTGTGGTCCTAAATGACAATAAAGTTTACTTTTGAATTTTTTAATCTTTTGAATCTTTGCAGATTGTTAGAAAGGGAGGAGATTAGGATACCTGTTTGGAGAGAGTACCTGTGTTTCCAGGTTTAAAATGATTCTGTCAGTATCAAAATTAAGACGTTTTCCGTTGATATGCTTATATAGGCTTTTATGAGAAGAAATTTGTAGTGTTTCAATGAGTCACATAATGCATGTTCATAAATGAATACATGGTGCATTGGTGCTGCTTTAACTTTGAGTTCATTCTGATGAAGTCTGCTGACTTTGCAGAGATGAAAGAGATTGATTATTCCGTAAGCTGAAGTGAGTGGCTTGTAATGCTTGATTTCCGCACTTCCATCTGGATGTAGTTTGGTCTGTGACTGGGTTTTATTTATTTATTTATTATATTTATGATGTTTTAATAATAGTCACTTGCTCTGTCCTGTCTTTAATGATATGCTTTTATAATTGGCTTGTTATTGTAGAGTGCACAGATGTACTATTCTTGTTTTTGTTTTATAGGTGCTTACGTAGAAGGGGTGGACCTTATAAAACAGAGCCTGCAACTGATCTAACACGTTGGAGACTTGCCAATGTTGAAGGACGGCAAACCTGGCAGTATTTCGAAGACGATGAGACAGTAGAAAGAGAGCAAAATATGCTGGAAGCTTATTCTGTAGGACTAGATACAGTATGTGCCACTGGCTAGATTTCAAGAAAAGTACTTTTTTTGAACTACCAAAATGCTTAATTTGGTATGTATTGGACTAACAAATTCACAGAAGGCACTGAGTGGTCTAATAGCTTTGGTGTTTCCATTTCTTAGTAGCTTTAGACTTGTTAATGATTTTATTTCAGATTTTTATTACTCTCCCTTGCTAGGTGAAACAGAGTAAGCTTTAACCTGCATGACAACTAGGATTTCCACTCACACCTTTGCATATGTCTTAATGATAGCTAGCCTTCTGTCTTAATTCAGTAGAGAGGGCCTATTTTTTCTTCCTGACTAAAGTCCCAGCATGAGATTATGGTTGGAATGCAGTGCCTTAGATCTATAGGCAGATGTCAGTGCAGGGTACTGAATGTGATGCAGAATTAATTTTTATGGTTTCACTAGCCTGGCCTTCTAGCTCTACCAGTACCCTCCCAGACCTGTTTCTCCATTCATATCAGACCATGTGTGGGGGTGGATCTCCCCTTTTCAGGGATAAGTACATTCTAATTGCCCTCACATTTGTGCCTGATGTTTGAGTAGTGATGAGAGATGGGAGCGGACTGTCATATATGGTTGACTCAGGATTTTTTTGATAACTTACTCTCCTTTCCGTCTTGTGGCTGCCAAGTATATTGTAGACTGTGCAGTACTGGGCCATATGCAGCTGCATGGTTCCACATACAGTACAAATACTTCTTAGCAGTGGACCTTGTTTCAGGCACCACCTTTGCATGTACTTTAACACCTTGCTGTCTGCCAGCCAATCTTGTTATGGGTGGTTGCCAGTACTGCCCTTCTGGGATGGAGGGGCTGACATCGGCCACTTTCACCCACCTTTCCCCTGCTGGCTGTTGCAATTACCATGTCTGGTAGTAGAACCTGGGCATCCTGGGATGCATATGGGCTTTTCTGTTTGAGTTATGGAGCTGGCCTGAACAGAGTTTATTTTTATGATTTGGTATTTTACACAAGCTGAGATATATGTGAATGTGGCACTTAATGATTACTTCACAGGTGCTCTCTTTAGATCCCTGTCAGCCTTGGAGTGCAGTGATACTGTTGCTTGAATTTTTCTTTGTGCCACTGTGGTTTGCATGCTTATGCAGCTAGTGACTGCGTGCATTCACTGTAAGGGAAATAAAACTTTCTCCTTCAGGATTACATTGCATGCCAAAGACATTTTTTACCCGTGTCTCCTTCAGCCAGTTTGCTGCTGACTACAGTCTTTTGTTGATCCCCATACATGTTGAAAGTGACTGCTGTGACTCCTGATGGTGGACGTGGTTGCGATAGCATGAAACTTGTTCATTGGTGGATTTTTATGCCACCAGTCACAGCTGTTGGGGATTAGTACTGTGAGAAAACTGCAGGTAAAATAGGTTTGAGTCACTGCTTTTGTAACTCTCTTCTTGCTTTTGCGAGTTACTGGTTTTGTGTTTGGTGTGTGTGTGTGTGTGTGTGTGTGTGTGTGTGTGTGTGTGTGTGTGTGTGTGTGTGTGTGTGTGTGTGTGTGTGTGTGTGTGTGCGTGTGTGTGTGTGTGTGTGTGTGTGTGTGTGTGTGTGTGTGTGTGTGTGTGTGTGTGTGTGTGTGTGTGTGTGTGTGTGTGTGTGTGTGTGCGTGTGTGTGTGTGTGTGCTCATGCACGTGCACTGTGGTTAGCTTAGATCCAGATGGTTGCTTGGAGAGAGGATCAGTCAAGTGGGGGGTAAAATGATTGCATGCCTCTCTCATGGATGTTTGAGTGAGTGAAAAGTGGACATTTCCTGGCAGATGTTGTGCATGATACTTACTCAGCCCTTATTTGAACCAGTATGGAAATGTGCATATGTGAAGTATGTTTGGGATTATGCTGTCTTTTCATTCCAGTTTCATCTTCATGTTCACTTTCTACTAGCTACAAAGATCAAGCAGCTAAAAAGTGGAGGCTACTAGATTATAAAATGATGATTCATGTGGAAAGGCAAAACTCATCTGGTTTAACAGAGCAGTAGTGCATTTGCAACCAGATAAAGTGAGTGAATGATGGCCTTTTGATTCTGGAGATCAACAATAGATTGCATTAAAAATGAATTTCATATGGTAATGTTCCAATATTTCTTTCTCAGGGAAGGTTTACAAAGGATTTACCAAAGGCTCAAGTAGCTAGAGAAGCAGCTGAAAATGGAATGAAATTTTATTCTGCACTGCAGGCAGAAGATGGCCACTGGGCTGGAGACTACGGGGGACCTCATTTTTTACTTCCAGGTATGTGATGTGTCTGGCATTAATGTCCTGTATTTGTCTTCGTGAGCTATAAAATATTTTTTTGATCTGTGAAAATCAGTTATAGCTTCTTACCTGTTTATAGAGTATATGAACCAGTGTGTAGGATTGACTGGGTTGTCATGTCAAAATGACAGAAAGGAAGAACATGTTAGTTCCTCAAAGAGGGCACAACTTTGTTAATAAGTATTTATTCTTGGGCTGCTTTTATGATTGTTATGAAGTATTTTGCTAGATCTACTCTTCAGTCTTTAACTTAAATAGCTGTGAGGTCCAGTCATCAGAGTTTGATTACTGATTTTTTTTTTTTTTATCAAACGTCACTTGAAAAAAAAATAACATTTATCCTGCTGTAAACCAGTCCTAAAAAAAAGAACAATTAAACATGGTGTACATAGTACATGCACACACTGTTGTTTTTGGGGCACACATACTCCAGTTTTGCTTCACTCCACTACTTTACCCATTCTTCATCTCCTTAGAACAAATGTATCACCCTCTTTTCTGCCTACACCTCCCAAAGATTTATGTGGCACAAACAGAAGTGAGTGTTACAGTTACATAGCATGTATATTACACACACACACACACACACACCTTCACACTTAATTCCCAGATCATATGCATGACTTAGTAGGTTCTGAATTTGAGTGCACTCAGTTTTGCAGTTTCTTAAATTTGTTTCTGTTTTGCCTCTGATAACTTTGATGTTTCTTGAGGTAGAACTTTTACCAAATTAGGCAGCCTAAATATTAACATGTTGAGGTATGTCACTGGAGTGTTGTGAAGTATGTTTCCATTAAATGTTACTCAAAGCATAACGTCCAACTAAATTAAAGGCCAAGATGCTGCTGCATTTTAAAATGTTTCCCTAATCTGACCATACCCCCCAGTAAAATTACATCAACTGAATGGTACGTTCTGCAGAATGTATATTTCCCAGGAAAGTATTCATATAGACTTTGTACATCACTGGAATGAGACACAATGTATTGAGTAGTTGGCTGCATAATAGAACATATGAGGTGGTACTGAATTGAGGAAAGGCTAATTGCTAGATGTGTTCAAGGGTACTCAGTTCTGGAAATGACCCTCTTTGTAATCACATTTGAGGATTGGCAGTGTAAACAGTGTGAGTCCTGTAAGAGAGTGGATATGCAGGGTAGTATGGAAAGTATGAAACAGGACTTGACAGTATTGCTGAAGTTGTCTCAAGCATAGAATCTTACATTTAGTGCACTGAGTATCTTAGATTGCCGCTGTCCAAAAGGGACATAGGCACTACCCCAGTAGTCCTAGTCCTACTGTGGACTAGTTTATAGAAGTAAGAGTGGTGAGAGGTGAAGTTCCCACTTGAGGAACTGCAGAGAGATGGACTTGCCCCTTGGAAAAATTGTTTTTGAATACTGCAGTAGTGCAGTGCAGTGTAGGTCATTTGTGTTCTCAGTCAGTTGTTGTCAAGAAATTCATCTTCAGTTATTTGAGTCTCGAATGTATCAGGGAACCATGTATGTATGTCCATATGGTCATATGAGATTATTCGGAGAATGGCTTAAGAGCTTTTACTAACCTAGCTAATATAACCCAATTTTACTCAATGTATGGCCCCCTAGGAACAAGAGAATGGCATGGATTTGTGCCTATGTCTTGAGTTTCTTACTGATTGCCTCTGCCATAAGGGACATAGGCGCTTCCTTAGGTGTGAATTTGCGATTCCCCATCCTTGATCCAAATTGCATTTGAAGAGGGCCACGGAAGGGCTTTGCTTAATGTGAAGAAGAATCCTGTTCCAAAAAAGGGCCGATCTCTGAGACACATATCTGTCTCTCTAGATTATTTTGTTTGAGTCACTGACTAAGTTTAGATCCCTAGATTGGGTGACCCTCTTGCTGTTTGACTCGCAAATATGTGCAGCTCCATCAGGGCTGGATTTGTGAGTGCCCTGTAGGTCAGACATAGGTATCTCCGTTTAAAAGTTGGTAGGAGACAAAATAATGGGATAGGACGTTTGGTCTATCCACATAGGTAATGTTGTTTACACCCTGTATTTTCTTTTTCAGAAACATCTGAGGTTGCTTCAACTGCTGTAAGGGCCTAGTCAAGTACATGCCAAATTGCGCACTGTACTCTATTATTGTTCAAATGCAGGCTGAGTACAGTGGTGCTATAATTTCCTTGGATTTGGATGCCAGAAGTTGTACCACATAGAAGGATTTCCTCACCACTGTGGACACATGGCGGTCAAAATTCAGGTTACTGTCTGTGTACCTAGATCTCTCACCTCTAAGTCTACTCTTAAGGGTGTGCAGTTGATGTTGTAATTTGCAGGGGTATTTGTACTTCCCAAAGGCTATGATAATGCATTTTTTCACATTTAGATTCAGGCCATGGGTCTGGCACCAGTCATTTATCTGATCTAGATCCTTTTGAAGGATATGTGCATTTTTCAGAAGTTCAGTGATTGTCCCCAGCTTGCAGTCATCGGCAAACTTTGCCATTCAGAGGCCTTCCATATTAACTTTGACTTCAGATCAGTATATTTGAAACAGGAGTAGTCCCAGTACTAAGCCCTGTGGCACACCAGTAGTAACTGGTCTCTTGCTGGATACCAATTCATCCACTTTAATCACAAGCCCTGTCCATGAGCCAATTGGTTATCCATCTGGTGACACAGGGATGTATGCCCAGTTTTGTGAGTTTATTTATCATACCTGAGTGAGGAATTGTGTCAAATGCCTTGACTAGGTAGATGTAGGCAGTGTTTACTGTTTTTACCTTCATCCATGGCCTTAGTGACTTTCTCAGAGATCCATCAGATTCAGTAGGCTTGACCTGCCCTTGGCAAAGCCAAATTGGGTCGGGCCCAGAGTTTGGAGGTTTCCTGTGTCATTATTTATCAGTCCATAATTATTATTTCCACGATCTTATATACAAGACTAGTTAAACTTATGGGTCTGTAATTTCCCAGGTCAGTAGATGGTCCTCCTTTATGCAGAGGGATGACTGGTGTTGTCCTCCACTCTCAGGACAAAGCCAGACCAGAGGCTGTGGTTAAATAGAGAATCTAATGGGCCTGATAAGTACTGATTTAAGCTGTTTAA
Organism: Protopterus annectens; assembly: GCF_019279795.1. Classification (NCBI taxonomy): domain Eukaryota; kingdom Metazoa; phylum Chordata; order Ceratodontiformes; family Protopteridae; genus Protopterus; species Protopterus annectens. The sequence goes on along the minus strand of NC_056728.1, from coordinate 60,176,256 downwards.
GAAGCAATCTAGTATATTGTCAGGTCCCACTGAAGCCATGTTTTTAGCTTTAAAGAGCGCAGTGGTAACCTGTTCTTTGGTGATAATTGGCAATGGAGTGGTAGAAGGTATTTCCTGGAGGAGAACTGGGGGTGATGGGGAGGTAAAATTTGAGCTGAATTTGTTGACCATCAGATTTGCTTTATCATCTGTCTGAGTATAGGTGATGCCATCTACAACTAATTCCGCACATTGTTGGGTGTTACCCTTAAGATTGCAGACATAACTGAAAAATGCCTTATGGTTATCCTTATTTTTGGGTGCTATTTTTACCTCAAAGTCTGTATTCAGAGACTTGACTAGTTCCTGTGATTTGCTTATATAGACTAATGAGGAACTTTTTGCTCTGTTGTGCACATTGCCACTACTTTTCAACAGATTTTCTTTCTTTTGTTGTGCAACCTATTAATACCAGGAGTCCATCTGGGGGGCTTGTTTCTGTGTTTTGGCCTTAGCTTAATTCGGTCTGGTACTGCCATTTCTATGCAGTTGCTTACATGGTCGTACACTGTTTTTGTGTAAGCCTCTGCAAAGTGTTTTCTGGATATGGGGGACCTTGGAAAATAGCTATGCTCCCCTTAATAGGGGATAATTTACCTTAGAGAAGCTCTTAATGTTTTTGGAGTCAGGTGGGGCAGGGGACTAGTTTTACTTTTATTTCAAGGGAGACCAGTTTGTGATCTGATCTTACCAGTGAGGACATCACACTGAGCGGTGCAGCTTTCTCTCATATTTGTGAATACCAGATCTAGAATATTTTTCTCTTTGTGGGAATGCAGACTGGCTGCTGCAAGGCATTTGAATTTACAAAGTGAGGAAATCTTTCGGCCTGCATGATAGTTGTTGTATATGCCTCCCAATTAATGGAGAGGTAGTTAAAATCACCCACTAATATGGTATTGGGTTAGATGGTGAGTAATTCTAGTAACTTCAGTTATGATGTATGGGTTTCCTGGTTCATGGTGGGGGGGCCTTTAGCTGGCAAGAATATGTTAATGTATTTTTCCCATGGTTAGTTGGACATGGAGTAGCTCAAGCATGTCTTATTATCTGATCAGCCTTGAGGTGTGCTTATCCTTTATTTAGATAGATAACCCTCTACCTTTAGCTTTTTTATGTTCAGTGGATGGTTGGAATGTATGAAAGGCATTATAACCTTGCACTGCGAGAGTGCTTTCCGTGGCTTTGAACCATGTTTCAGTAACTGCACTGATGTCAGCATTCTCCCAGGCCCCTGTTTACACTTACCAAGGGTACCAGAACTTGTCAGAGTTTTGGGATGCATGGCTAGGCTTAAAATGTCCCAGTAGTCATTGGCCTAGTAGACACTTATGAACCAGACAAACTAAGCAGAACCAAGACAGACCCTCACAAATGAAAATTACACCCAGAGGTCTTCCAATAATTGATTTACATGCAGGGAACCCCTCATATAGATCTGTTTGCCTTCTCTTCATTGAAGATAGTTAAAGACATTATGTTCCAATATTCTTGCAAACAGGCCTGGAAGACAGATGCCTTCTCATTCCCATTGGCTGGAATGTCCCTGTATGCCTTTCCACTGATACCCAGTGTTCTTCAAAAGATGTAGTAGGACTCTCAAAAGATTTTGGTGTTGGCTCCATTTTTGGCCTAAGCAGAGTGAGTTTCCTTTCTATTGAAACTGGCCAAGGGCAATAGCTACATGCTTTTCCACAAACTGTCACAAGACAGGGGTTGTTTGATACTCCCAACCTAAAAACACTTCAGTTGATTGCCTGGATTATATTGATATGTTTTTGGCACCTTTTTTCTAAGGATGTGCAGCAGGTATTAAAGGAGATGAAAGTCTACTAGAAGATCACGTATGTGTAAATGGAAAAGGTTTTATAGTTGATGCCAGTGTTAAGAACCTGAACCATTTCAAGGCTGAATTACCTCTGGTTCTTGATTATTTGTGTGAGTTATTCTGTGGCCTCTCATTCTTCTCTCAGGATTCATCTTTTCACCATTTGTGCTTTTCTGCACTTAGATTCCCCTTTTCAACCCATCCTTAATTCAGGTAGTTTTTAAAAGGGGTTTTATAAATCTGCCCGCCTGGAAAACAAGTGGCTTCTCCTTGGAATCTTAATTTTGTGTTTAAAATGTTGATGCTTCCATCTGAACCAGTTCATCAGTCTGATTTGTGTTTCTTAACATGGAAAATTGTACTATGCATTGCTCTGACAGCTGTAAGAAGAATATGAATTCCATGCTCTTATGGTGTGTGAACCCCACTTCATTTTCCATAAGGATAGGGTTTCTTTGAGAACTTATACTATTTTTATGCCTGCTTTGAGAATTTATACTATTTTTATGCCTAAAGTGTCCATGTATTATTTCCAAAACCTAAAAACAAAGGAGAAAGAATCCTATATACTGCGGATGTCCCCAGGCAGGTCAAATACTGGTTTGACAGAACTAAACCTTTCAGGAAAGTTGATCAGCTGTCTCCTAAAATGACAATCATGTCAAACCAGACAATTTTTCAGATGGTTTTCTCATGCTTTTTCTTTCTGCTATGCTTAACATAATAAGCCACGTCCAGGCAGTGTTGAGGTTTATTTTACTGGGGTTATGCTTTAATTTGTGCTTTTAGGAAAGGGATATGCTCTAGAAATATTTTAGAGACAGTAATTTGGTCATCTGAACATACTTTCACAAAGCATTGCAAACTGGGCCATTCTCTAGGGGCTGCTGGATGCTTGAATTCCTTCCTCCTCCCCATATATATATATATATATAAAAACTATGTTAATCTACCCAAATAGCTTATATTACTGCAACTGTGAACAAAATGTTGTTCATAGTACAGTTGCATAAGTAAACTTACCCTAATAGTAGATGTTCTTGTATTTCACTGTTGTAGTAGCCATCCGCTTTTTCCAGTCCTCTTATTTTTTTTTTATACGTTACCATGTTATAGATATGGGTGCAGTTAAAAAAATGACAATGCTAAGAATGTACACAGTAAAAAATGTAGACCTTTCAGAATGTAGACAGAGGTAAGTAGGTTGGCGTAAGGGGTGGATGTGTGTTTTTGCGACTGTTGGCAGATTAGAGTTAGAATAAGTATTAGGTAAGGGGGTAGCTTTCCTGTTGTACATATATTGGTGCTCATTTCCATGTCTAAGCCTGTCTCTTGTGATGGCACTGTGGCAGTGTTGCAGAAAGGGTTTTTCTAAGGAAAGGTGTAGGGTTAGTAGGGATTACTCCTCCCCCCTGCATCACATTACTAATGCATGCTAACTCTAATGCTGCCCCTAACCTTGCACCTTACCTCAGAAAAACCCTTCTGTAACACTGCCACTACTCAGATAAACCATGTCCTATTTTATTACTGTGGTTTAAGAGTTATTGTTTGTTTTATTTTAGTGTGTTTTGTGTAAAATGATCAGAGAAGAATAGTGTTTGTATTTCATTGATTTATTTCCTGTGGGTTTGCGTTTGTTTTTTGTCAGTATTTTGATGTGTCGATATTATGAACAGTCAGTCTTTTGTCTGGATTCTGAGTATCTGCATTTTTAATTGTAATTATATACACCCTCATGTATATATTTACATTTATTTTTTATTTAGTTGCTTCTTTTCTTACATTTTTCCTTTCAGGTTGTAGCCTCCCTTCCTAGAGAATGAAAGCTCTGAAGTTTTGTAATCCAAATTGCCTCTTAATGGCTGTGCTTGAGCTAGTAGCAGATTGAGTATGTGAAAGGGGCCCTAGATGGATGATAGTCACATCCTAGGCAAGGATATAACCCATATAGGTTAGGCTACTCCAACAGTTTATACTATTTGAACATCTGCTATTATGGGAAGTTTGCTTATACAACTGTACTTTGTCAAAAAATGTAATTTCTTTTTTTGTGATATGAAATCCACAAATTGTACTTGTGATTTTTTAACTGTAACTTACTGTTTTGCTGTGATTTATTATAATTTGCTAGTGTGCATGCATAATATAGAGGGTTATGATCGGGTCCCCAATAGTAATCCTGTTATAAAGAGTTCAAGATGTGGATGGCAAGAAATTTGCCTTTGAGGTGAATTTCTTGGCATCCATGTTGAGAACACATAATAATGGGTTGTGATCAGTGAGAGACTATCATAGCTCTTTGTAATGCATGGAGTTTTATCTACTCTATGTTCTACTAGTTAGAGAAAAAAAAAGCCAGTGTTTTGCTAGCTATGAAAACCAGTAATACGTTTAGCAAGTGTTGTCGAATAGACAGCAAGTAGGGAAAAATCAGGAACAGATTTTAAATGCTGTCTTAATTTAAATAATTTACTTACAGACTCCATCCATCCATCCACAACCTCTTTTTCCAGTTTTTGTACATGGGGTTGGGGTGTCACTTCAACAGTGACAGTCATCTAGAACCAAGGTTAATACTGCCAAGTGGCTAGCCCTGCCTACATCGCACATTCACACTATGGCCAATTTAGAGTGTCTAGTCCACCTACTGCATGTCTTTAGAATGTGGGTGGAAACTCTAGTACCCCGAGGAGACCCATGCAAACACAAGGAGGACATGCAGACTCTGCTCAGAAGGCACCCCAGCCGAGAATCGAACTGGGAACCTCTTGCTTTGAGGTGACACTAATTATAGATTGACATTTGTAAACTTCCGTGGTCATAGGAGGAAAGAATATTCAGGGACTGTTGAGAGTGAAAGAAACACATCTCTGAAAGCATTATTATGGTCTGGTCTTGTGCTCAGAAACTTGTAACTTTTTTTTATCTTTTTCCACTTTTGGTGGGTAATCTGTCTGCCCCATTCACTACATATTGATAGTATATGCTTAAAGCAGATTATCTATGTAGAGCACTCAAAATAAGCAGATAGTGTTATAAGTAGTAGATATGAGAAGAAACACAGGTCTGGTGCCAGAAACATGACTTCAAACTGAATGCCAAGAAATGCATCATTATCCCCTTTGGGGAAAATGGCATCCCAACTAATTATCACATTAGTAACAACATAATAAGCACGCAATCAGTTGTGAGGGACCTGGGCACCCAGGTTGATAGCAACCTGACTTTTGACCACCACGTTGCCTCCGTTGTATGGAAGGCTTTCTATATGATCCACCTCATAAGTAAGTGTATTTCATCCAGGAACAAGGAGGTCATAACATCCCTGTACTCCTCCCTTATCAGACCCATTATTGAGTACATTACCCCCTTCGGCATGTACCTTGCCAAGCACTTGCAGCAGCTGGAGAGACCACAGAATTTCCTGACCAGGAAAATCCAAGGTCTCAAACACCTGTCTTATACAGATAGGCTAAAAGCCCTGTCCCTTTTCTTAGTCTCATACAGACTGCTTAGAGATGACCTGTGTCTGGCATACAAGGCCATCTCAGACCCAGCCTTGATGGAATTGCTACATATCCATAAGTCAAACTCCATTCATGCAACCTGCACGCAAGGCCTCAGCCTGGTCTGTGACATTAATAGAATTTGTTGGTGGGATAGATTTGTGTTCCAAAGACTCCCCCATCTGTGGAATAGACTCCCTGTACAAGTCAAGCAGAGTACCCCACTAGCCCCTTGTAAGAGGAACCTGGACTACTGAATGGGAAACAGAAAATACACCCCTGAGATCCCACCAGTGTCCCTGCTGGACAGGGGAAATAGGTACTGACTTTGTAGGAACATGGGCAAAATTCTTGGCTAGGCTTATAAGGGCCTCCAGGCCAGTAGCCCAGTATCGTCCTATGACCCTATGAGTGATGTTCTAGCCTGAAATTATAAATTTCATAAAAATCTTGTTTTTTGTTTTTCATTATTTAGACAGAACAAATTTGGGATTTACCTGTATTTTGTCTAGAAAATTGGAAAGTCCAGGACCCTGAAAATAATTGATTCAGAAACTGTGACAGGACACAGGAATGCATAAGACGAGAATAAGGCATTGATGATGACTTGAAGATGATTGACTGTTTAGTAATATTAGCATAGACAGCTTATTTTTCTGTGGCTCTGTAGATTGTAGAACACTTATGACTAAGGTTATAGTCATGCAGTAAGTTTGACTACTATAATAATTTATTTTTTATTATGTATACTCAGGGCTTCTGATCACATGTCATGTAGCCAGCATTCCCTTGCCGGAGGCCTTTAAGAAGGAGATGATACGGTACCTTCGTTCAGTGCAACTTCCTGATGGTGGATGGGGACTGTGAGTAGGCAAATGTGATTTACAAAGTCTAGTGACAATGCCATATATTGTGTTAAAATGTAAACATGGTGAAGGTGTGTGAATTAAAAAGGAAAGTTAAAAGAAGGAAAACTCTATGTAAAAGCTATGTATTACAAGTACTTTATACACACACACACACACACACACACACACACACACACACACACACACACACACACACACATGTAGTGTGATTTGCATGTGTATGTGTCATTATCTGTACTTTACTGTGTGTAAAGTGGACAAGGTTCAGTTCTCCAGTGATAACTTTTCAATTGCGTTTCCTATTAGAAATTAAAACTGATGCAGTTTTTATTTGCAGATCAGTAATGATTGATTGTGAGTGTGTGTTTTTGGTTTTCTTTTCCTCTGCTGTTGTGTGACTGTGACATTAGTATGCATATATAAGGCAGGGGAAATAAAGCTTCTACATGGGGGGATGCAGAAACATATTTTGTGTTTTCTATTGAGCTGAAGCTTTGACTGGTTTGTTTTGTCTGACTGAAGCTTCAGTCAATTTAAACTTAATGAAACATAAGTGAAGCTGTTTATTTATACATACACTGATCTATATCCGTCTGTGTTTATGTGCATGTATATTTGTATATATTGTAACATAGCTCGGAGAGTCTAGCAGGTGGTACCAATGAGTACCAATGAGTACATTTAGGCTTACTAGGTCTATATGGCCTATAGGCTATCTTGGGACTTTGGGTGAGAAAATACTGCATGTTAGGTCGTAATGGGGTATTATAGGTGGCTAGCCATTTGAATAACTACCTGTCAAGTATAAGCAATTAAGCACAGAGAGAGGCAGCAACCTAAGTAGATGCTGCAGACAAAATGGCTGAAGTTATGTAGTCAAGGAGGACTTGCAAAGTTTGCTTTGGAAACTTTTGAAGGATTTACAGAGGAGAAAGGAGGTGCACCAGCCATTGGGAAATTCGTACACTGGAACTTTAATGAATTTGGAAACCACTTGCTCTGTTAGACTGATAAATCAAAAAAGAACATTCAGGTCATCTGAGTAGGTCTTATTTAAGAAGTGTTGATGAAGTCTTTGCCTACATTAGCCCTTAGTAGCTAGAAATGCTAGCCATTCTGCAAACCAGTGATAACAGACTTTTATTTATTTGTTGGCACTGGGTCTTCATAGCTGGAAACATCAATTGCTCTTTAAGAGCCAGCAGTAGAAGACTTATTCATTTATCAGTGTTGCATGCCTAAAGAACCATTTCTTTCAGTGCACTACAGTTTTCCTGTTTCTTATAGAATACTGGTTATCTGCAACTAAACTGAAAGACCCAAAACATATACTGCTTGCACACAGGAGATCTGTTGTGATAGTGTTCATATTTTGTTCTTCCTGAATAACTCTATGCCTCTACTCTTGTGGGAGTCTTAAAGAAAGCAGTTTTATTTTATTTTTGTTGTTCTCAAAACCTCTGCTGTTGTCTAGGTTAAAATTGGAGAAAAAAAGCAGAGACGCTCTTGTCTTTACTTTCTTATAACTGTTTGCTACAGTGTGAGACCTGAGTTGTTATCTGTTCTAATTTGCTGCAAATCCTCACTACCGAGAGAGAGAGAAAGAGAGTGAAAGAGAACTGTTATTATTTGACTTTTGTTTTCACATTTTTTAACAAAAGCATGTGATTAACTTTAACCCAAAACATAATAACTATATTGCAGTCATAAAAGGTTTCCATTCAGGTGTCCACAAAGTTGTAGCATTTTATGCTTATTTAATGTAATTTTATAAATGGGAAAAATATAAAAAAAAAAAGTGAATTAACTAAGACAGATGCAGATTTGCAGTATTAACTCAAATGTTGTTCAGTTTTCAACTAGCTTTAAAGTCAGCATAGTAATTTGTGTTAACTTTTTAGTTTTTTTTTTTAATTTGGAAAAAAAAACAAGCATTAGAATCATGTATTTTATACTTGCTGTTTTTTATTTCACAATTGCAGTATTCTTTCAAAATAAAAAAGAAAGTTAAATCCCAAGTGAAATCAATGAAATATGTGAAGGTTGATATGATACTTGTTCCTGCTTTAGCAGAGTTATACTTATTTATGTCTCTTGTGCCTTTGTCATTTATTCATGAAGAAGGTAAAAGAGACAAAGATACAGCAAGTGTAACATCGGAGAATTTCCAATTCAGTAGATGTACAGTTTAAATGTAGTTGGTGGCACCAGGTCTATATTACCCGATCGAAAGATGAAAACCGTGAATACCATTTAGGCGACACCAAATGGTTGGAAATGTGAAAAGTCGCGAGCGTAAATGGAAATCACCATAGGGAATATTTTCCATTTACCTCAATATAGTGCGATCTTAGAGTTGGAATATTTAAGTAGCGGGGGGTGCAGGGGGGCTTGCCCCCCCCATGCCTGGAGCGTTTAGTTAAGTTGTTTTTCTTTTTTTTAAATTTTTTATTAAATGTTCGATGTTTTAAAAATCACTCATATGGTGTCAATCATATGAGAGTCGATGTTTAAAACTTTCGGACATATAATATAGACCCGGTGACACTTGTTTAGTAAAGACTGTGGGCGGCATTTATGAGAACGGCAAATAATTCTATTTTGGCTGGAACATTTTAATATTTACTTTAAGGACAGAAAGAGTGGTGGTTACAAGATAGTCTGAGTTTAAGTAGAGACAGATGTATATTTCTGTAGCAAAGTAAGAGGTGGCAGAGTAGCCACTAGAGTTGGAAGGTTTTGGAGAACAAAACAATATGGAAGAACATGAACCTTGTTGCATCTATAAGTGCTTTTTGATGTAAGACAGGTAAACATAGCTCTCAACCTGCCATCTCCAAAATGAGGAACACTAGCAGACAATATCCCTGGCTGTGTTCTACATGAATTACAAAGTGAACTGGCACCACATCTGTGTGCTCTGTTCACTCACAGCCTCACCTCAGGCTTTGTCTCTACTGAATGGCACTGCCACAGTCATCCTTCTCCATAAAGGAGGAGCGATTACAGACCCTGGAAATTATCACCCCCATTAGCCTGACCAGTCTGATATGTAAGGCTATCGAGCACATCATCATGGACCTAATTAACAAGGATATTGGGAATCTCCATACTCTAGATCCCATGTAATTTGGTTTTGTGAAAAAGAGATCATGCTTGCTCAACCTGGTTGACTTCTGTGAGTCAGTCACCAGAGCGGTAGATGAAGGTAAGGCAGTTCATACAGCCTACCTTGATCTGGCCAAAGCCTTTGTTACCATTCCTCACTCAGGAATTATTGATAAATTCCACAAACTAGCCATCAACCCCTATATCATTAGGTGGGTTGCAAATTGGCTGACAGAACCCTCAGTGTCAATGTAGCGGACTCCAAGTCAGACTGCCGACCAGTCACGGGTGGAGTCCCACAGGCATAGTTTCTGGGTCCTCTCCTGTGTGGCCTCTACTTCTCAGAAGACCAGTCCAACACGGAGGGACTCTGGCTGACCAAATACGCAGACGACTGCAAGCTGGAAGCCATTATTAACTCCCCAAGTGATGCAGACATCCTACATAAAGGCCTCACTGAGACCAATGACTGTGTCGAAACCATGGCCTTAAGCTTAATGCCAAAAAATGCTTTGTCGTCCCCTTTGGGAAAAACTCATTTCCCACTAACCACATTGGTGGGAGCCCACTGAACACTGATAAGTGATCTGGGGACACAGGTTGACAGCAACCTCTCCTTCGACCACCGGATTGCCACTGTGGTCAGAAAGTCCTTCTGAGTGGCACATCTCATTCCCAAGGGTTTTTCATCCAGGAAGAAAGAGGTCATCATTTCTCTCTTCCCTCATTAGACCAATAATAGAGTACAATGCCTCATTTGGCATGTACCTCACTAGACACCTGCAACAGCTGGACAGGCCACAAAAGTACTTCACAAAGAGGATCCTAGGCCTTAAACACATCCTACATGGACAGACTAAAAAAACTCCAGCTATTCTCTGTCTCATATTGTCTACTAAGAGGCGATCTCTGCTTGACTTACAAAGCCATGTCTGACCCAGCTCTGTTAGAAATGCTACAGCTAAAGAAATCCCAGTCCCTCTGCACTACACGCTTCAGAGACCTCAATCTCATTGCCACAATCAACAGAACATGCTAGAGGGACAGGTTCATAACCCAGGGAATACCCATGCTCTGGAATCTCACTAGCCCTCTTCAAGCAAAATCTTGATGAGTGGACAGGAAATAGAAAGTTCACCACGGGGATCACTCCAGTGGCTCTACTTGATAGAGGCACTGGGAACTAATGATGGGCGGGCACAATGCCAGGACACTTCTATGGGGTAGGCTTGTAAAGGCCCCAGGGCCATTAGCCTAGTACACACCTATGAGCCTATAATATGGAACAAATGGGCAAAATGTGGAACATGTACTAATGGCATACTAACAACTTCAGCTAGGAAGGTCATAGGATGGTTTAAACATGTTGGTTTTACTTATAAAGACGATCCTTTAATGAATTAATATGATTTATTTCTTTTTACCATGGATTTCACTTTAAAAATTCCTAACACCAAATATGTTACAAACCCATTCAATGTGGAACTTCTCGGAACATGAATGTTTTAAGATCTCAAATGAGATACGTTCCTCATAATGGGGTACACTTGAGAGGTATGCAGGTAAATGCTGCAGGTAAGATCTAATTATGTTGTCAGTAAATAATATAGTTTCTTTTATGTGCAGACGATAAGATTAGAGCGGCTGTGGAGAATGATGGACAGAGTTTGAGAAGGGAACTTGGGAACCTGATGGGGTGAATAGATTAAGGGCCGATAGTTCACACGGAAGATAAGCAAAATGTTGTTCACTTTGTTTGCAGTGATTAAAGTGTAGTATAGATGGGAAGCTGTTAGATAATAAGAAAAAGTAAAAAGGAATGAGGATGATTATTGTATGTAAAAATGAAGCATGCTGAATGCATAACTCAAGAAGTGAACTTTAAGGATATTGAAAATAAGAATATTGAAATTATAAATGTTTTATTGTATTGATAAATGCTCTAGTAGCCTTAGCTATATGGGTTATATCTTGCTAGGGATATAACAGCCAGCCACTTCCATAATTTCAGGGTATCTTCCATACGGGTCTATATTACAAACTCGAAGTTACTGAACTTCGAATACGATATGGTCGACACCATATCATCGAAGTTCAGTAATATCTAATTAGTAATAAAAAAATAAAAAACTGAAAGGAATGAAAACTAGTTGCTGTAAGCAAGGGGGCAAGCCCCCCTGCAACCCCCACCCCCTCGCTACATAAATATACCAACTCTGAAATCGTGAAACAGTGTAGGAAATGGAAATTTTCCATTTCTGCATTGTAGTGCACTGAAGTGAGATCTTGGAGTTGGTATATTTAAGTATCGGGGGTGTGCCCCCCTGCCTACACCATTTGTTATTTTTTGTTGTCGTTTTAATTTTTGTTTTCTGAACATTCGATGTTTTAACAGTTAAATCACTAAGGGTCAACCCTTAATGATTCAAACTGTTAAATATTCGATGTTCCAATATAGACCCCTTCCAAACAACCAAACTGTCAGGCAGCTTGAGCTGAGCTGACTAAAAGACAAGTATGGATGTCAAGCCCTTCAGAGATTTGCTGCCACTCAAGAGTGTGCTCCACTAAGGCTTTCAAAGATTGACAGTCAACTTGTGCTGCTTTTCTTGGCAGATACATTCCCTTTGGGGGAAAACCTTCCATTTTCAAATAATTGTTGGTATTTTATCACTTTACTCTTTAGAAAAGTTATTTTAAAGCTAGGAGTTTTGTGTTTTAATAGGCTGTCATGAGACTGTATTGTGCTTTTAAATGTAAGAGCTGTGTTTTCCTGGCAGTTTCAAAGTTGTTTAAAGTAACTGAAAAACATTTTTTCTATGGAGAAATTGTTTTTATTTTACTTTTTGGGGCTGGCAAAGTGTTTTTAAAGTACTTTTACTGTGTTTTTCTGTGAAAAAGTGACTTTTAAAGATGTTTAGCTTTTTCCAGCATTTGCTGCTTGTCTACCCTGGGAAAGAGGCACAATTTTTCGGTTGACCATGGAGCAAACTGCTAGTCCCATGGTCGGTCCTTCTTCAATCCAGAAAAAGAAAAACTGAAGCAAACAGCATTTGCCACTACAGCAGACTAACAGTTTGTTTCAGTTGCAGGTGGGAGACTCTGCTGCAGCCATTTGTTGTACTTCAGACTACTCTGGATCCCTGTGGTGTGGCACCTGTAGCCACTATGGACCTAGGGTTAGCCCTGTTCTCTGTGGCTGTTGGGGCCTCCTCACTGAGCAAGGGAGAGTCACTCTTAACTGTCCTGGGAAAAGGAACAGGGAAGGCTTCCTTGTTGTGTTAGAATGCTATGCCCATCCCTGAGGAAGCTGCTGATATCATTAGTAACTCGGATGGCCCATTTTTCCTGTCAAAAAGAAGCATGCATCTCTCTTCCTCCTCTTCCTCAAATTTCTTTAGACAGGAGTAGTTTACTGGGTCTGGCTCAGGGTTTAATTCAGACTGTTGACCTTTATTGTAAAGTAGTTTCTGGTAAAAGAAAAAGGGATACCTCTTTTCCTGAAGATATTAATGGTCTGAATCTGAACAGGAAGATGAAGGGGCAGATACAGGGTTTTCACCTCTGATTTCTGATTCAGACTCTGAGGAGAGCAAAGTTTCTGATTCTCCCAGTTTGGTGTTCTCTTTCTCTCAGACTATGGCTAGAATGTGTCAGTGTGCTCAGTGGGAGAATACTGAGGTTTCTCAGTCCCTCAGAAATACTAAAAATTTTTACAGTAGGAATTTCCAGAACCTCCAGCCATTCCTCCAGTTCTGTCTGCTATAGTGGATATGTGTTACTGCCTGCAATTTTCCTTAGTCAGCCAGCTGCCCCTAAAAAGGCAGTTAGGATGTCTAACTCTCCTCAGTCTTTTTAGTTGATCCCACTGCTGCTAAACATTTAGTTAATTCCAGTCCTACCCTTTCTTGTAAGGATGAGAAGATTATTGATAAGTATGGGAATAAAGTGCATGTTTCTGCAACTTTGATTTTCACAATGTTTAATTGTGAGGCTCATATGTTAAGGTTTGTGTTAATTTCTTCTGAAGAAAAACCTGCTTTAAATCTAGTTTATTCTATTGCACAAACCACTACTTATTGTTTACATTGTGTATGATTCAGTTGATATTTCAAGGGATTTGGCCACTGGTACAGTTTTGAGGATGTTTGCCTGGCTGCGTTCTCAGAACTTCCCAGATGATTTTAAAAATGAGATTTTAAATTCTACTTTGGATAGAGATTTAGTTTTTCCCCCTCATTTGCAGACGTGATCAAAATGTGTGATAATAGGGGCACTTTGATACAGAGAATCTCTTAATATTTTTCAGCTCTCCTTTTCCATATTAAGGGATTCTCTAACCTCTCATCCAATTTTGGCAAAAAACAAAATACAGTCTCAACAAAATGCAGGTAAACACACATTTTAAGTGAAATGGCAAGGGGTTTCTAAAAAGAGTTCAGGCCCCCCTACACAAAACTGAGACCAGTCAAATAAGCCAGAATGACTATTTATGGGACATTGTCCCTGCACCCCCAACACCCTATCAGTTCCTTTCCAGAATGTCTAAATCTCCACTTTTCTTTTTGGTAACAGATAGTTTCAGACAAATGGGTTCTGAAGATCATTCATCAATGTTAGAGATGACAGTGGGAGGAAATTCCTCCTTTCCAGGGAATTGATTTACTGTCCATGGCGTATGTATTGAAAATTAAGTCCTTGGAGTTTTAGATGTCTAATATATACCATTAGGCCGGATTAGGGCATCGGGTAGTTTTTTATACTACATTCCGCCAATTACTATGGTTATTTTAGAATAGGGGTGGATAGGGGTATTTTATATTACTTGCTCAAAATATTTAAACTAACAGCAGACTAAATGAATTTATGCCTGTAGGTAAACTTGCTATGAATGAGTTAATACTTATTTATACATATTTTTATATGTGTTTTATATATAATGCTTATAAAATAATAACATTTGGGGCATACAGTTTTAATTAAGTAAATGGCCAGTTGGATGGACATAATTGGTGGGGGGAGGTTGTGATTTTAAAATGAGCTACACATGGTATTTGCAGCCACTCTGATGAAGTCCCAGAATATATGAAAGGATAAAAGTGCTTAGCTGGTGGTTCATAGGTTCAGAGGTGTTTACTAGGCTGATGGCCCTGGAGCCTTTACAAGTCTAGCCCATAGGATTACCCTGGTATCATGCCACCCAACCTTAGTTCCTAGTGCCTCTGCCGAGTAGAGCCACTGGAGTGATCCCCGGGGTGATTTTCTCTTTCCCATCCACTCATCAAGATTTCTGTTGAAGAGGGTCAGTGAGGTGCTCTGCTTGCCATGTTTGGGAAGTCTATTCCATAGCATGGGCAGTCTCTGGGTTTTGAACCTGTCCCTCCAGCATGTTCTGCTGATTGTGGTAATGAGGTTAAGGTGGCTGGAGCATGTGGTGCGGAGGGATTGGGATTTCTTTAGATGTAGCATTTATAACAGGGCTGGGTCAGACATGGCTTTGTAAGTCAAACAGAGATTGCCTCTAAGTAGGTGATATGAGACAGAATAGTTGGAGTTTTTTGAGTCTGTCCATATAGGACAAGTGTTTAAGGCCTAGTATCTTCTTTGTGAGGTACTTTTGTGGCCTCTCCAGTTGTTGCAGGTGGCTAATGAGGTACATGCCAAATGGGGCATTGTACTCTATGATTGGCCTAATGAGGGAAGGGTAGAAGGAGTCAATGACCTCTTTCTTCCTGGATGCAAAACCCTTAGTAATGAGATGTGCCACATAGAAGGACTTTCTGACCGCAGTGGCAATGTGGTGGTCAAAAGAGAGGTTGCTGTCAACCTGTGTTCCCAGATCTCTTATAACGGCTTCTGTGTTCAGTGGACTACCATCAGTGTGGTAATTCAAGGAAACCGTGTTTTTCGCAAAGGGGATGAAGACACATTTTTTGGCATTGAGCTTAAGGCCATGGTGCTGACACCAGTCGTTGTTCTCATTGAGGCCTTTCTGCAGGATGTCAACATTACTTGGGGAGTTAATAATAGCTCCCAACTTGCAATCATCAGCGAACATTGTCAGCCAGAGTCCCTTCATGTTGGTTTGGACTTCAGAGAAGTAGATAGCAAACAGGAGAGGACCCAGGACCGAACCTTGTGGGACTCCACTCGTGACTGGTCGGCAGTCTAACTTGGGTCAACTACTTTCACACTGTGGGTTCTATCTGTGAGCCAGTTTGCAACCCACCTAGTGATATATGGGTTGATGCCTAGCTTAGTAAGTTTTTCTATGATTCCTAAGTGGGGAATGGTATGAAAGGCCTTGGCCAGATCAAGGTAGGCTGTATTGAACCACCTTATCTTCATCCACAGCTCTGGTGACTGACTCAAAGAAGTCAACCAAGTTGAGCAGGCATGATCTACCCTTCACAAAACCAAACTATGTAGGATCCAGAGTTTGGAGAGTCCCTATCTTCTTCTTCTTTTGGCTTTTCCCAGTTAGGGGTCGCCACAGCGAATCACCTTTCTGCTCATGATTGGCAGTAGAGTTTTTAGAGTGTCGAGTTGCCAGCCTGGCACCCAACCTTCCACAGAAGGCACACACATGCACACATTCATACCTAGGGCCAATTTAGAGTGTCCAATCCACCTGCAGCATGTCTTTGGGAGCACCTGGAGGAAACCCACACGACTACAGGGAGGACATGCAGACTCTGCACTGAAGGCACCCCAGCCGAGGATCGAACTGTAGAACCTCTTGCTGTGAGGTGACAACGCTAACCGCTGCACCACCATGGCTGCCCAGTTTGGAGATTCCATATATCCTTTTTTATTAGGTCCATGATGATGTGTTCCATAGCTTTGCATATTAGACTCGTCAGGCTAGTTCCTGGGGTCTGTAGTCGCTCCTTCTTTGTGGAGAAGGATGACTGTAGCAGTGCGCCATTCCGTAAGAACAAAGCCTGAGGTAAGGCTGTGACTGAACAGGGCACACAGGTGAGGTGCCAGATCACTCTGTAGTTCATGTAGAACACAGCCAGGAATATGGTCAGATCCCATCGAAGCTTATTCTTGGCCTTGGGCATTCCCTGTTTTAATCTGTGCAGCAGTAATACTGGGTGCCTGGCAATCTACTTGTATTGTGATTGGTCCTTTGGGCTGGGAGAGAGGGGCAAAGTTAGCACCGAATCGTTCCGCCAGTATATTTGCAATATCTATTGGAAGTACCATTGTACAGTAGCTCAGAGCAAATCTGGGTATTGCCATGGAGATTCTTTACATAACTATATAAGGCCTTGTGGTTGCCTTTACTATCTGCTGCAATTCTGTTTTCATAGCTAGCATTAGAGGATTTGATGAGGGATTTCAACCTTTTGTTGAGGCTGATAAGTGAGTTTTTCCAGTCTTGGGACTTCACCTTATTCTGCATCAGTTTCCTCCTTCTGTTGTAGAGTTTGTTTATGGCAGGAGACCACACCAGATTGGCTTCCTTTTTTTTGAGGAGAGCGTCTTAGTTCTTTTGGGTATGGCAAGATCATGCATATGTGTACGTGTTCATACAGTGCATTGGTGTATGATTTGGCGGTCATACAACTATTCTCCATTTGCATGGATGCCATGAAGTTAGCCACTTCTGTTTTTAGGAAATAAAAGATTGATGAATTTTACATTGATTTGGTTGGTCACTTTATTTTAGAACACTAACAAAGAGCTGGAAATCTAGTGACTGTTGGATATTGTTTGGTGGTTTTGAGGTCAGGAAGGAATTGTGTGCTGTTTGTGATAGTGCTAAAATTCAAAATGCTGTTACTTCACAAACTGCTACCTCTTCTTCCTCATTCAAGTTTTTTAGTAATTATATATTTAAAAGATGCTTAATCAAACATTCCTAGTAATTCAGACTTTTTGTTTCTTAAGATTCTGTGTGTCTGGATCACATTATCAGTTTTCTGCCTTGCCCTTTGAACTATTCACTGCACCAAGGGTGTTAACAAAGTGTCTAGCACCAGTCATTGCAAGTTTCAGGTTATCCACATTTTTCTGTATTTAGACTGCTTGCTCATCTTTTGCAGAGTCTTTTTCAAAGTGAGAGGAATCTCTCTCTTGGGTGAGAGATCTCTTACCCAGGCTGGGATTCCAAGAGAACACACAAAAGTCTTTATTGACTCTTTTACACAGGATTGTGTGCCTGGGGTGTCAGCTAGGTACCTCAGTTCAAAAAGCTTCTCTTCCACAGTAAAAATAGATTTATATTTATATTTATTTCTAAGGGCTTCCACTCAGGGTTCAATCACTGTGAGAGAATACCTCAGGATTTTGGGTCTCATGATGCTCTAGCAAGACTTCACATGTGAAATAAACGATGGTATCTGAAGTCTTTTTGGTCCCAGCACCAAAATCCCTTGTTTTTTCAAATCCCAGTGCTGGGGTTTGTCAAAAGAGAAGTCATTTGGTGGAGACAGTAAATATCCTTAAATCCAGTTTTCCCCTTCTCTCTCCCTGTTGCAAAACAGTCGTCACCACAGACACCTCTGACTTTGCTTGGGGAGCAGTTTCAGGAGCGATAAAAGTACAAAATGTGTGGACACCAAGGAGAGAATCAAGCACATAAATGTAGATGAGATGCGTGCCCTGATCAAGGGACTCAACTCTCTCAATTATCTTTGGTACCCAGGACCTCTTCGAGTTGTTACAGACAATATCATAGTCATGTCATACATCAGCAAGCAAGGAGGAACCAGGTTGTACCCCTCTTTGCAGACTGGCCATGTTAGCTTGGGGTATAGCCACACAGCACAGTCTCACTCTGCAGCATCCTACATTCTGCTATAGCAATGTTATGTGGCAGACAAACTGAGCAGGACCAGGGCAGACCTTCACAAATGGAAACTAGGCCAGGGAGTATTCCAAGATTTGATCCATCTGTGGGAAGTTTCTCAAGTAGACCCATTTGTCTCCTCTCTGAACAATCAGTTGGCAAGATTCTGCTCTGGGACTCCATGCAAGAAAGCCAGGAATACAGATTCCTTTTCTTTTCCTTGGACAGATATGCTTTTCCATGCTTTCCACTGATGACCAGGGTATATCTGAAGATTCCGAAAGAACCCCCCCCCCCCCCCCAGGATCGTTATGGTGACTCCCTTCTAATAAAGGCAACAGTGGTTCTCCCCTATTTTGGAAATGGTCAGGGGCAATTACCACAAGCTTCCTCACAGTCTGGATGTACTTGCACAACATCAGGGATGTTTGATACACCCCACCTCGAATCAACTTCAGTTGAGTGCCTGTATGATAGGGTCTCAATTCCCTTTAGGCACATGTTACTCAGGATTTGCAAGAGGTACTAATGAAGGCAGGAAAGCCTGCTACTAGAAAAGCATATGTTAACAAATGCAAATGGTCTTTTAGTTGGTGTTAGAAACATAACCAGCACCCGTTCAGGGCTAGATGTTCTTAGGTTTTACAGTATTTGTGTGAGTTACTAGCCTATATGGCCTTTCTTACTCCTCCATCAGGGTTCATTTATAGGCCATTTCAGCATGTCTGCACATGGATCTTCATGTTTCTGTGTATTTTCATGTTAAATGTTTTTGAAAGTGGTTTTGTGTAAGAGGCCTCCTAGAAAAATAGTGGCCCCTCCTTTGGATCTTAATTTTGTGGTAGAGAAGCTAACACTTGTTGCATTTGAATCAGTTAACCTGGCTGAAGGGTGATTCTTAACATGGAAAACCATTTTACTAATTGCTTTGAGTTCTGCAAAAAGAGTATCCGAGTTGCAAGCTCTTAATGTGAGTCAACCCTGTGTCATTTTCCACAGGGACAGGGTTTCTAAGAGAACTAGTCCTACTTTTATGCCTAAAATTATCTCTGAGTTTACTTTAAGCCAAAGTATCTGTTTTTCCATTTTATTTCCTGAACCTGAAAATGAGGGAGAAAGGATACTCCATACCTTGGATGTCCACAGACAACTCCGGTATTATCTTGACAGAACTATATCTTTCAGATCTTTGGATCAATTGTTCTTTTCTTGTGAAGGTAAGAAGAAGGAACAGCTTGTGTCAAAGCAAACTATTTCCAAATGATTGCCTAAGGCTATTACCTTTTGTCATACTTACCAAAACAAAATTATTCTAAGCAGGGTTAAGGCCCACTCTACCAAGGCCTTGGCTTCATCTCTGGCTTTTTGGAAAGGGTTGGATTCTAGAAGTATTATAGAAGCAGCAACTTGGTCCGCTCTGCATAATTTTATAAAGCACTATAAGCTCGATTCCTTCTGTACATTTAGATCAGGCTTTGCTGGGACCATTCAACAGGGTTACTGGACTCTTCTCCTTCCTCCTCCCAAAATTTGTAAGCTATGGTAATCTACCCATATAGTGTAGGCTACTGCAGCAGTGATCAATTTAAAGAACATACTACAGTTATGTAAATAAACTTTCCATGACAGTAGATGTTTGAATGATCACTACTGCAATAGCCACTCCCTCCCTCCATCCCCCTTGCTTCTACATGTGTTGTTTTTGCTAGGGTGTGCACGTCTATTATTTTTGTTTTTCCTGATATTGTTGTTATTTCATGCTAAGCCTCCCTCTCTCTTTTGGCATGAAAGTTATGAAAGGCTTGATGCCCAAACTTGTATTTTTAGTCAGCTCAGCTCGACTTGACTAATGGTTTGGGCAAGTAGAAGGTGCCCTGAAGCTTTGAAATCTGACTGGTTGTGACATCCTTGCAGGATATAACCCATATAGCTTAGGCTAATCATTCAAATATCTACTACCAAACACAAGCAGGTTTCTGGAACTGGTAGTAACAAAATCCAGTAATAGAAGAACAACCAGCTAGTCAGCCGATCACTTTAACTTTGACTATGTATTTTGGTTAAATAAAAGTGTTTTATAGTTCCTGTGATTGGCTGACTAGCTGGTTGTTCTATTATTTGAACATCTACTATTATGGTAAGTTTACTTGCACAACTGTATTTTCTCCCCACCTTGACTGTCTCATCACTGTTACTTTGAAGGAAAGATTTGTCATAGCAAGACAGTAGTTACTCTAGTTATGTCTGTCCTTGAGGATATCAATAAACCTTCCAAAACTGCAACTGGATCCCTTTCAGCCTCTAAAGATCAGAGGTTGCCAGTTAGATGCCACCAAACAGTTGGCAATTTTACCACCAGAAAGAGACTAGCTGTGGTCCTGGCATTCAGGGGTTCTAAGAATGTTGGATCATGGTAGTTTCAATTCTGACAGTTCCTTATGCCATATTACATATGAGAGCATTGCAACAGACATTGAGATTTCAGTGGCACCAAACAACCAAATTCATGGCAGACACCATCAAGCTCTCCACAATGCTTACAAGCCTCACCTATTTTGGTGGACAGATTTTGAGAACTTTGGTTCAAGAACTCCTTTTGACCAGTAACTACCCACAGCCACAATAACCATGAATGCATCCTTACTGGGGTGGGGGGCAATTCATGAATGAATAGGCCAGTTCAGCGGGTGTGAAACACAGATGAGACTAAATCACACATCAGTGTGTTGGAGATGAATGGTTTTCCTAGCACTGGGGGCCTTCAGAGGCATTCTTTCCCAAGGTGCAGTGTTCATCCAGTCTAACATGGCATTGGATTGGTATATCAACAAGCAAAGTGGAATTTGCTCTTACCCCCTTTGTCTAGAGACTTTGAGGGTATTGGAATTAACCATTCATTCGGATAACTTTCTCATTGCATATTTGGGGGTCATTCAGCATAATTGTGGACAGGCTGATCCCACAGATTTTGCTCCCTCATCAATGATTTTTTGAGTCAGTAACCAGAAACATTTTCAGCAGATGGGGTTACCCTAGTTGCAGTCCCTTGATACACCATCCAACATCAAATGCATCAATTTCTTCCCTGTCATCTTTCAACAGGAATATTCACAAAAATAATCCATCTCCCACATTTGGCTGCCAGGGCTTCTGTGTATTTTTCCCCCAGTTCCCTCATGTCCAGATTTTTGCAGAAAGTTAGAATATGCAATGACAAGGCCATTGTCTTAGTCCTGTTGTGGCCTTGTCAGAAAAGAATACTCCTTCCTCTACCACAGCATCTGTAGTTACTGCTTCACCTATCCAGTCAGTCTTATCATGACAATCCCCCAGGTTAACCACATGGTTTCTCCAATACCAGTAATGGCCAGGGATTCAACATTCCCATTACAAATAAAGAATTAGCTTTCAACAAGAAAAACTATACAGGTAAATGGACTAAAGTTTCATTACGGTTGATCAAGACATTGATCTATGTGTAGGACCAGTTCCTTAAGTTTTGATCTGTATTTCAGAACCCTACCAAAAAGGAGCACCAGTTCCTTGAGTTCTGATCTTTTTTTTTTTTTTTCAGAACTCTAACAATAGGGAGCCAGTTACTCAATCCTTGTTGACATCACATAAGCTAAGTAAGGCTTTCCTTAAAAGAATATTCCAGTCCAGAGCCCCATTGCATCCTCCCTACCTCCCCCACTTGGGACTGAATTTTGTGTTAGCCAGCCATACCTCTCAACCTCTTAGCAAAAGAAATCTGGACAAAGCCACAACTAATGGGGAGACAAAGGCCCAAAAATAGGGACACTTTTTAAATATTGCTCTTACAAACTTAGAAAGTTAGTAGAATAACTGGTTTTGCATTGGCATGAATTTTGTGAACAATATGAATTCTGAAACTCAAATGTCTGACAATATTTTTTGACTTCAGTCCTCAATGATTCATATGGTGGCAAAAGTTAGATTACTGGGATTGGGGTTGAGCTTTGTGGGGTTAGAGTAGTGTGTGGAAGAGAATTGTCTTGATGTTTGTTGTGTTAAGTAGGGCCAGGATTAGGGTGAATGTCTCCTCCTAGGAAGATTTTATTATATTGGGGCATTATTGATTCTTGTTTTAGAGGTGCAAGTGTGTGTGTGCGAGTGAGTGGAACAGATAAACTACAGTGGCAGGGCTAGCCACCTGGCGGTGTAAACCTTGGCTTGAGATGATTGTCACTGTTAAAGTGACACCCTAACCCCATGTTCAAAAATGGGAAAAGGGGTTGAGGATGGATGGGTAGGATGAGAGATGACTTGACAGGATGAGAAGAATAGAGGATAAACTGAGAAGCAGCGTGATTAAGTAAAGGGGTCTGTGTTTTACTGATGGCAGGTAGTAGAATATTTATTGGTGGCAGTCTGACAGCTGTAGAAAGTAGGTAGGAGGGAAATATTTTCTATCAAGGAAGAGAGTTGGGTTGTCCTGGTATCTTCCCATATGTTTCTGAAATGTAAGAAACGAGGGTGGGGGGTAGGTATGAAATGGTAGAGTATGAGAAATTAGTTAAGATATGAAGGAGAGAGGGTTTAATTGGGGAAGGTACAAGATGAAATGCAGAATAATTAATACTGCTGGGGAGGGGTCTGAGTAAGAATGGCTGTAGTACAAAAGATTGTTGGGAATGCTGGTAAATATTAGATATAAGTTGGGAAATAGGAAAATACAAATGAGAGTGTTTGTATGATAGTAGTAAGGTTGTTTGGGGAGGGCTAGGGAATGGGTGTCACAGGTGAAATGTGATTGTGGGAAGTATAATGGTAGAGTAAGAAGAGGTGGTTGGGAACTGGGGATAAGGTGGGAGTGTACCACCGGGCTTCCTGCCCTCAAGTCAGTTATTACAGAGAGCAATCAGTCTGTAGCTAGTACAGAGCAATTAACAAAGAGGCAAAAACTAGTAAAGGTTTCCTTTCATTGACTGAATACAGAAAATCGAAAGCTAAGGAAACTAAGTTACTGGCATATACAAAGTAATCTACTGGTCAAGAGAAGGGACAGTGGCTAGCTTAGTAAGGAGTCCTTAGAGTTCAAAGACTATTCCTTTGTGAGAGAATATCACAACCACATTCTAGCATAGGGCAGGCATGCATTTGACTAGTATTCGCAAGGCTCTTGTTTACAGTGCACACTGACAAAGTTCTCATGAAAACCTTTGGGAGTTGGGCCTTGTGTTAGAGCTCCTGCAGTATCGCAGTCAGGATTTGATGTAGTGACATCAGCCTAATGCAAGACACACCAAGAAGTAAATCACAGATTCAAAACTGTAGAAATATAGCTGCAACAATCTATCCAAATAGTATCCTTCACTTCAGAAAGTTCTGTTCTCAGTTCAATATACAAGTTACAAATCACCACGTTGTAGAATTGTTTTGAGAGTTTAATGTAGAATTGTTTTGACAGTTTAAACTGATTTGTAACTTATATATTGAACTGAGAACAGAACTTTTTGAAGTGAAGGATACTATTTGGATAGATTGTTGCAGCTATATTTCTACAGCAGCCTAATGCACAGTAACAAAGTTCTCCGTGAAAACTTTGAAGAATTGGACCTTGTGGCAGAACTCCTGTACCAGCATTGTCAGGACTGGATGTAGTGAACGCAGTCGTTGCATTGTGAAGGAAGATGGTGACCGAGTGGAAGTGTTTCTGCACATTCTTTGTTAAATGTGTTCCATATGTCTTTTACTAGTATAGACTTTATTTTTTATTAAGAGTTTGACTTTATGTTTACTAAAACTATGAGATCATAATGTTGTAAAGTTTCTGTCTTGGAAACACTATTGCTAGTGGCTACTTTTTATGCAAGAATTGCAAAACTTTTAAAATGTATATCTGCTTAAACAGTTTTCCATTTGGATAGAATAACAATGAAGATGTTATGTGATCCTATCTCGCCTACATTCTGTACTGATGGGCTCGGAGCCGATCCCTCGGCTCCAACTCAGCACGCTATGCTATAGAGCGAGGCCTCTTATTGGCTGAGCTATTTCTTATCCCAGGATGCACCACCACTAATCCCCCAGATCTCGTTTGCCGCTTACAAGCTAAGACATGGTCTCAACTTGGCTGGGCTAAGTACTATTTATTTAGACTTTTCCTGTCAGGAATTTGCTCGTTTTCAACCCAAAAGCTGTTTTAACAGCTATTGTTGTGATACATGTGTGATTTTGGAGATTTTGTTGAGAAAGTTGTTCTTTTTGTTAAGGGAAGGTTTCCCGTTTTAGTTAGAGGGGCCTTCCCCTTTTGCTATTCTAGCGTTTATTTGTGGCTAGCGTTTATTTGTGGGTCAAGTACCCGTTTTAGTTAGAGGGTCTTGACCCTCTCATTCTGTGTTTTTTCTTGTGTACTTTGTTATTGTGTAAAAAAAAAAAAAAAAAAAAAAAAAAACTTTATACTTTGAACTTCTAAGCTAGTTTTCGTGTTATCTTAGATAACTGTGTTGTTCTCTAGTCATGTCCAAAGAACATAAACCCTCCGGGTTTAAAAAATGCACGAGGTGTGGTTTTAAGATGTCCATAACGGACAACCACTCCTCGTGCGTTTACTGTTTAGGCGCCAAGCACCTACAAGAATCATGTAGCGTGTGTCACGCCTTCTCATCAAGAGTCCTCCAGGAGAGGAAAAACAAATTAATCCTTAAGGGATTAATCAAGCCATCCTTTGAGGAGGCCTTATCTTCGTCTCCCTCTCCTTCAAAAAAGAAGAAAGCGTCGGCTCCGACCAGTCAGTCGGAACCGACTGCCAAAAAACCTAGGCAGACTTCTCCATCGGCTCCACGGACTTTGGAGCCGAGGGCGGAACGGTCTGCCTCGATGCCTCCAGCCTCGACCCCTCTGGTTTCGGAGCCGAGGACTGGGGCATCGAGAGGCGGGTCACCTTCATCGGCTCCACTGATATTGGAGCCGATGAGGGTTACCGGCTCAGACTCTTCCCCTTCTGAGCCGAAGTCCTTATCGGCACCGAGGGAAATTGCCTCGAGATCTCTCTCGGAGCCGATAGTGGTAGAATCCATTCGGAGCCGGTCCCCTAGTCCTTTGGAGCCGATGGAGAAATCGGTTCGGACCCGATCGGTATCGTCCAGATCATCCAAGATGTCTGATTCGGACATCGACAGGGTGCTCCTAAGACTCTTCCAGTCTCCGGTGTTCCAAAAGCTAGTTTCGGCTCCAGCCCATTCGGCTTCGGAGCCGATGGTCCACCTCCCTACTATGGTTCCTCCTCCAACAGCCTCGGCACCGTTGGAGCCGGTGCTGGTGGAAACGGTGGAGGTTTTAGGGTCGGGCCCGACCCTTACTCCAACTCCGGCTCTTGGGTCGGAGTTCAGTACACGGACTTCTTCCATCGGCCCTGGGGGGGGGGGGGTGCTTCGGGATTGATGTTTTCGGTCCCAAGTCTCCCTCTTGGTGCGTCGGCGGCGCGGGTGCCGTCTACTGTCGTGGCCACGGAGGTGGGACCCTCCCAGGATTCTGGTGGTCCCGCCCTCAGGGCTATGAGGAGTGCGTTAGCCAAATCATCTTTGGCTACCTCCACAGTCTCCCCAGCTCCTTCCCTGCATACCGAGACTGGGTCTTTGGCAGTCCCCCTGTCCTTAGACAGCGGAGCCCCGGGGCCTGAGGTTACCCCCACTGGGGTTTCCCCCCCTCCTGGAGGTCCTTCTGAATCCTCTTCGGAAGAACCCCCCAGGAAAAGATCGTGCAAGAGGAAGAACGTTGACTCACCTGATGAGTCTCTTACATCAGACACTGATCTCGATGATGCAGAGGGGTCCCCTAAGTCGTCCTCGGATGATGTCTCCTTTGCAGACATCCTGGAAGCCCTTAAACAACGAGGCGGCTGGCAGTCCAAACCCCCTTCTGCTGATGAGTCGGTGTTCCTTAAGGCCTTCGGGGCTCAGCCCTCCACCTCCTGGGTGTCTCCGCTCTTCGACGAGCTCTTGGATTTGATCTGTCGAAGGGCGTGGGAACACCCAGACTCTGTGGAACTGGTGCCTGCTCGTCCGAATAAGTTCCTCTCGGCACCCCCTGAAAAAGAGTTTCTAACCAAAGGTGTGGCTGTAGATGCTTTGGTGGTTGCATCTGCTACCCAGCAAGATGTAGCAGAGGCTTCGACGTCCGTCCATCCTCCTAATAAGGAGTCTAGGAGCATGGATCGCACGAAAGCGCACCCTAAGTTCAGCGGCCTTTACATTAAGGTCCTTGAACTACCTTACGCACTGTACCAGATTTCAGAGGGATCTGATTAAAGAACTATCCGATACCCTCTTGGGTAACCTGCCTGAGGAGCTGGCCCAGACGGTTGGCTCTCAGCTGGCTACATTGTTGTCCATTTCAAACTCGTCCATGAGGCTCATTTCTTATGCGGCCGAAGGGGCGAGTAGAGCGGTGGGTACAGGCATTGCTCTACGGAGACAAGCCTGGCTCCGCCTGTGTCATTTCGCGGAGGCCTTTAAGTCTTCCTTTGCCAACGCCCACTTTGATGGGTCCTCCCTGTTTGGACCCAAGGTAAAGGACACACTGACCCGCTGTGAACAGGAGGGTAAGACTCTGACTGCCGTAGGGGCACGATTTTCCACTCCCTTTCGGCCTTATCCCAAGGCTAAAAGAGGAGGGAAAATGTGGTTCCGTAGATCTCAGAAGCCTTACCCCTCTCAGCAGGAGGATCCCCCTTCCAGAGGCAGGGGAGGGGGAAATTCTTCCGGAAGACACCATCCCAGAGGCGGCAGAGGTCCTCGCAACACTGGAGACTGCGAGTCCTTTCGTGGCTCTTCAGCCTTTCACAGTCCCTGAGGGATTGCCCGACTGTGCAGCTCCGGAGCCAGTCGGGGGTCGTTTCTCGAAGCACCTAAAAGCCTGGGAAGGTATCACTCAGGACCGATGGGTGCTTCGAATTATCGCCGGAGGTTACACCATCCCTTTCTCTCATTCTCCACCTCAGTCCAAAAAAATTCCGGACCCGCCACCCAGTCAGCGGGATACTGCAGCCTCAGAAATTTCAAAGCTGCTGCAAAAAGGAGTCATCCAACCGGTCCCCGCAGACCAGATCGGATTAGGGACTTACTCAAGATTCTTTTGGTGCCAAAAAAGACCGGGGACTTGAGGCCCATTTTGGACCTCAGCATCCTAAACCGTTCAGTCAGAAAGTCCAAGTTCCGAATGGTCACCCTACAAACCATTCTCCCATTGCTGGAGAAAGGTGTTTGGATGTGCTCCATAGATCTCAAGGACGCTTATTACCATATCATGGTACATCAAGCGTCCAGGAGACATCTGCGCTTCAGCCTAGGAGGCAGTCATTTTCAGTTCCGCGCGCTGCCCTTTAGTCTCACCACAGCCCCCAGGGTGTTCACCAAGTGCTTGGCAGTCGTGACTGCTCACCTGAGAAGTCTAGGATTCCAGATGTTTCCGTATCTAGACGACTGGCTCCTAACTGCCACCTCCAAGCATCTACTACTGCGGAGCCTACAAGCCACTATATCACTGGGCAGTTCCCTTGGAATCACCTTCAATTGGCCAAAGTCTGTGTTGCTGCCATCTCAACGAATAAGATTCATAGGGATAGAGATAGACTCAAACCGAATGCGGGTCTATCTACCTACAGACAGAATACAAACCATACAGACTCAAGTTCGAGCCTTACTTCCCAGGTCCAAAGCCCCAGCCAGAATGGTCCTGCAGCTATTGGGATCCATGTCCGCCACGGTTCTTCTAGTCCCCTTGGCAAGGTTGCACATGAGAATTCTCCAGTGGCTTCTTTCAGCTCAGTGGTCCTTTCAGGAACTCCCTCTCAGTCACCTCATATGGATCATGGAAACATGCAGACGGGACCTTCGCTGGTGGTTAGTGCCCTCCAATTTGGATCAGGGACGACCCTTTGTTCCACCTCCTCCTGCGGCCACTTTGACCACGGACGCCTCCCAGATGGGGTGGGGGGGGCATTCCTTGGGCAGGTCAGTCCAAGGCAAATGGCACCCGGAAGAGACCCTACTTCATATCAACATCCTAGAAATGTGGGCAGTACTTCTGTCCCTTCAAGCCCTTCACGATTATCTCCCTCAGGGCGTAATTGCCGTTCACTCAAACAACATGTCATTGTCTGGTACCTGAACAAACAGGGAGGGACCAGATCCTATCCTCTTTGCAGAGAGGCCATGAGAGTCTGGGAATGGGCAGTCTCGAACAAACGCTTTCTAGTGGCTACTCATATCACGGGCAAGTCCAATGTGATAGCCGACAGACTGAGCAGAACCATCCTCTCTCCTCACGAATGGTCTCTGAACATGACAGTTGCAAGTCAGATTTTCAGCAAATGGGGAGTTCCGTGTTGCGACCTCTTCGCGACTCCACTAAATGCGAAGTGCAAAGAATTCTTCTCCCTAACCCCGGCTCCGGGGAAGAGCCCCATGGACGCACTAGCCCGTCCTTGGCCCACCGGCTTGCTTTATGCCTTCCCCCCAGTTCCTCTCCTTCCCAGGGTGATCCAAAAGGCATCTCTCTTGGGGAGCAAAATGATCTTAGTTGCTCCTTACTGGCCTCGTCAAGTATGGTTTCCCTATCTTCGGAAATATGCTCTGGAAGGTCCATGGTTCCTGGATCAGATCCCAGACCTTTTGGTTCATCAGTCGGGACTATTCCACCAGTCCCTACACACCTTGAAATTGATGGCTTGGCTCCTCCTCTTCTGACTATAGTCAGGAGTCATACATTGGATCCAGAGGTTGTACACATATTATCTTCGGCCCATAAGTCTGCTACAAAGAAACTGTATTCTAGCAAATGGAAAAGATTTGCTATTTGGGCTCAACTCCGGGGCCTGGATCCCATCTCTATTCCCGTGGCAGAAGTACTAAAATTTTTAACTTCTCTTTTCAATCAAGGCTCTTCAGTTTCTACCATCAAGGTTCAATTGGCGGCGATTTCCAATTTTCACGAATCTATAAACCCACCTTTAATGAGCAACAGATTGTGTAAGACCTCCGATTTCTCATCCTGCTCCTCCATGGGATCTCGATGTGGTGTTACGCGCCTTAACTTCCTCCCCCTTTGAACCGGCAGCTACATGTGATCTAAAATTTCTATCATGGAAGACTGCTTTTCTGGTGGCGATTACTTCTGCCAGAAGAGTTTCAGAGCTTCAAGCTTTGTCTGTAAAACCCCCGTACTTGGTTTTTCACAAAGACAGAGTATCTCTCAAGCCAAATCCTTCCTTTGTCCCTAAAGTTTGTTCCAGTTTCTGCTTACAACAATCGTTAGAACTTCCAGTTTTTTTTCCAAAATATTCTAACAAAGCGGAATTCATATTCCACACACTAGATGTCCACAGGCAGTTGCGTTTTTATTTAGACAGGACCAAACAAACAAGGAAAACAGATCAGTTGTTTGTATCCTTTGCAGACAATAAATTGGGCAAAGCTGTCACAAAGGTCACTATTGCCAAATGGATCAGGGACTGTATTACTCAAGCTTATTTTTATTCTAACAAAGAGCTTACCACCTCTGTCAAAGCTCATTCTACAAGGGCTATGGCTACTTCGATAGCATTTCATTCTAAGCTTGCCATTAGTGACATTTGTGCTGCGGCTACATGGTCTTCCCCGCACACTTTTATTTCCCACTACAAACTGGATGTGGCATCTAGAGGACGAGCTTCATTTGGTTCCACAGTGCTCAGGAGTGTTTTCCAATGAGCCACCTGGGATTTAGGTGCTAGGGATGCTGTCCCATCAGTACAGAATGTAGGCGAGATAGGATCACATAACATCTTTTAGTTATGTACTCACCATAACTTTAGATGTTTGGGATCCATCTCGCCTACATTCCTAATAACCCACCCTCCTTCCCCCTTCCTTGGAGATCAGAGGATATCAGAAGGTCCGAATCCTGTTGTTTCATCTTGAAACATCTAACAATGTTATATAAACAAGTTGTGCATGTGTGCATGAATGCGGACAAACAAGATCTGGGGGATTAGTGGTGGTGCATCCTGGGATAAGAAATAGCTCAGCCAATAAGAGGCCTCGCTCTATAGCATAGCGTGCCGAGTCAGAGCCGAGGGATCGGCTCCGAGCCCATCAGTACAGAATGTAGGCGAGATGGATCCCAAACATCTAAAGTTATGGTGAGTACATAACTAAAAGTTACAGGTTTTTTTTAGGAACAAGGTAGTTTATGCGTTCACTTTAACAAGAGTGTAGCTAGGTCTAGTACATTTTAATTTCTTAGAAATATTAATGCATACAGATGCCAATTAATGCATCTGACTTCTTTTTCTCCTTTCAGCTGCTCCCATTGGGGGTCGCCACAACGCATCATTGGTCTGCAGAATGTGGCAGTAGAGTTTTGCAGTGTTGAGTTGCCAGCCCAGTACCCAGCCTTCCTCAGAAGGCACACACATGCACACATTCACGCCTAGGGCCAATTTAGAATACCCTATCCACCTGCAGCATGTCTTGGGAATGTGGGAGGAAAATGGAGCACCTGGATGAAACCCACACTAACACAGGGAGGACAAGCAGACTCCGCACGGAAGGCACCCCAGCCAATTAATGCATCTGATTATCTAAAGTAATTCTTTTGACATACCTGTATACATAATATATAACAAAAGTAGATTCATTTGAAAATTACTTAATTTGTGATGATAAGGAACAGTGTGAAAGTGCATTAAGTATGAATATTTCACCATTTCGAGGGATGCCTACATTGTTAATGGTGAGGTGAGGTAAGGGCTACCTTATGAGGCTGTGGGAATAAAATGGAAATTTTTGGCTGTACCTCTATGCCTTGATATTCAACCAGACAGTTCAGCTGCTAGTTCTTTTTTTTTTTTTTTTTTTTTTTTTTTTTTTTTTTTAATAAGAAGAGAATACAATTGAAAGACTTGTACTCTTTGGGGAGACAAGTCAGATCATAGCACATTAGAAAGTCTGATTAGTTATTTGCTTTGGATGCATGTAGAACAAGGACTTGCAGTCATTAAAACATAAATTAATTAAAAAAAAAATAAAAACTATACATTTTTGGCATTCTGTACTATTTTGTTATGGTTCTTATGGCCAAAAAAAAAACACATGACAGGTGTCATCAAAGTTTTACATTGGAGGATTTAGTAGTTTAGCTGTCTTTACAACTAATCTCCTTAGGATATATGCAAAGCTGCAACTCAGTAGTTTAGCTGTCTTTACACCTAATCTCCTTAGGACATATGCAAAGCTGCAACTTGAGTTATGTTCATACATTCACAAAATGCACTATGAGTACTATGTCCAAGAGTAGGGCTGATTTTGGGAGGGCAGTCTCATGAGGTGTGTTGTCATGACATCTACCACCCTACCTTTTATGTCAGGGATAATCTGCTATTTGGCCTTTCACTATGGTATTACATTTGCTCTAAGAATCATTCTGCAACAAGCATAATATAACTGTATGAAGTACCCACCATAACCATATATGAAGAGGGAAATTGAAACATTTGCAGGGATAAGCAATCCCTCTCTCCATTTCTCTGCATTAGTTTTACTTTTTGACCAACATGTTGAATAACAGCTCGATTGTTGGTGTACTGTTGGAGTATCTTTCTGGAGGAATTAAAGTTTGTGTTTTGCAACAACACTTTTATATGGAGAACTCCAGCTAATACTGTAGTAAATATACACTGTGCATTAAAAAGGTCTTGATGGTAACTTGGTAGAAACAACAAGTGTTTTACAGCCTTTTGAGTATATCACTTGAGAACCTCACAAAGTTGTTCAAAAATGTAATTTTCTTTCCTTTCCTTTAATCTTCTGTTGAATACCTCACAAAGCCGTACTTTTGTTTGCTTTCTCTTTACACCAGACACATTGAAGATAAGTCTACAGTGTTTGGTACAGCTCTGAGCTATACCTCCATGAGAATCCTTGGAGTTGGACCTGATGACACAGATTTGGTCAGGGCAAGAAATAACCTGTACAGTAAAGGTAAGACTAGCATACGTTATAGCACACACCTTGCATATCTATGTACTGATCTTGTGATTCAGTTTATTGTTGTTAGCTAATTGTAGCCCTATACTTGGTTTGCTGATTGGTGCTAATGAAATATATGTGCAGCTTCTATGTATTTATTTATGTATGTATGTACGTATTTTGTTTACAGAGCTAGTAAACCTGGGTAGTGGTCTGATCTAGACTAACCCATTCTGGTAACAGTTCAGGAAAAAAAAAAGTTGTGCAATAAACAGTAAGTATGTTAGAGCTGACCGTACCATTTTAGAAAACAACGTTTTTCAACTGTGTAAAATACTGGAAATTTGTGGGAACTGTCTAAAATATACAGAATGGTAACTGGTAGGATATAAAGCATTTCTGAATGGTACAGTTGATGGTGGCATTTTAGTAATTCTGCACTATAAGACAGTGAGTGATTTTGTTTAGCAAGCAAATATGTAAAGCTTGCTTAACAGCATTAATAGGATACATAGGCAGTCAGTCATGAAAAGCATTTCTATTAAAACTATTTGGTGTAGGAGGAGGTAGTTTAATGACATGAAGTATTTACAATTTTTGCATCTGTATGCAGAAATTGTGGTGTGATAGTAGCTACAAAGTGGTATTAGATATATTGTGGTAGATACAATATTTACAAGCATTACAAGTATTCTGATGCAGCTTGTTAGGATGTTTAAGTTAGGGTTAGTTTATTAAGACTGTGTTTGCTA
Source organism: Protopterus annectens (assembly GCF_019279795.1). NCBI lineage: Eukaryota > Metazoa > Chordata > Ceratodontiformes > Protopteridae > Protopterus > Protopterus annectens. The sequence continues at coordinate 60,143,378 of NC_056728.1, read as the reverse complement.
GTTGTGGAGTTATGTTATGGCTGATCTAGTAAAGCAGGAAGAGGTTGCAGTTTCTTTTAGAGAGGCTAGAAATTTCTTTCATAATTTTGTACAGATGAGATGCTGCTAATGCTGCTTGGGAAGGTATCACAAAAGGTAAGGTTGAGGACTGATAAGACAAGATCAGTGGTTGTTGAACTGTTTTTCTTTTGTAGGACTGTGACATAATTTGCTTGTGAGTGTAGACTGTAGTTTTGCTTTCAATTTAGAAGCAAGTTTAGGGGTTGCCATGTTGTAGAGTGTTTTTTGGAAGAGTATGTGCTGGTAGCCCATCAGTGCATGTTAAGGTAGTGCAGTAATGTTTGTTTAAGATAGCTTGTATGTGTGTCAATGTATTTATCTGTTTATTTTTTGTACTCTAGTTGTGACTGGAGGTTATTTTTGCCTATAGCAGATGCTTCCTAGAGTTAATTGGGAGATTTTGTGACGAGTATTAAACTTTGTTTTATGTTGAACTTTATGTTGTCTTTGTGCAGTGACATATGTGTTGATAGTATGATACCCATTTATTCAAAAGAGTTAACTTCTTTTGTTTGGTTGTTTTAGATGAATAGAGTTAGAGGGTTACTTAGTTGCTTAAGCATTTGTTGTGTACCAAAAAAAAAAAAAAAAAAAAAAAACAGGATTTTTCAAATGTTTAGATGTAGTTGCTTGAGTTATAGCTATTTAGATAGCTTATGTGCAAGTTGGTTTGAAGATTGTTTAATATTGCTTTATGTGAGGGAACGGATCTAAATTTTACTACATTTTTAGCTTAAATAACGAGTTTGGTGGTATTGAAATAGGAGGGAAGTTTATTAAACTGAGTAGACTGAATAGGGCAGGGACTAAAATGGATACCTGTGAGACACCTGTGGAGATATTTTGTTGGGTAGATTGGCTGTCATTAGTCTAAACAGTGTGTGTTGGAATGCAAGGTTACTTTAAAACCATATTATGCTTGATGCCTTACAGCTGGGAGCAACAAGATAATTTAGGAGACTGTTGTGGTTAATGGAGGCAAATAGCACAAAAAGTGCTCCTGTTAGGTGATCTGTGTGTGTATTTGTAAGACAAGCATCCAGTATAGGATCATAGGCAGTTACAAAGCTACTGGCCATTGTGCCCATGTTTCCAAGGTCAGCACCTATCTTCCCTGTCAAGTAGGGACACAGGTGGGATCCCAGGGGTATATTTTCTATTACCCATCCAGTCATTCAGGTTATGCTTGAACAAGGATAGAGAAGTACTCTGCTTAACATGGAGAGGGAGATTGTTCCAAAGATGGGGGAGTCTCTGGGACATATACATATATATGTCCCTCCAACAGGTTCTATTAATGTCATGGGCTAGGTTTAGGTCCCGAGTGCACGTGACACTGTGGTGTTTGATTTGCAGATATGCAGCATTTCCAGTATGGCTGGGTTGGAGATGGCTCTAAATGCCAGACAGAGGTTCCCCCTGAGCAAGTCTATAGGAGACCAAGTAAAGTGAGAGGGACTTAAGCCTATCCGCATAGGATAGGCTTTGGAGACCCTGAATTCTTCTAGTCAGGAACCTCTACGGTCCTTCCAGCTGCCGCAAGTGCCTAATGAGGTACATACCAAAGGGGACATTGTACTTTATTATAGGCCTGATCAGGGAAGAGTACAGAGAGGTTATGACTTATTTTTTCCTGGATGCTGTACCGTTATTTATGAGATGAGCTATGTAGTATGTCCTACGCACTGCTGAAGCTACATGTTGATCAAATGCTAGATTGCTGTCTACCAAGGTGCCCAGATCCCTTACTACTGATTGTGTGCTACAGACATTGTTGTTGATGTGGTACTTACTGGGTACCTCATTTTTACCAAAGGGGATAACTATACACTTTTTGGCACTGAGTTTGAGACCATGTTTTGTGCACCAGTCGTTAGTCTGGGTAAGTCCCTCCTGGAGAATGTTTACATCATTAGCATAGTCAGTGGTCGCCCCCAGTTTGCAGTCATCCACAAATTTGGTCAGCCATAGACCTTTGGTTTTTGCCTGCACATCGGAAAAGTATATTCCAAAAAGCAGGGGTGCTATGACTGAACCATGAGGGACTCCACTAGTTACAGGTTTACTATTTGAGGTGGAGTCCCCTATTTTGACTGCATGGATTCTGTCAGTGAGCCAATTGGCACTCCATCTTGTGACGTAAAGGTTGATACCCAGCTGAGTGAGCTTATCTACTATACCGAATGGAGTACAGTGTCAAAAGCTTTGGCCAAGTCGAGGCAGGCAGTGTGCACCTTTTTTCCCTCATCCAGGGCCTATGTCATTGGTATTAGTGTGCATAGTGCCAGTGACCACAAATTCTGTACAGGGTTTTTGCTTGCTCTTTAAGTTACGAACATAGCTAAAGAAAGCCTTATGATTGTCTTTTGATGAAGAGGCAAGTTTGGATTCAAAGTTAGCTTTGGAGGATCTCACGAGGGCCCTTAATTATTTGTTTAGGTTAAGGAGGATTTGCTTCCAGTTTGGCACTCGCCCCTTTCTGCTCTTGGTCAGTAGTTTTTTTCTTCTGTTATAAAATCTGTTTATGGCAGAAGTCCTCCAGACTGCTTTGCTTCTCCCTGATAGGGATACTTTGGTTCTCTCTGGTACGGCTGAGTCAGTGCAGCTATATAGGTACTTGTATAGAGCCCTGGTGTAAGTCTCAGCATAGGCATCTGTTCCCTCATTTGGGGGGGGGGCTATGAAGTTGTTTATACCTGCCCTCAGGTGGCTATAGTTGGCTTTGGAGAAGTTTTTTGCCTGATTTCAGCTGGGGGGGGGGGGGTATGAGGCTAAGAGAAAGTGACTGCCTGGTGATCATATCTCACCAGGGAGGGTGACACTGTGGGGGTATTACAGTGGTTGGGCATGTTTTTCTGTACCACGGTCTAAGATATTTTCACCACTTGTAAGGATATTTAGCAGCTGATCCAGAGCATTAGAGCTGACAAAGTCGAGAAATCTCTGAGCAAATGGGTTTTGGCTAGAGTAGATTTTCCAGTCTATAGTTGGGTAATTGAAGTGTCTCGGGATCAGAATGCGAGGTGGAAAATTTATAGATTCAAGTAGGTCCAGGTAGCTGGTGTGGCTATCTTGATTCATGGATGGGGGCCTGTAGTTGGCTATGACTTGGATAGGTGTCTTGTCTACAGTTAGCTGCACCTGGAGTGCCTCCTGTGCATCATACTGCTTGATCAGCCTAGAGGGGTGTTTATCTTTAATATATATAGAAACCCCAATACCTTTAGTTTTGTTGCCCTCTGGTTGGGGTCTGAAAGTATGGAAAGATAAATAGCCTGGTATGGAAGGAGTGCTGTCAGTGGATTTGAACCAGGTCTCTGTGATGGCACACATCTTCCAGAGCTAGAAATGCTTCCACTGAGTGCAATTTCATAGTAAGGCTCCTAGCATTTAGCAACATAACCTTTAGTTTATATTTTGATGTATTTTTTTTTTATGTTGGGAGTTTTATTCTTATGACCTTGCCTAAAAAGGCACTATGGCAGAGGCAAGAGCCTTTGTCAGTACGCGGAAGCCCATTGGAGACAAATGAAGGCCGTCTGTGGCAAAGCATCAAGACTTGTCAGTCATGTCATCCCAGGCTGACAAGTACTGCATCCCCTTTGAATGACACCAGAAGCTAAGCCAATTATTAAAGTCAATCATTTTTTGTTTGTAATGAGGCATCATCCTGGATGATGGTAAAATGCTGCTTAAGGCTAGGGACATACCTGTCTGGGACACATATTCCATGAGCTCAATCATGTCTCTCTTCATATATTCCAGAGAGGTACATCTCAAGTCGTTCACACGAGCATGGACGGTTACTGAGTCATAACTGTACTTGTTGCTGCGAGACTTGAGTGCATGTGTGATATGGTGGATTCTACACCCGGCAAGCAGCTCACAGTGACATTCTCCTTATCCAGCTTGGTGAGTGGCACATCTGTGTGTCTCGCTATTGAATGTCCAGTGACTAAAATGTTGGGTTTGTTCTTTGTCCTTGGTGGTTGTGAGACACTGGTGTGTGGATTATGTGAGCTGTGTGATGAGGTGAGCTGTGGGGTGTTTTTGTGCTTTTGCTTGGGAGGTCTCTAATGTTTTGGTAAATTTCTGATAAAAACCTCCACAAATGAGGGTATGTGTTGTGATGGTGTGGGAAATGTATGTGCCTGTGTGTACTGTGTGGGTATGGATGGTGTGTGAGCTGCAGTGTCTAAATCTGAACTGTCTATCACCCACTAGATAGTTGGGTGGGTTTGTGAGTGACAGAGCCTGGATTCAAGGTTCATTAAATAGTTCCATCTCTCACAGAGTGTGTTCTTGGGTGCTAAGAGCAGTGGGATGTCTGTGTACATGAGGCAATTGCTACACTGCCACATGATGCCCATCTCAACCAGACATGCTGGAGAAACTGTAGGGAATTGCCTTTTCAAGTTGGCCATACTCTGGAAGAGGGAATGAGGATATGAGATATGGGAGGTTGTGTCTAATTTGTGTTTGAGGTTTGCCTTAGCCTAATGCTTATACCTCTGGATAGGGTCTGTGTTACCTTGGGTTCGCTGAGGCACTGCTAAGGGAAGATATGAAGAGGGAATACCTCACAGATGGATTAGTATAGTGTGGCACTGCTGTGCAAAGCGGAAACCCGTGCAAATGCGCAGTTCATAGGTAGGTACTAGGCTATCGGCCCTAAGGCCTATATAAGCCTAGCCAAAAAAAGTTCCCTGGCTTTCATCACCCAAGAATTTATTCTCCTGTGCCCCTGCCAAGCAGAGCCACAGAAGTGATCCCCAGTGTGAATTTCCCATTTCCCATCCAGTTGTCAAACTTTTTCTTAAAGAGGGCCGATGAGGAGCTTTGTTTGAAATGAATGGGTAGTTTGTTCCAGAGCATGGGGAGTCTCTGGGACAGGAATTTATCCCTCCAGTATGTTCTGTCTATTGTGATAAGGTTTAGGACCCTGGAGCATGTGGCTCGGAGAGATTGGGATTTCTTTAAGTGTAGCATATCCAACAGATCTGGGTTTGACCTGGCTTTGTATGTTAGGCAGAGGTCGCCTCAGAGTAGACGATATGCGACGGAGTAGAGCTGGAGGTTTTTGAGACGGTCTGCGTATGGTATATGATTGAGGCGGGTAATCTTCTTAGGTTCATAGGTTTGTACTAGGCTATCTGCCCTAGGGCATTTATAAGCCTAGCCAGAGTGTGTGTGGCTTACACCACCCCTTAGGATGAGAATACTACGCCCATTTAGGGTTTAGTTAACTGTGCCTCTGTCTAGTAGTGACACAGAGATGACCCCCAGGGTAAACCTACGATCTCCCATCCACTCGTCAAGATTTCTCTTGAATAGAGTTAGTGAGGGGCTCTGCCTAACATGGACTGGGATTCTGTTCCAGAGTGTAGGGAGCCTCTGGGTTATGAATCTGTCCTTCCAGCCCGTCCTATTTATTTCTGTGTTGAGGTTCAAGTCTCTTGCTCTCGTGGCTCTGTTGGATTTGGATTTTTTGAGGTGGAGCATGTCCATTAATTCCGGATTGGACATGGCCTTGTACGTCAGGCACAGATCACCTCTGAGTAGGCGGTATGCGACTGAATAGAGCTGGAGTTTCTTCAGCCGGGCAGCATATGACATATGTTTGAGACCCTTTATCCTCTTGGTGAGGAACTTTTGGGGTCTTTCCAACTGCTGCAGGTGTCGGGTAAGATGCATCCCAAATGGGGCATTGATCATTGGCCTGATAAGAGAAGAGTACAGGGGCACAATGACCTCCCTTGATCTAGATGTGAATCCCTTCATGATAAGGTGGGCAATATAGAAGGTCTGCCTAACCCAGGCATGGGCAAACTACGGCCCGGGGGCCACATGTGGCCCGTTAAACGTTTTGATTCAGCCCGCCAAACTTGAAAAAATTTAATAAATTTTAATAATTTTTTAAAAATTTTCACGCTGTCGGGGCTGACGTCATCACGTGCGCGATGACGTCAGCACCGTCAGGCTACCAGCCAGTCGGAATTGAGCTCAAGGAGCTCGCATCATCATTTCCGGCTGGCTGGCGTTGCTAACAGTCAGCGGGAATGCAACATGTGGAACAGAAGAGGCTGACTCAGCGAGCCCTGAAACGGATTCATGGCAGCAGCAAAGGGGCCAGGGATATAGCGAGCTCACGGAGCTGGGATTAATGGCGTTAGCAGGCTGGGGGATACAGCGAGCCCTGAAACGTAGCCGGGCCCAGGATTAATGGCAGCAGCAGCAACATGAGGATGGATTGAACAGAAGACGCCGAGCACTACTCAGGGTAAGAGAGAGAGAGAGTGTGTGTGTGTGTGTGTGTGTGTGTGTGTGTGTGTGTGTGTGTGTGTGTGTGTGTGTGTGTGTGTGTGTGTGTGTGTGTGTATGCGATAGGAAAGAGAAAGTGAGTGAATCACTGAATGCAGGTTTGAAAGGTGAAGTGTGTGTGTGTGTGTGTGTGTGTGTGTGTGTGTGTGTGTGTGTGTGTGTGAATGATCGAAGAGAGAAAGTGAGTGAATGCAGGTTTGAAAGGTGAAGTGTGTGTGTGTGTGTGTGTGTGTGTGTGTGTGAGCGATCGGAGAGAGAAAGTGAGTGAATGCAGGTTTGAATTGTGAAGAGTGTGTGTGTGAACGATTGGAGAGAGAAAGTGAGTGAATGCAGGTTTGAAAGGTGAAGTGTGTGTGTGTGTGTGTGAGCGATCGGAGAGAGAAAGTGAATGAATGCAGGTTTGAAAGGTGAAGTGTGTGTGTGTGTGTGAGCGATTGGAGAGAGAAAGTGAGTGAATGCAGGTTTGAATTGTGAAGAGTGTGTGTGTGTGTGTGTGTGTGTGTGTGTGTGTGTGAGCGATTGGAGAGAGAAAGTGAGTGAATGCAGGTTTGAAAGGTGAAGTGTGTGTGTGTGTGTGTGTGTGTGTGTGTGTGTGTGTGTGTGTGTGTGTGTGTGTGTGTGTCTGTGTGAGCGATCAGAGAGAGAAAGTGATTGAATGCAGGTTTGAAAGGTGAAGAGTGTATGTGTGTTTGAGCGATTGGAGAGAGAAAGTGAATTATGAAAGCTGACAAGATTCTGTGTGTGTGTGTGTGTGTGTGTGTGTGTGTGTGTGTGTGTGTGTGTGTGTGTGTGTGTGTGTGTGTATATATAGATTGCAGCATCACTGTTCAAAACCTGCTGAAGTTAAATAGATGTCCAGTTTCACTGACAGAAAATGTATCTGCGTGTAAAATGATTTACTAGCTTATTAATTTAAGCTCTCCTAAAAGTACACTATTAAGTAGGTAAGAAGAAGCAGTTCACAAGGGATTAATATGTAAGCAGGCACTTGAATATATAAGTCCCCTCCTTGTCTGTGCAGCATTTTCCATAAGTCCTAATATTACTTTTGATTTAAAATGCCCCAAAGAATGTGATCTACTTTGATATGGTCCAGAGGACCTGGACATAGTGTCACTGGAGTGCACCTCAGAAGCCATTGTTAAAATTCCTATACTGTATTCATATAAAAATAGAATAGGTGTTAATGTTTTGTTTTACAGAGGTATTAAGCTATTTTTATATGCTGTACCTAATACAGTTTTGTGCATTTATGTCTGATTTGTATTTTTATGCTTTTGATTATTTTTGTTATGTTTTATTCACTGGGTTTCAGTAGTTGTATTGCAATTAAGGCTTGACCGAAAGTGAGTCCTAGTGGTCCAGCTCACCTGCCTGAAAGTTAAATCTGTTAAATGGTTTCATGGTCATTGGGAGTCCAGTTTTGTTCATTGGGAATTCATTGTAGTGATTTGTTGTATTGATTTGTCAGTGATGTAAAAATGACTGTGCAATATTTAGTCCCACATAGTCTCAACATCATCATGTCTTGCTATAAATTAAAGCAATCTGTAAGTGTTACTATGGGTGTGCCATTTTTTTTCTTTCTTTCTTATTTACAGTCATTAAGGCCAGAGTGCAACATGCATACATTATTCTTTGGCCAGGAGAAATGGATGAGACAAAGGTGGCAACCATGTTAATAATTAAGTAGACTTTTATGATGGAAATGTTCTGAATTGGGCAGTTTTGTCATTGCTGATTCATGCATTTTGTTTTATTGCCTACTGAAAAAAATGTTCAAACAATAAATTTAAAATGTGCTCTCTGTATAACAAGTGTGCTGTATTATACAAGGAATATAATTTACTAAAGTCAGGAAGGTGTAACAAAGAACACATATATCTTTCTTGTTGTGTGCAAGGGGATAATGATTTGAAAACAGCACAAAGGTAATCTTTATCCACCATTGGCCAGATGCATTTTCTTTGGATGTGGTGTAGATTTCAATGCTATTTTAATGAATGTAGAGAAGTTTTAATGCCAACTCTATTTTCATTGTGAGACAGTTTTGCTTTGTTCAACAGAGATCTATTGGTGTTTGTGCTATAATAAAGTGTAAAAATAAAATCCAAGTCATTGTAGAAGTAAAGCAGTATACACACATTGGTGTGTATGGTAAATGGGATGAAATAGCCAGGTAATGGGACATTGGAATGGCTGCAGGGGGGACATGTTTTCTCCATATCCCAAGATGTGTATTTTTCCCCCAATGAGGTGATGTTTTCAAAGCATGCCATCTATCTGCTCCTGTTCCGGCCCCTTTGTCAAATGTTAGAACTCAATGTGGCCCACGAATCAAAAAGTTTGCCCACCCCTGTGCTAAACAGTCACAGCCCTTAAGGCCAAACAACATGCCAGATACACTTGTAATAGGTGACTCCATAATCAGACACACTGACGTCCTGCTCACCAGACTGAACAAGGAAAAGGTCACAGTAAGCTGCCTGTCGGGCGCTAGAATCCGCCACATAACACAAGCACTCAGGTCACTCCACAGCAAGTACAAATATGACTCGGTCATTGTCCATACCGGTGTGAACGACCCGAGACGTACCTCCCTGGACTACATGAAAAGAGACATAGAGGAGCTCTCTGATTATGTAGCCCAGGCCGGTATGACCCTGACCCTGAGCAGCATCTTACCCTCACCAAGAATGATGCCACAGTACAAAGACAAAATGATCAGTTTTAACAATTGGCTTAATTACTGGTGTCATTCTTAGCACACTGACTTTGTGAACTATGTGTTGCATGTGCTATGTCTTGAGGTGGCGGTTGCTTGGGTGTCTGCTTTGGAGGCCTCTGTTGTTTTGGTAGATTTTTAATCAGCGCCTCCGAGTATGTTTTTGTGTGTTTATGTGTTTGGTTTGCAGTTGTGATAGTTCTATGTGAGACTGGGTTTGTGGTGTGCGTGGTTACCTTCTCCTCCTGACTGGTCTTGCCAGTCCTGAGTTGAGAGAGCTCAGCCTCCAGTTTGGCTATATAGTTGCATCTCTCGCATATATTTGTATTTGTTGGGAGGAGGAGAGGGTTGTCTGTGTACATGAGGCAATTGTAACATTGCCTCAAGATTCCCAGATTCACCAGCTGAACAGGAGAAGACACCAGCAACTGACCCTTCGACATGCTAGAATAGTGAAAAAGGTTGCTTTGTAGCTGAGTCAGAAAAGGACCTATAGGGAAATGGGTACTCAAGGGAATTTAGGTTAATGAAGTACTTTCTTTTGTTTAAGAGTGCTTTACCTGTATAAAAAATGCTTTAGGAGCAAGTGCTGAGCTTTTCAGATAGAGAATAGGCTGTTTAGATTGCAAGTAGAGTACTTCTAAGGGAAAAATTGAAGAGCAGACTTTACGGAGCCAGAAATAGTGAAGTATTTCTATGGTTTTTCTAGTTATTGTAGGTGTCTTGTGAGGTACCTGCCAAACGGGGCATTGTACTCTATAATGAATCTGATGAAGGATGAGGAAAGAGGAGCAATGACCTCTTTTTTTCTGGAGGAGAACCCCTTTGTGATGAGGTGTGCCACATAGAATGATTTCCTGACTACTGTGGTGATTGATTATCAAAGGAGAGGCTACTGTTCACCTGTTTCCCAAGGTCTCTTATCACACTTTCCGTGTTTAGTAGGCTACCGCCTATGTGGTAGTTCATGGGAACAGTGTTTTTCCCAAAGGAGATAACAATGCACTTCTTGGCATTGAGCTTGAGGCCATGACTTTGACACCAAGCATCAGTCTCAGTGAGGCCCCTTTGTAGAATGTCCACATCATTAGGCGATTCTATTATGGCTCCTAGTTTGCATTCATCTGTAAACTTCATTAGCCAAAGACCTGCTGTATTAGTCTGGACTTCTGAGAGGTAAATACCAAACAGGAGAGGACCTAGGACTGAACCCTGTGGTACTCCACTTGTCGCTGGTCTGAAGTTGGATTTGGAGTCAGCTACTTTTACTATGTGGGTTCTGTCAGTGAGGCAGTTGGCCACCCTCTCCTGGAGAATGGAAGTGAAGCTAAGCCACTGAATGTATTCAACAACCTTATCCCTTGGCTTTTAGCCAATCACTCTGTGTCGGAACAGGTTCCAGCCAGCACTACTACTCTCACTAGGGTGTGAGCAGGCCCCCGTCAAAACCAGGTGAATTGGGAAAAAACTCCCAGGATCAGACAAATAGCTCTGGATGCAGCAACCCTGTATCCAGGCTATGCTAAAGCTATATTGATACACTTATAGCAGGTGGAACAGGATAAGATCAAGTATAATACAGTTCCTACAGTACAAACAGTATACAGCACTTTACAGAGTTAAAATGCAGTTGTAACAATTAAGCCAGCAAGAATCAGATCAGTACAGTGCAGTCAGTAGAAAAGCAGATCAAAACAGTGCAGTCTGTAATAAAGCACAACAACACAAGTGCGATAAATGTTAAAAAAATGCAAAAAGGCACTTATTTTTTTTTTTTTTTGTAGCTTCTCAGGAGCCTTGGAGTTCAGTAGAGAGTTGGTGCAGGACACCCACCTCTGATTAGCCCTGGTTGCCTCTTAAATAGCCTAAAACAAAATGTAGCCAGATAGCTTTGAGGCACTTTTCAACTACAGCCTCAAAACAGGTTACATGCCAGGTGAGTGAAGGGCTTCAACAATCATCTCGTCTCATAGGAGTGGACCATTAACCAACCCCTGGAACTACAGACCAATCAGTTTGACAAGTCTAATATGCAAAGCCATGGAATGAATTATCATGGAAATGATCAGCAAGAACATTGATGGAAAGTTTGGCTTTGTTAAGGGAAGATCTTGCCTACTTAACCTGCCAGACTTCATAGAGAGGGACACCAAGGCTATGTATGAGGGAAAAATGCTGCATGCTGGTTACTTTGACCTGCCTAAGGCATTTGATACAGTACCCCACTCAGGTATTTTTGACAGATTCTCACAACTAGGCATAAATCCTCATAACTCTATGGATTTCTGGCTGCCTCACAGATAGGACCCAAGAAGTCAGGCTCAATGAGACCACCTCCATCAGGAGACTGGTCACCAGCAAAATACCCCATGGCTCTGTGTTGGGCCAGCTCCTGTTTAGCATCAACTTCTCAGAAGTAAAGGTTAATGTCGGAGGCCTCTGGCTCACCAAGTTTGCAGATGACTGCAAATTGGGAGCTATCATAGATCCCCTTCCCCACGGCAGCAGCATCCTACAAGAGGGTCTGACATAAACAAATGACTGGTGCCAAAGCCATGGTTTAAAACTCAACATGAAGAAATGCATTATACTGCTTTTTAAGAAATTGTCCACCCAAACTAATCACTCCATCGGTAAAACAATCCTAAGAGTTGACCCGATAGTTAGGGATCTGGGAACATACGTAGACAGTAACCTGGCCTTTGACCAACATGTAGCCAAGATAGCTAGAAAGTCATTCTGTGTTGCCCAACTCATAAGCAAGGGTATGGCATCCAGGTCCAATGAAGTTATAGTACCAGTTTACTCAGCCCTTACCATACCCATCATTGAGTGCAGTGCCCCCTTTGGCATGTACCTAACCAGGCACTTGCAACAGTTGCAATGCCCTCAAAAGTTCCTCACCAGGATAATCCAGGGTATGAATACCCTGCCCTACACAGATCACCTTAAGATCACCTTAATGTCCTATCTCTGTAATCAGTCTCCTACAGGTTACTGAGAGGCAATCTATGCATAGCATATACGGCATCCTCAGATCCAGCTGTGATGGATTTCTTGCTCATCTGCGAAACAAAGATCACCAGAAACACTTGCTTAAAGGACCTGAACATTGCCTACGAGATAAATAGAACATGCTGAAGACCAATATGTGTCACAAAGGATTCCTGCACTATGGAATAAGCGCCCCAACTATGTGAAGCAGAGTTCATTCCTGACACTATTCAGATAAAACCCTGATCATTGGATGGGAAATCGCAAATTCACCCCCGGTCTGGTCCCCATGTTTCTGACAGAGAGCAACAGTAAGTAAAGTTATCCCCAACTAACATACTCCCACATAACCCTTGGCTACCTCTTTACTAACATACCCCCACCATATGGGCATCCAAGGAACTCTAGGACAAAATTTGGGTTAGGATGCACAGCTAGACCTGTAAAGACCCTGGATGTCATTAGCCTAGTATAAATCTATGATCCTATGAACACCTTTTGGTTACTTCTACCCTTCACACATCTGTGTTGCTAGATTGACAAATGTGTTTTGTGAAGATCAAGGCGTTCTAATTATAAACTACTTTTTCAATTAGTTTTTCAAGGTGTGAGGTTTGAGAAGGAGAGAAAGAGGCCTGCACTTAGTAGTAGATATTGTCTTAGTACATTTGGGAATAGGTGTCACAGTTTCTGTTTTCCACATTGAAGAACTATTTTTGGAAAAGGTAGCAGTTCAGAGGTAGAGACTAAAGATGGTATACCTGATTGACCGTGTCATTAGGACAAAGTTTGCGAAACCATTGAAACATTCTGTCATTGCATATAGTGCCAAAGTAATGGCAAGGACTGTAAAAAGCTTAGTAGTTTGCCGTAATGATGTAATATATTTGAGGCAGGAAGGTGGGAATTCTGGTTCTTGTGGGAGTGGGAATATTACTTGTGGTTCTGGATGAGAGAGGTGTGCAAGGTTTTGAGAATCCTTGCTGTTAGGGTTATATTTAGTTCTTTTGACCAACTTGTTGACATTTTAGAGGGATTTGGAAGAAGGTTTATCTTTTGCCCTGAACAGACTGTGATGTCCTCTTGCCTACTTTGTTTCAGTGCACAGTATGATGTAGGTGGAGTGCGAATACTTCCACTGTGCCCATGCTGAGTTAGTTTGTGTCTAACTGCACTTTGGAGTTGTTAATATTCCATGCTTCTTTACTGACTTATGAAGAAGATAAGTTGTTGGGAGAAAATTGCTTTCATAAGTAAAATAGGTGATTAGCAAACATAATAGTGGCATTGTTAAGGTAGGTTGTATAGTAGAAGGAGGTCCAGTCTGTGGACCAGATGGTGTTTTAAAGAGCATGCATATGTTTTGATGTATGGTTTCTAATACAGCACAGGATGAGAGGAGTTTTTTCCTAATGAAATGAAAGTGATAGAACAGTAGTTACAGATATTCTGAGGGTCAGATCTGGACAGAATGGATTTCATAGGTGGTTAGGTTTTTGCAGGCCTAGTATAGTGAGTTTTATTTTATGATGTGGTTGGACCTAATTGGTGAGTTAATTAACTGGAAAATATTTAAGTCAGAAAGGCATTTCTTTAGACTTTGTGAAAGGCACAGACAAAATTAATGTTGATTCCCAGGTAGAATTATTTTTTTGTGTGTGTTGCTTGATTTGTAGTTGGTTAAATTCAAGAAGAGTGTGTTTTGGACTGGAGTTGGGTAGTAGACACTGACAGTAATGATGATAAAACTGCTCATTAGGGCCATATTTATCAATATGGTGAGATAATGATGGTAGTGATGTTTAGATTTTTTTAGTAGAAGTTTGCATCTGCCACCACATTTTCTGAGTCTTGCTCAGTCTATACGTATGAGATTCTGAGAACTTTTGGTTTGTGATCAGAAGAGTGGGTTAAGCCATATTACTGCTATATCTATGCCATGTTGACATATTTTCGTCTGTGTCTGCTCTGCCCTGGGTTTTAATGGCTTGTATGTTATTCCAACTTTAGAGAATTTCTGTTTTATGAAGCAGAATTTTTGTTGGGTGTGGGTTTCTTGGGTGAGGGTGATGAAGGATTATTTTCTTTGCAACCCCCCCCCCAAAAAAAAAAAAAAACTTTTGAGAAATTTTGAATGCATTGATGCCAAGAATGGTTGGACCAACCGTCTAAAGTATCCAAAACAAGTATTCAAATACTGTTTTTTTTTTTAGTCCATGACCAGGATATTTGTGCATTAAAACAGTGATGTTCATTCAGAAATGTAATATTTAACTGTGCTAATAACAAACATGTCTAACTCCTTAAACTAGAGAGAAAGGAAAACCTTCAGTATCATGCAAAATAATACTCAGTTATTTCACCCATAACTAAATAAATGAGATAAGTTAAATATCCAATATAAGAAATAGCAATAGTTATTTCATCCTCTTCACAATAGTTATCAGTTGTTGTGAGAATAATGTAATGCAGTTAGAATTCCTTACTACTTCATTGTGGGACCTTTTCAGTGTGCAACTTTTCTATCATCACTTGCATTTAATTTTTTTTAATATTGGCCTGTTGGGGATTACTTTATGCTTGTGAAGTTAAACTTTTTTCTTCCACTTTTGATGTTCTGTGATCTTTCAAGGTCCATCAAGACATCACTATTCTAGAGAAGTATTTATTGATATTGTATATCTGGAATTGTACATAGCTTTTACCATTTATATGCACTGTAATTAAATAATTAATTGCATTATTTTTGTGTTTGAAAAAATCTCCAAATGGAAAGGAGCTCTCTTGTGATCTGGACTTGCACAGGGACAATTTAAGACAATAATACAGCAAAAATTATTTTTGTAGGAGGCATTTCTTTTGGGTGAAATTTGGCTGTAGATAATGGTCACTGTAGATGTGACACCCTGACCCCACATGCAAAAAAAAAAAACGAGAAAAAGTGGGGTTGTAGATGGCAGGATGGTATTGTTGTCTGCAGATCACGCCTTTTGGAATGTCCATCGTAATGATGGCTTTTAGAGTAAGGACATTCTTAGTGAATAATAGGCCTGAAAATATAGAGTGAGACTTTTGTATTCATGTATGCATTTAGTTTCAGGGTTTTTCGTATTATGAGAATGTACTTCAGATACAGTCAGTGAAGTCAGGAGGTTAGTTTGGACTGACATACAGAAAAGATCAAATATCCAGCATTTTAGAATAAAAGTTAGCTTTGAACTGGTATGTAAAGGGTCTCTACAGTACAGCCACTCAAGCCTAAGTACAGAAGACAGGTCAAATATCCATACTATTCAGGAAAAGACTGTTTCAAGTTAATATTAAGGAGAATTAACAGTATATGTGCAGAAACTTTGGATAGATTTATCACTGCTGTTATTTAGCATTCCAGCATTTCTACAGACTGCTATTGTTTATCAGCACTATTATTGAAGACAGTATTCAGATATTATCATTTAATAAAGCATTTTTAACTGAACTACAGTGTGCAGTCTTAACAGATAAAGACTTTCATTCCAGTCTCATTTCAGTTGTTTCCAGTTAAATCCAGTATACTACAGTCTTGTCAATTCTTTCAATAGCGAGCCACTATGAATGGGGTAAAACAGTTAAAGTAAGCCCCAAAACCCCATAGCAACCTACGTGTGTTTTGCAGAGCAGTCTGCAGAAGAGCAGTATTTTATTCAAAGCAACTTTATCGGCAGTCAGACTACGTGTGTTCTACAGACACAAGTACAGAACAGCAGTGCTTAATTACAAAACAACCTTACCTGTGTTCATTTGGAACACGTCTTCAGAACTTCAACAGAGACAGCTGCAGTGAGTAACCCTTTCAAGTACAGTTTCTAGTGCAGCAGCCAGCTAAACCTCAAGGTTTCATTAACAGTTTACAGTGACACTTTTTCCAGTCTATCAGTAACTACAGCAAAAGTTTCATAACAGACTTTACAGCAGCACATCAGTGTTTTTCCAGATGGGAGACAGTCAACTCCATATAGAATAAGGCCATAGCCAACAGCACTACGGTTACTCCTTACACAGAAAACCTTTTGGTAAGACACCACTGATAATTCCAGATGTTAACTTCACACAGAAAACAGCCAGAGCAGACAACATACCTTTGCATACAACAATTGCAGTTGTTCAAATATTGCACTGAGATGGGATAAGGGTGTAGATTTTAATCAGTCTGATAAAGTGAATAACATATAGACTTCATCACAAACTACTGTTTCAGAGCGAAATAAAGAAAAAACGCATTCCATAGCTCAAGTCATTGTTGTTACTAGTTCTATAACAAAGGATTTTTAGCTGATCTGTATAGGGTGTGTCAGTTCAGCACCAAACCAGAGCATTTACCTGTAATTGCTTAAGGTTAAAAGAAATGATAATATTTCATTGTTTACAGAAAACATATGGAATAATGTACTTAATAATAATTAATAAATGTGAAGTTGTTCAATCTCGCCTTTCATTCTTGACTGATGGGTTCTGAGCCGATCCATCGGTTTCGGTACGGCCGTATGCAAAGCTCAAGGTCTTCCAGTAGCTTGAGGCCAAGCCCCTATCCCATGATGCACTGTGAATTACCTCAGATCTAGTTTGCTGCGGCATCTGATCGGAGGTGCCAGTGCAAGCTCAGGCCTGTACTATTTTAAAACTTTTATATTTAACAGTTGGTGAAATAATTTTTTGCTAAACTTTTCTTAGATAAGTTAGATAGTTAGTTAGGTAGTTAGCTTTTATAGCTTCTTTAAAGCTCCCCTTCCCATGTGTTGTTATTAATCTTTGGAGCACCAAAAACGAACCTCCTGCGCGTGAGCAATTGCACTGCTCAAAGAAACAAAATCATGTAGAGACAAAAAATTGAGAGCCAGCAAACAGTGACTAGAGAATAAAAAATGTATTAAGTGAACATCTTCACAACAAATTCAGCAAATACAGACCGGTTTCGGCTGGCAAAGCACAGCCTTCTTCAGTGTACAAAAATCACGAAATGCCAAAGATGTTTTTATCTAACAAGCAGACATACTATTGGTTGAACCTCAAAGGTGTTCATTAAGTCCCGGGGGGAATAACCCACCTCTTGGGTGTCTCCACCCTTTGATGAGCTCATGCAGTTGGTCTCTCGGAGGACATGGGAGTCGCCGGACTCCATGGAGCCTGTTCCTAGGAGCCCTAACAAGTTTATATCCGCTTCACTAGATAAAACCTTCTTATCCAAAGGAGTCCCTGTTGATGAAATGGTGGTGGTGGCGTCCACCAAAAAGGAAATGTCTGAGACTTCCTTGTCTATTCATCCTCCTAATAGAGAGTCTAGGATCATGGATGGATATGGGAAATGCATGTTCAGTTTAGTGACTTTTGCTCTCCGCTCACTGAACTACTTGACCCATTTTACTAGGTTGCAAAGAAATCTTCTTAAGGAGTTGGGAGATGCTCTTCAGGGTACAGTAGCTGCAGGGTCCTCTGACTAAGTTGCTGCCCAGCTTGCTACCCTAAATTCTATTGTCAACTCATCCATGCATCTTGTATCTTATGCAGCTGATGGAATGAGTAGGGCAGCAGGTACAGGAATCGCTCTCAGAAGACATTCCTGGATGCACTTTGTTCCTTCTCGGAGCCCTTTAAGTCATCCTTCGTAAACACCCCTTTTGATGGCTCATTCCTTTTTGGACCTAAAGTGAAGGAAACTCTGACCATGTGTGAACAGGAGGGAAAGACACGGTCTGCCGTCGGGGTCCATTTTTCCACCCCTACCCGGCCTTATCCCAAAGGCCAAAGAGGAGTAAAAATGTGGTTCCGGAAAGCCCAGGGAGCCTTTCAGAACACACGTGGTGAACCCCCTCCAGGGGCAGAGTAGAGGGTAATAGTGGAATACACCGCCCTTGCGGCAGAGGGGGTCCGCAACATCAGGGTGACAGAGATCACTTCTCTGGTCAACCCTGCCAGCACTCCTGAAAGGAGGCCCGACTGTCCTGCTCTGGAAGCAGTCAGGGGTCGTTTATCTTTGTATCCAGATGTATGGCAAGAAATAAGACAGCTGGGTGCAAAGTATCATTTCCAGAGGGTACTTCATACCATTCGCCACCCCCCCCCCATCCATAAGGAGAATCCCGGATGCTCCACCCAGTTACAGGGAACAAGCAACTATAAAGGTCCAGAAGTTGCTAGAAAAGAGTCATCCAGCCATTCCCAGCAGACCAAACAGGATCCAGAACTTACTCAAGGTTCTTTTTGGTTCCAAAGAAAACAGGGGACTGGAGACCCATTTTGGACCTCAGCAGACTCAACCTATATGTGAAGAAAGAGAAGTTCCAGATGGTCACGTTCCAGTCTATACTTCCCTTCTTAGGGAAAGACAATTGGATGTGCTGCATAGATCTCAAGGATGTGTACTACCACATAAAAATGGCCAGGCCATCCAGAGATCACCTGCGTTTCCGGCTGGGAGTCAATCATTATCAGTTTCAAGCCCTGCCCTTTGGTCTCACTATAGCCCCCAGAGTGTTCACCAAATGCATGACAGTGGTCACGGCTCACCTGAGGCATCTAGGATTCCAGGTGTTTCCGTACCTAGACGATTGGCTCCTTACCGCCACCACCAGGCATCAGCTGATTCAGGCAAGGGAGTACACTCTTACTCTGCAATCATTTAGGCATTACAGTCAACTCAGAAAAGTCTGCCTTATCGCCATCGCAGCATATCATTTTTATTGGGGCAGAGCTAGACACCTCAACCACCACTCTAAGGCTACGAATCGAAAGAGTCTTCCTTCTTCATCAGCATGTCAGCACTTTGGTATTGAAAGACAGAGCACCAGCTTCAGAAGTTCTGAAAGTATTGGGTTTGATGGCTGCAGCAATCCTAGCCATACCATTAGCGAGAATGCATACGCAGATTCTTCAATGGCTGTTGTTCACTCAATGGTCTTACCAGGAACTTCCCATGGACCACACAATATTGATTATGAGCTCTTGCAAGAAAGATCTCCAGTGGTGGTTGACAACTCTTCACGTCACCATAGGACGTCCCTTTGTTCTACCCCCTCCATTAGCCACTGTGACCAAAGACGCTTCCTTGATAGGGTGGGGGGCATTTTCAGGGAAAGGCTGCTCAAGGCACATGGACAGATCCAGAGTCACACTTGCATATCAATGTTCTAGAGATGAGAGCAGTACTTCTGGCGTTGCAGTACATCCAGGACTCTCTTCCCCTAGGAATGATTGCAGTTCAGACAGACAATATGTCAGTAGTCTGGTACTTGAACAAGCAGGGGGGGACCAAGTCTTACCCCCTTTGCCGAGAAGCCCTCAAAGTTTGGCAGTGGGCTGTTTCCTCCCAGCGCTTTCTGTTGGCAATGCATATCCCAGGGAGATCCAACGTGATAGCAGACAAACTGAGCAGGGCAATCTTGTTGCCACACGAGTGGTCCCTCAAGAAGGAGATTGCGGACAGGATTTTCCGCAAATGGGGCCAGCCTTGCTGTGACCTTTTTGCCAGCCAGATCAACACTAAATGCAAAAGCTACTTTGCCCTGATTCCTCCTCCGGGAGAAGCCCCGAGGGATGCACTCATATACGATTGGCCCCCGGGTCTCCTCTATGCATTTCCACCAATCCCATTGATACCCAAAGTTCTACAGAAAGCAAAATCCCTGGGAAGGACCATCATTCTTATAGTCCCTCATTGGCCTGGGCAAATTTGGTTCCCATTCCTTCGACATCATCTCTTGGAGGATCCCTGGATTCTGTACCCAGTTCCAGATCTTCTGACACATCCGTCGGGGAACCTTCATCCTTCTCTGCAGTCATTGAAGCTGACAGCTTGGCTGCTCCAGTTCCCCTCATAGCCAGGCTTCATAACTTCTCCATTGAGGCAAAACAGATCCTTTTGTCTTCTCATAAGCCGTCCACTAGAAGATTATATCTTAGTAAGTGGAAGAGATTTTCCATATGGGCCTCTAAGCAGAACATTGATCCTTACCAAGCCCCACTTGACATCCATTCTAGAGTTCTTGACTATGATATTTAATAAAGGAGCATCAGCCGCAACATTTCGGGTCCAGTT
Source organism: Protopterus annectens (assembly GCF_019279795.1). NCBI lineage: Eukaryota > Metazoa > Chordata > Ceratodontiformes > Protopteridae > Protopterus > Protopterus annectens. The sequence continues at coordinate 60,123,207 of NC_056728.1, read as the reverse complement.
GGCTGCTATATCTAACTTTCATCTTGGGATTGACAGGTTAAATATCATGTCCCACAAGTTATCCAAGGCCTTTCTCAAGGGGACATTTCATATGAGACCACCTGTGAAAACTCCTTATTCTCCATGGAATTTAAATTTTATGCTGTCACATGTAGTCCATCCCCCGTTTGAACCAGCATCATCTTATGACCTCAAATATTTGTCGTGGAAAACCATTTTTCTGGTAGCTATTACTTCTGCCCGCAGAATGTCAAAACTTCAAGCTTTATCTGTCAGCTCTCCTTATTTGATTTTTCATGCTGACAGAGTATCCCTTAGGACAAATCCCTCTTTTTTGCCGAAAGTTTGTTCAGAAACTAATATCAACCAAGTCATTGAGTTACCAGTTTTCCTCCCTAATCATTCTAACAAGTTGGAGTATATGCTGCACAGACTTGATGTTCACAGATAGCTCAGATTTTATTTTGATAGAACAAAAGATATCAGGCAGTCAGACCAGCTCTTTGTTTCATTTTCTCAATCTAGAAAAGGTAGACCAGTGACTAAAACAACTCTGTCTAAATGGTTATCTGATTGTATCACCTTTGTCTACTCAGCTGTTAATATGCCTTTGCAACACAAGATTAAAGCTCACTCAACCAGAGCAGTTTCTACATCCTCTGCATTCCAAGCTAAATTGCCCCTTGATAACATTTTTACAGCAGCCACTTGGTCTAAACCTCATACCTTTATCACGCATTGCAAAGTTGATAAGGCCTCCAGGGACAGGGCTTCTTTTGGGTCTTTGGTCCTGAAGAATGTACTCCCGTGAGCCACCTGAGATTGATGGTGCTAGGGACGCTACCCATCAGTCAAGAATAAACAGTGAGATTGAATAACATCACATTAAGAAGTTATGTACTCACCATAATGTTCCTTGTGAGTTGTTCATCTCGCCTTCATTCTTACGTCCCTCGCTTCTTCCCCCTCCTGGCTGATAGTTGACCTAGATGTTGGTCTCATCCTGGTTGCTCAATTCTTCTTCCTTTCCATAGGAGGATAGCTCATTTATATGGTTATAGTACATGCAGCAAACAAGATCTGAGGTAATTCACAGTGCATCATGGGAAAAGGGCTTGGCTTCGAGCTACTGGAAGACCTCGAGCTTTGCATACGACCATACTGGAGCCAATGGATCGGCTCCGAACCCATCAGTCAAGAATGAAGGCGAGATGAACAACTCACATGGAACGTTATGGTGAGTACATAACTTCTTATTAATATAGATAGACTTTTATTAGAGGATACAAATGTAGTTTTTTCGGGATTTAAAGGGTCAAAGTTTACAGCAGCCAAAAGTTTGAAGTGTAACAGCTCCATACTAGGTACAGATGTGTCATCAGAGTTCTATGTTGTTTTAGACTTCAGTAACAAGATTTTATGGAAAAATAAAAATGCTGCAGAATGTACAGTAGTGAACACAAATGACAACTGTAAGAATCTGCATGCAGTAGATTGTGCAGATATACAGAGTTTTAAAAATTGGTTATGACAGAAACATGAAAATGTATGGGTTAAAGATAAAATAAATGCCATTTCAGCTAACACAGCTAAAGTGCTCAGAAAGACATATTGCATGTGGACAGTTAGAATAAAGGGTAACCATACACATTTATATTGTGTAGGGTATACCAAAAGTGACAGTCAATTAATTTACAGAATAAAGGGTTTACAGTTACAGATTTGGCAAATGAATTTTTTGTGTTATTTTGTTTAGCAGACATTGATAAGAGCATTGCATTATTATAATAAAGTGTTGCAATGCACAAGTAATATCTTGATGCTTTGCTAGTTTACAAAATGTAAAATTGAAAGTCAGTGCTACATTTTAAGTGACAGTACAGTCAAAAGTTCAGATCCCATCAATGAAAAGAGTGCACCATAAATATTATGTGTCATTAAAGCCTCAGGTTCATCTCCTATGTTATAACTGTATAAAGGGTAGACAAGTAAAGTTCCAGAATTAGATCAGTTCAACTCTAGTAAAAAATGTGTATACTATATAAAGAAACTTTATGTACTTGTATAAAGGATATAAGTAGAGATAAAGAAACTTCACATACTTGTATAAGACAGACAAGTAAACTTCCAGAATCAGATCATTTCAACTCTAGTAATACATGTGTCTGTGTAATTGGTTTAAGATTGTATACATTTCATGCAGAAAGTGCAGTTTATCAGATCACACCAGCTCAACAAGCTGAATTAAAGACAGTGCTGTATGCCATAAGGCAATATGATAACGATCAGTTTAATATTCTTAGTGACAGTTCATGCAGTTACAAGTTCTTACTATTTATCCAACAAAATTGTCGACAGTAATGATATATTCTTGCAGCATTCAGTAGTACTGAAAAGTTAAATGACGTCAGCTAATGGAATGGCTATGGTAAGACTGTGGGTGGAGTTTCACACATAGAACAGTATGTTAGGGCCTGAGGGTCATGAGAGTAAATGTAGAAAGTTCAACATTTAAGATTAATTTTATAGAGGTGCATAAATGCAAAAAATGTTAAAATATTAACACAGTGTTCGATTACTACTTTAGTTTAATTTGAGGATATGACAGGAAAAACAATGTCACTGAGGTTTCAGTTTGATTTAATAATAAAGTTACAGCCTTTCCATTTCACTGTAGTACATTATCAGTTTGCTTACAAATTTACAAGGATTTATGTTTATTCCATGCTGAAAAATGTAAATAAAGTCAGGGCAAAAAGCAGTGTATTTAGTTCACTATAGTACATTATCAATTTGCTTACAGACTTACAATAATTTATTAAAAGCATATGTTTATTTCATTCAGAAGAATTTAAATAAAGTCAGGACAACAAGCAAGCAATGCTATCAGTTTATAATTGTTAAAGCTACACGTGTTATTTTAAGAACCTGGTGCTGTTTTTGTGTTTTACAAATATTGCTAAATAATTCCCAGGTTGATTTGTCCAGTTTAATTTTATTTATGTAAGTTAGAGTTGAAGTAAGAATGTAAATGTTCTTATGTTTTCAAACAATTGTATAACAGTACTAGTTTTCAGTTTATGTTTTTATCTATGTTCAGACAATACTGACAGAAAAATGTACTAATAGTTTAGTTTTCAGAATATAACATTTAACAGTTTTCAGTTATGCTTTTATCTGTGATTAGGAAACACTGGCAAAAAATATTCCTTTAGTTTTAGTTTAGTTAGCTTCCAGAATATACAAAACTATTTTAAATGTTCATTATGCAAAATTCAGTCAAGGTTCAGACTATGACATTTATACTCAGTTATGTGTTCAGTATTGTACATTTTAGTCAAATTTCAGCATTTAACATTAATATTCACATATACATTTCTCCTTCACGTTACTCAGTAATTAGTTTTAAGGTAAAATGACAGAATTACATTATTCAGCTTTTAGTTATGGGTAAAGTGACAGAATTATTTATAACAGGCTTATTAAGATACGTTTTCTAAAGAATATGTAGTAATAGTTATTCAGTATACTCAAGGCATAACAGGGCAGGCTTAATTTGTTAATTAATTTACAGATTACAGTGCACATTACATAATTATCGTTCATTAATCAGAAAGTTTAAAGGACACTAACAGAAAATGCCAAAGGTATAGACCTGAAATACAGAGAGCTTAAGTTTTAGTAAACTATTACAGCTCATAAATATTTACAGGATATTTCAGACACAAATTTAAGAGGCAGACATCTGTTACAGCACAAATAAATTAAAAATATAAATCAAAAATTTACAGACCCAAGTTAATACAATATATGGTAATTATGCTTCAAGACGAGTTAGAAAGTTATCCCTCTAGTGCCCATTTCAGTTAGTCTTCAGAAAATAGCCATCATGCTTGATAAGCAATACAATAAAAAAGAAAATGGACTAAGCAGTACAATATTTGAAGATTTAAATCAATGGACAACAAGAAAAGGTTTCATTTGCTGTATGAGAGAGTGAGTCATCATGGTACAATTAGGCACCAGTTCATAAGGTAAAAAACATAGGCAATACACAGTGTAATTTTACCATTACAGCATACAGAGATAGGGAAGAAAAATAGGCGGGTTAACAAATTTTACTGCAACTCAAGACTCACAGAGACAGGTCAAGGACGTGGATGGTATTTTTTCCTTGCTGGTCTTGAACAGCAAAGTTGAAAGAATTATCTGGCCTAATCAGTTTTAGAAAGCATAGAATTAAAAGACAGTGATTTTCAGAATAATGTGCATGTTTTATTTAGATATATCACACATACATCAAAACTTGACTGTGGATCTAGGTCATAGTGTAATTACTTCAATCCAAACAAGCCATAAATGCTCAAGTCATACCTACTGATCAAAATTAAAGTTGCAAGTTTATTCACCAGATACAGAAAACCTATTTTGAGATTGAGTCAGGTGGCATAAAGCTGTTTATTCAAACCAGATTACAGTAGTTAGCAATACAGATGTAAGGTAACTACAAAAGATGGTCCCTGTAAACTTTTGTCAGGGATCTTAGGAGAAGCTGTTAGAATGAAGGGTATTCTTATTGAATTCACTGTAGTACATTAAGATAGAATAATAGGCCTGAAATATAGAGCCAGACTTGTGTTTTCATGTATGCATTTAGTTTCAGGGAAAGACAATTCCTTAGAAAGAAAAGATAAAGTATGAGGTAGCAGAAATACAGAAATACAAAATGTTTATTTCTGAAGGTAAAGATGTATTTGCAATAGAATGCTAGATAAGGCACGTGCAAGACAAGGCGTGGGAAACCAAGGCTAAAGAGGTGTGTAAAACATTACAGGGTTTTTGGTATTATGAGAATATACTTCAGACACAGTCAGTAAAGTAAGGAAGTTAGTTTTGACTGACATACAGAAAAGATCAAATATCCAGCATTTTAGAATAGAAGTTTAGCTTTGGACTGATATGTAAAAAGGGTCTCTCACTCGAGCCTAAGTACAGAAGACAGGTCAAATATCCATACTAGTCAGGAAAAGACAGTTGTAATATTATTCAGAAGAATCAGAATATACATGCAGAAATTTTGGATGTAAATCAGCACTGTTATTGTTATCCGGCATTCCAGCATTTCTACCAACTGTTATTGTTTGTCAGCACTGTTACTGAAGACAGTATTTAGATATTGTTTATATCTTATAAAACATTATTAACCAAACTATAGCGTGTGCAGTCTTAACAGATAAAGACTTTCATTCCAGTCTCATTTCACTTTTTTCCAGTTAAATTTAGTACACTACAGTATTATCAATTCTTTCGATGGCAACATTTCACATAGATTTCTTAGCATTTGCTTCATTACCATTTCCCCCTTTTGACTATTCCTGACAGATGTACCAGTGACATTACTCACAACTTAGACTCTGGTCATTGTCACTTATTTGTTTGGTAACTTGGTGAGTGGTTTTGCCTAACAATCCTTTTCAGCCATGTCCTGGCCAGAGGTAATGTATATGTTAAGCAGACAAAGATGTGTAAAACAAATTATAAACTTGAAGGGGTGACTATAGCAGGTAAGATGCCCAGAGGCCTCACTTTTTTTCTAATAAAATAATACAGTAAGACAAACTGAAACAACATGCATTCAAAACAGTGCATCAATGAACTGTTTGTTATGAATGTATCTACTCTCTTTTTTGCTTACATGCAATGAATGCCACTAAGAAGACTGTATGTGTACTATTAACACCTAACTAGAGTATATAAAGCTTTCTACTGTGTGTACTACTAATCCCTTAGAAATGTATAAACATTTTTGCACACTGTTTTATTATTGTAAATAGTAGCTTGTAAAAATCTTTATCTGCAACTGGAGCTTTTCTCCCAGGGCTTCCACTGTAAATGGGTTTCTGACCCAGCGGACTTTCCTGGTCAACAAATGTCAATAAGTAAATAATAAAGAAATAAAACAATATTTAAGCAATAAAATGCAAAATGTATATATAAATAAAATATACACATCCATTAACAGATTCAGACAAGTACAGTAAGGGTTACTATTGGTGGGGTTTAGGAGGAAAGTAGTTCTGGTACAAGGAGAAAAAGGGGAAATGTACAAGTTGTGGAAGAGGACTAGAAAAAAAAGGATACTATTGTTTGCATGTGAGGGGGAGCATTTGAGTCAGGTAGAAGACTTTAAGCTTTTGGGATTTGTTCAGGAGTGAAGGTAGGAGACTAACTAGTGTAAGGATGCAGTGGCAACATTATTGCAGGTGTTGTACTTGGTATGTTGTTGAAGTCGGAGCTGTACTTGGTATGTTTTTGAAGTCGGAGCTGAGTCATAAGAAAGCTACCCTTTTACTAGTCATGTCATGTTAGCAGCCTAACCTGTAGCCACAAGCTTTGGGTAGTGGCCAAAGGGATGAGATTGTGGACACTCGATTAAGAAATGGGGTCCGTTGTAGAATACCTAGGTTCACTGTTCATGATAGACTGAAGAGTTTGGCAAACTGGGGGGATCTTGGAGTATAGAGCTGTGTTTCTGCTATGAAAGAATGTAACTGAATTGCCCACATCTCATGCCCACAGTCCTGATGCCTCAAAAAGACACTTGTTACATGTCATTAACAGAGAAGCTCAAAATAAGTAAACCAATGTTGCCTTTTTTCATCTGATTCAACTTTGGGTTATCAGATCTGTCTGGATCTGACCTTGGCACTTTTTTGAAGCTGTGGATTCAGGGCTCTGACTCCTTTCCTAACCATAATCCCTATCTGCCCCCAAACACCTTAGATCTCATTTGCTGCCGGATTAAGAAGGATGTGTTTTTGAGGGCTCTGACAAATATTTTGCAGCTAAGTTGTTATTTTCTCTTCTCAGTGCCATTTTTGGCAGTTTATTTCCTCTTTCACCTGTCCTGTAAAGAAAAGAATTCCACAGAAAACCAACCGAACAGATGGAATCTGCAATAGCAGATGTCTTAAAGCTGTTGGGAAAAAAGTCACCCAGCAGGTCCCCACAGACAAGTTAAAATTTGGAATCTATTCCAGGTTCTTTTTAGTTCCAAAAAAGACAGGAGACTGAAGGTCAGTTTGGAAGTTCATCTCGGCCAGTTTGTAAAACAGACAAAGTTCTTGACAGTTATAGTTCAGTCCATTCTACCTGTTTTGAGAAAGGACAATTCAATGTGCTCTATAGATCTCCAGGATGCCTGCTACCATATCAAAATAGTAAGGCAATCAACAAAATTTCACTGTTTTTGGCTGGGAGCCAGTCTGTTCCAGTTCAGGGCCCTGATGTGTGGTCTCACCACATCCCCCCCCAGGTGTTCATCGATTGCATGGCAGTGGTTGAAGCTTACTCCAGACTGCTAGGGTTCTGAGTGTTCCCATATTTAGATGACTGACTTCTTACCACCCCAGCCAGGGATCTTCTGGTTGAACAATGGGACTTTTTCAGAAATTGGGAATCACAGTCAATCAAGCATAGAGCTAGTTAACACCCACACAACAGTTAGACTTCATTGGATGCCACGTGAATATGAGCAATTAGGTAGCCAACCTTCCAGAGTCCAGAGTTGTATCTTTATATCAGGTAGCCTTTCAAGTACTCCAACACCCCTTGAGCCCTGCAAGTCTTATTCTGCAAATGCTAGGGTTGATGGCTTTGATAATAACTTTGGTTCCCTTAGTTATAGTCCACATGAGAGCTCTTCAGTGGACCCTATCCTCTTCATGCAGAGATTTATTTGATGCCCATTTGCAGGTCTCACATCAGATGGCGGTTGCCCTTGACAGCTCTTCTGAAAGGTTGATCATTTTCACCACAACTCCCCATGGCTATAGTAACCATGGATGCTTCCCTCTTGTGTGTGTTGGGGGGCATTTTGAAGGGAAGATGGTCCGGGTTTGTGGTCACACATAGAGGCCAGTCTTCACATCAGTGTGTTGAAGATGAGATCAGTTCTGCTAGAGTTGTAGGTTTTCCAGGACTCTGTCCCCAAGGGTGTGATCTCTATCCAGACTGACAACATGGCAGTAGTCTGGTACATTGACAAGCAAGGCAGGAAACCATGCATATCCTTTATGCCGGAAGACAATGAGAGTATGGCAATGGGTGATATCCTCCCATTACTTTCTCATAGCAGTGCATATCCTGAGGACTTCCAATGTATTAGTGGACAAATTGAGAAGACCCATCCTTCTGCCACACAAGTGGTCCTTCAGTCAAACAATGGAGAATCAAATCTTCAGCCACTAGTGTCAACCATGCTGCAAAGCTACAGTGATCCTTATTGCTCCCTTTTTGCATTGTTAGGTTTGGTTTTACTTCCCCCGGGGTATTAGACCCCTTCTGGATCTTATTTCTCATCTAGCAGGTCTGGATTCCTGCAATCTACAGTCCCTCAAGTTCACTGCATGGTTCTGTCAATTCCCTTCATGGCCAGAAATCCCAAGATTTCACAGGCTGTTATCAGTATATTTTCTCCTTCTCGGAAGGAGTCCATTGTAAAAGTATATTCCAGTAGTAGAAAAGGTTTGTCCTGTGGGTGGAAGCTGGGGGACTCTACCCTTTCGAATCCAGTTTTGATTTTCTAGCTAAGTTATTTCATTCAGGTTCTAGTTTTTCTGCCATTAAAGTGCAGTTAGTGGCCATTTCTAACTTTCACTTTGGCAGGAAAAGTGTGCCTTTGGCTTCTCTCAAGATCTCTAAGGCATTCCCCAAAGGTACTTTTCTACTTTGTCCCCCGGCATGGGATCCAATTCCTCCCTGGGATCTACCCTTCATTCTACAGGTCCTTGCAGTCCATTTGAACCTTCAGCTACTTTGGACTTGAAGCTCTTGTCTTGGAAAACTTTATTTTTGGTGGCACTTGTCTCTGCAAGAAAGGTTTCAGAGTTGCTAGTGCTTGATTCTTCACCCCTTATTTGGTATTCCATAAAGATGGGGTTTCACTTCATATGAACACTTTTTTTCTGTCTAAGAGAATAACCTTAACAGTTTGATTCACCTTCCTGTGTTTTTTTCCCAGTTTCTGCAACAATGGTGAACAGCTTTTGCATTGTTTGGATGTACATGGGCAACTGATATTCTATTTTGGCCTTACCAAAACTTTCAGAAAATCTAGTCAGTTGTTTGTCTCCTTTCCAAAAGCCTAGCTGGGCTCTCCTGTGTCTAAAGTAACTTTATACAAGTGGCTGCCTGATTGTATTTTGTTTGCAGATTCCCTGAAAGCAAGACTCTTCTACACAAGCCTAAGGGTCATTCAGCAAGGGCTGTGGCTACTTCTACACTTTCCTTTCAAGAGTACCAATGGATGATATTTGTGCAGTTGCTACTTGGTTTGGTCACCACACTTTTCTGTTCCATTATAAGCTGCATATTTAATCTAAATCCAGGGCTTCCTTTGGCTCCAGTGTGTTGTGGAACATCTTTCCTTAGTTCCCCCGAGGGATGGCTGTGGCTTGGGACTTTGCTCCATGAGCTGAAGCCAGATGGAGCAGACAAAATCGGATACAAAAGTTATGTACTCCTCATAATTATAGATCTGTGTTGTCTGTCTCCTCCCCTCCTTCTTGCCCTCTACCTTCTTATTGACTTGGCAAGTCTTTCCTTCTGAGATGACCTGCCATAGGTTATTGTTCCCATCTTCTGGAGTCTTACTTTCTCCTTAGTTGTCATATTCCAATTTATGGAAGGTTAATTTCCAGAATTATTTGTTTTCTCATTATGATTTCTGTCATGGGGCAAACTCAGTCTGGGGAGTTAATGGAGGAGCGGGGAGTTATGGTTAAGAGAGGCAGAGCCAAATGGGCTAAAGACTTTAGAATTGTCCGGAGTCAGATCTGAAGTCCAACAGGTTGAACCAGATGAGGACAGACAACATGGATCTATTGCTATGGTTAGTACATAACTTTCATTTTTAAGTCTGTGAAAATTGCATGAACATAATCTTTGATCTTAAGTGAAGTGTAGATTTTTGTCACTGAGAGAACATGTTGAAATGCCTTGCCATGATGAAATGTTGTCAGTCAGTGAGGATTCCACACATTCTTACACCAAATGAATATCTCTCTGGCCACCACATACCTCCACCTGCATGTCTTCTGCTATATATTCCCTCACTAACCCATTACTCACAGAACTTAATCTATATCTCATCTCACACTAATTTTATTATCTGTCCTTATCCAAGCTTCTCCTTTCCACTGCACAGCATATTTCTCCCACATTCTTCCTGTCTCTTGCTTTATTCTTTCACACTTGTATTAGCATAACCTGGTTACCCGATAAAGATTATCCCATCACTACTCGAATGCCTGCTTAACTCCAATATTGTCTTTGTATAAAAATTTCCTTTAAAAATAATGTATGTGCATTAGAGTCCTACCTCTAAAAATGTATTTTTTTAACAAAACATTCACTTTAATCAATAATTAATGTACAGTACAATTAATTAATTGTTGAACTCTGGTATGTCTTTCTTATAACATTAAAAATTATTTTGCTTTAATTTATTGTGTTGCACATTGTCAGAATAACTTTGCATATGTAACCATAGAGGTTTTCTTCCTTGGCCTCTGCTGAAAAGTGGTTTTGATTCCCATTTGGACATTCCTGGTAAATGTGTTTTGTCATATGATTATATAGACAATATTTTCAAATATTTTTTGTTAAGACACTGAATTTAATAATGGGTTGTAGTCTTGAACTGTAGTGGGTAAAGGGACTCCTTCGATAGCCACTAATACTCAGTACTGCAGAATATTTATATTATGTATGGAAATTGTCTGTTGTCAGAGAAAGAATGAATATATGACCAAGGGGTTTGGAGATATAAGGTCTGCCTTGCAAAGAAATGCGGGATATAAAATATTAATTTCAGATTTAGTGTTATTTTCCAGTGTTTTTGAGTAGCTTGGTGATAGATTTGAAAGTAATTGTAGAAAAATAAAAGGGAGTAAGAAAAAAAAAACTTTCTGAAGAGTTGGAGTACCAGGAGTATAGGGTTTGTATGTTTGTGATAAGAGGAAGGCGCATCCTTTCCAAGCTTGTAATAAGGGGGGATGGGATTCCTTGCTTATGACAGAGTAGGAGTAGGTAAGTTAGTGTCTTCTGTAGATAAGGCTTTGGCAAAGTCATAGAGTTGCTTGGAGTTCATGTACGGAGTTGGAGGCCTGTTGTTTGCTGCTTTTCTTTAGTTATCCATGGGAATGACTATTGTTTTAATATTAACTCTTTACATCTGAGTGATGCCTCCAGATGCATCTGTAGTTAACTCTTTCTGACACTTCTAGGAGTCAAATATTGCTTGATCATATTTGCATCAGTAATTCCAAAGCCAGGCTATGTACAATGTTTTAAAATATTTCTTCTTAAAGCTTACACAATAGCAAACTCAACTGTATTAATATTTGACCTGTCTAGTGCAACAGCATAGGTATTAACTGTCGTTTTTATGACATTAATTTATATCAGTGTAATTTTTACATTTTTCTAAATATCTATATAACCAAGTAACACAGACAGAACTCCTTAGCCTCATATGAAAGCTTTTAGCTAGATGAATAAAATGCTGCTGACCGTATTTCTGTAACTTGAGTGGTTACTAAGATATTGTAAGTTGTTTACAAAATATTACAAATGTAATAGTTACTGTGTTTATTCTGACTTATAAAATTCAGTTTAAGACCTAGAACCTAAGGAGTACTACCACTATAAAAATAGTTTGTGCTAAAGAGCTTGCCATTTGTACTTCTTTCTTAATCCATATGGTTCCAGAAATATGAACATTTATTTAAAATAAGAGAACATAATTTGATTCTGTCAAAAGGCTGAAGCTTTGCCCATTGAAAGTTTCAGTGCCAACTTCCTGAGCATTGGAGTGAGTGAGTTTTAATACTGTAGCATTATAAGTGCTTGCCTTTTTGTACTGATTAGTGTGGCATAGCACTGAGGATTAAAATTCTGATCTGTTAATGAGCTGCTTTCTGTAGTCAGGGACAGAGGGTTTGATCCCTTCTATTTCCATTTGCGTACTGTGTGACTCTGAGCAAGTTATTTAAGGTAAAAGTGCTCCCAGGTAGCACTTGAAAAGGGACATGTGCCCAATGGCCTTACCTGGTTAACAAATAGATAAGAAAAAAATAAAACAATTATGGGAATTCTTTTTGAATATGTAAATTTATGAAATCCTTATTTTTTTGTTGCGAGACTTGACGGGGAAGTAACATATATGTTGTATTTACTGTAGGTGGAGCTGTTGGCATCCCTTCTTGGGGTAAATTTTGGTTGGCCGTCCTGAATGTTTACAGCTGGGAAGGGATAAACACGCTTTTTCCTGAGATGTGGTATGTAACTCATTGCTAATTTAGCTTCAATTTTTAGTTATTTTTTTCCTGTGTTGGAATGAATGCAAATAAAAATGCCAAGTTGAGAAATAACAGATATTGATCTGATGCTATCCATGTCATTATTGATCACAGATGAGTCCTGGATCTAACCTTGGATCCGAGCTGGCAAAGTGAGCAACAGCTCCAGAGCTCTAGCTCCTCCCCTCTCCTTACTTCCTGTTACCCATAATCCTCAGATCTCATTTGCTGCGATTGTGAAGGGACGTGTTCCTAGCAGCTGAAACTCTGTTTTGGGTCTATGCCTTTCTTCTTCCTTTCTCCTTATTTAAAAGATTTAGCGCTAGTTTTAGTGTTAGTTATTAATTGTTTCCTCCCCCCCATTAATCTGTCACTGGCGTTAGGGTTTTCCCGCCCTTTTCCTTTTCTTTCTTCTCCCTTTGGTGAGAGAGTGCTTGGTGTGTGTGTCTTTTTGTTGTGGGGTTTTTTGTGATGGCCGAGAAACTTTCTGGGTTCAGACACTGCTCGTCATGTGGTTGGAAACTTGATTCTGCCGACACGCATGAGGAGTGCGTCTACTGTCTAGGAGAGCCCCATTTAGAGATTTAGTGTGACATGTGTGCAGGATTCAATCCCAGGGCTCTCCTAGACCATAAGAACAAACTACTTTTGAAAGGTTTGGCCAAAGGGGGTCCCCTGTTTTCAGGCTCCCCTTTAAGGCCTATTCATATCCCAAGAGGAATCCCTCTTCCTCTTGGAAGTCCCCTGCAAAATGCCCCAGGCTCTCAGATCCATGTGCTCTGGGTCTGATTCCAGCCTCGGGGGGCATTGGATCCAGGGTCTTCGGCGCCAAAAGCCTCAACTCCCCCTGCTGGAACCAACTCCTCTGAAGTTGAGAGGTCCTCGGATCCAACAGCTTCGAGATCCCCCTCGGCTACAATGACCTCCTTGGATCTGTTGGTGGGAAAGCCTGTCTGCTTGGATCCATCTGGGCCTTCGGGTCCATCGGCTCCATTGGAGCCTATCGTCATTATTGACTCCCCAGCTACCTCTAAGCTATCTTATCTGAGGAGGTCTAGCAAGTCCTGTTCTAGAGACCGCAGACACTCTGGCGATTTTTCAGTCTCCTCTCAATCCAGTAGGAGTTTGCTCCCATCAGATATGGACCAGATGATGAGGAATTTTGTCAAAGCCCAAATGGAACTGGGTCTGCTGCCGTCCCTTAGCCACTTGCCAAGGGGTGTTTCACCCACCTCTGATCTCCTCTCCTCCTGCCCAACTCCTGTGAGTTCAGCACCCCGGGGGGCTCATAGCTTGTCTAAGGAGAGGCTGTTGGCATCGGGTGGTAACCCCACCCCCATGCCTCCTGGGTCCCAGCTGGCTCAACCCACTGGCCGGCTGCGTTGGCCTTCCCTCTGGCCCGAGATATCCCTGGGGCAATCGGGGGGGGGGGGTTCGGTCCAGTGTTTTCAGACTGTTCCCTTCCTTTGAGGGAGTCTGCCTTGGATAGCTTGGGGCCAATATTGTCTGGAGACTCAGCACTGTACTGGGGTCTTCCCTCTCTTCCCAGTCGGCCTTGGCCAGTGGGGAGAAAGGTGGGGCTTCGTCCAGTCCTTCTGCCTTCCGGGCACTAGAAAGGACCATCTCCGGTTGGTCGGCAGCCTGTTCCTCTGCTCGGGATCCTACCCAGCCTGGTTCTGTTTTGGGTGGCGAGCATGCATCATCGGTCTGGAGTCAGCCCCCTCCCCTGGATCACCTTCAGAAGGGCATAACCCCTGTAGGGGTTCCCTCCTCCTCTTAGTCCTCCCTCGAGCCCATGGTAGAGGAGCATCCTCGGAAGAGGACTTGCAAGAGGAGGCATCTATACTCCATTCAAGAGTCACTCACAGAAGACACGAACTTCAAGGAAGGGGATGGGTCCCCCAGACTACCATCTGAGAAGGTGTCCTTTGTTGACATATTGGAGATAATAAAAGAACAAGGTGGTTGGTCTTCCCCCACCCAGTCCTCCGAGACAGTGTTCCTGAAGGCATTCAGGGTGGGCCCATATACTTCCTGGGTGTCTCCTGCGGACGAGTTAGTTCAGCTTGTCACCAACAGTGCATGGAAGGAGATGGACGCAGTTGAACCGGTCCCCAAGAGGACAGATGAGTTTCTTAGCCTCCCTCAAGGACAAACCATTCTTAAGGGTGTCCCAGTAGATGCAATTGTGGTTGCCACAGCCACCAAGAAAGAGCTCATGGAGCAGAGCTCTACAGTCCACCCCCTAACAGGGAGTCTAGGGCGATTGACTTGTTCGGGAAGCCCGTGTATGCCTCAGCTACATTTGGACTGAGGACTACAAATTATATGGCACACTTTTTATATGGCTGCAAAGGGATTTGGTCTTGGAACTTTCCTCTTTCTTTTCAGAGTTTTTGCCTCTGGAGACCCTCAAGGTGGTTTCTGTGAAGCTATCCACACTCACTTCCCTAGCTAGTGCCTTGATGAAGTTGATCTCAAATGCTTTCGAGGCCTCCTCACAGGTGGCGGGTACAGGCATTGCTGTAAGGCGTCATGCCTGGCTTTGCCTTTGTGGGTTTGTGGACAACTTCAAGGCATCTTTTACGAATGCCCCATTCAATGGATCTACTTTATTTGGTCCCTTGGTTAAGGACACTTTGACCTGCAGTGAGCAGGAGGGTAAGACCTTGTCAGCAGTCGGTATCAAGTTTTCTACTCCCCAACAGTCCTTTTCCAAGACTCAGAGGGGTAACAAGAAACTATGGTTTCACAGGACACAGTCTTCCCTCCAAGACACTCTGCAGGAATCCTCTTCTTCCAGTCAGGGAAGGGGATTTGATGGCAGATGCCACCCCAAAGGCAGAGGGGGTCCACAGAACCAGGGCTTCCGAGAACCCTTCTTGGTGAAGCCCACAGAATTCCTGAAATGCTGCCCAACTGCCTTGCTCTCCTTGATCCACCTGGCCTTGGCCACCATTACCACAGACCAGTGGGTGTTAAACATTGTGTCTAGGGGATACTTTATACCCTTTGATCACCCCCTTCCAATCCAGAAGTCACTCTCAGATGTCCCACCCCACCAAAGGGAGTTAGCTGTCTCAGAAGTGCAAGACCTACTTCAAAAAAGGGCCATCCAGAAGGTCCCAACAGGACAACAAGGATTAAGTACTTACTCTCGCTTCTTTTTAGTGCCAAAGAGAACAGGGGACCTGTGTCCCATTTTGGTCCTCAGCAAACTGAATTTATCGGTCAAGAAGTCGTTCTGGATGGTCAATGTTCAGTCCATTATTCTCCTATGAAAGGATGACTGGATGTGCTCGATAGATCTCAAGGATGTGTACTATCACATAAAAATAGACAGGTGCTCCAGGAGATTTCTGCACTACTGGCTGGGGGCCACTCATTATCAGTTCAGTGCCCTGCCCTTCAGTCTCATTTCAGCCTCCTGTGTGTTCACCGAATGTATGGCAGTGGTTGCAGACCATCTCTGGCTGCAGGGGGTTCAGGTCTTCCTGTACCTGGATGGTTGGCTCCTCATGGCTCCCACAAAGCATCTTCTTTCACTAGCCACAAACTTCACTTTAAACCTCTTTCAAGATCTGGGCATTACTGCCAATCTTCCAAAATCTCACATTTTGAATGCCAGAGGCTGGAATTCATAGGAATTCTTCTGGACACGGTGTCTGAGACTGGAGCTTTTTCCCTGTGCAGAGTAGACACAACCCGGGAGCAAGTTCTTCTCTTCCTGGATCAGGACAGTGTCCCTGCCCATCTCATCCTTCAGGTCCTTGGCTCAATGGTGGCAGCTATCCAGTTGGTTCCTCTCGCTAGGTATCACATGTGAGTGCTCCAGTGGACTCTGGCGGTACAGTGGTCGGCTCATCTTCACCCCATGTCCAATGCCGCTTTGAATTTCTCAGGTCTGCAAGTAACATTTGAGCTGGTGGGTCTGGACTGAGGATCTCCTGCTAAGGAGACCCTTTTGCCATCCACTTCCCCAACCCACAGTGACCATGGATGCCTCCCTGTTGGGGTTGGGGGATGTTTCCAGGGAAGGATGGTCCAAGGCACATGGTCCTCCTCGGAGACCAAGTTGCACATCAGTGTCCTCGAGATGAGAGAGGTTCTACTAATGGTACTAGCCTTCCAGGACTTCCTACCTCTCGGAATGGTGGTGATTCAGACAGACAACATGGTAGTAGTCTGGTACATCAACAAGCAAGGGGGCTATGACCTTACCCTCTGTGCGGAGAGGCCATGAGAGTTTGGGAATGGGCGATGGCCCCAGGCCGCTTTCTTCTTGCAACACATACACCCGGTGAGTCTAACCTGCTAGCAGACAAACTGAGTAGGTCTATCCTGAGCTCCCATGAGTAGTCCCTGAAACAGTAGGTGGTAAGTTGAATCTTCAATCTGTGGTGATCTCCATGCTGCGATCTGTTTGTATCTCCAACTAACCACAAATGCAGCAAATTCTTTGCCTTGAGCCCCCCACCGGGGGAGTCATCCAGGGATGCTCTAATTCATGATTGGCTGCTGGGCATACTCTGTGCTTATCCCCCAATGCCCCTCATCCCAAAAGTTCTACAGAAAGCCTGTCGCTTGAAGGTTCACCTCATCCTCATTGCCCCCTTTTGGCCTCATCAGACTTAGTTCTCACTCCTTTGGTCTCATCTGAAATATCCGCCTTGGATATTGGATCCAGTTCAGGATCTCATTTCCCACCCATGGGGACTTCCCCCTCCCAACCTGACGTCTCTGGGGCTGACAGCTTGGTACCTTCAGTTCCAGTGATTGTCAGCCAGGCCAAGTTGCCTTCTCCAGTGAAAGGTATTATTTTAGCTTCTCAGAAGCCTTCCACTAAAAAGGTTTATTACAGCAAATGGAAAAGGTTTCCCATTTGGGCTTAACAGAAGGGCACAGATTCCTCTTCAGCTTCGATTTCAGATATCTTATCCTTCCTCTCTTCTCTGTTCTGGCAAGGGCCTAGTTTTTCAACAATTAAGCAGCAGTTGGCAGCTATCTCCGACTTCCATCTAGACGATAGTCCCATGTTTTCTTCCAGGCTGTGTAAGGCCTTTCAGAAAGGGGTGTTCTTGCTTAGGCCTCCCTTCAAAGACCCATGTCCTCATTGGGATCTTACCTTGGTGCTGCATTCCCTGACACATCCCCTTTTCGAACCTGCTGCAAGTTGTGATATTAAGTTTCTATCTTGGAAGATGGCATTCTTGGTGGCAATTACCTCTGCCAAGAGGGTTTCTGACCTGCAAGCTCTTTGTATAAAGCCTCCCTTCATTGTTTTTCATAAGGATAGGGTTTCTCTTAGAACCAATCCTTTATTCATTCCAAAGGTGGCTTCAGAAACTAAACTAAATCAGTATATCCAGCTTCCTGTCTTTTTTCCCATCTTCTCTAACAAAGGGGATTATCAGCTACACTGCTTGGATGTCCATAGGCAGATGCGTTTCTACTTAAAGTGGACTGAAGATTTTTGAAAATTGGATTAGCTCTTTGTGGCTTTCTCCCAGGCCAGGAGAGGTAGGGCCGTTTCCAAAGTATACATCTCTCATGGGACAGTTTCTTGCATAGTTCACATTTACGAGAGCACAGGGACCTTCCTAGACCTATTAAAGCTCATTCTACACTGTCAGTGGCTATGTCTTCGGCGTTCTGGGCCAGGACATCCTTGGATGACATTTGTGCTGCTACCACCTGGTCAAACCCACATACCTTTGTAACACATTACAAGTTGGATTTGGTATCTAGGGGTTTCATTTGGTATCATTTGGTTAGTCTGTGCTCCAGCATATCTTTCCTTGAGACCTCCTGGGATTTTGGGGTAGCTGGGATTCTGACCCATCCATGATCAATAATGACACAGATAGCCTCAGATGAAGAGTTATGTACTCACCATAACTTGGCATCTGTGCTATCAGATGTGTTATTCATTACGTTCCCACCTTCTGTCCCCCTCCTTCTCGTCATCAGGGGATTCTTGGAGTATTGGCGGATTTGGTTCTGCTGTTCCTGGGCGAGAACAGTGTCCCCTCCAGTTTAGTTATCTAGCAAACTCGATCTGAGGATTATGAGTAACAGGAAGTAAGGAGAAGGGAGGAGCTTGAACTCAGGAGCTGTCACTCACTTGGCCAGCTCGGATCCAAGGTGGGATCTAGGATCCGTCCATAATGAATAATGACATTGGATAGCACAGATTCCAAGTTATGGTAAGTACATAACTCTTTTTATACAGCATTGTAATGAGTTTTAGTATTCTAAAAGTAAATCAGTAAAAACATGAAATGATTTATTTAAAAAAAATAACTTGGCAGCTTTACTTTAAAGTATATCATACATGATTATCCAATAGACCGTCATAACTAAGGAAGTTACTTTCCCCTTAAAGGAACACTCTACCCTTCAGTTTAGTTAACCTTATCTTGGAGTCATTATTTCATCCTTTATATCACATACATTTTCTTTAATCTCCATATACCTTTAAAATACTTCTCAATTAGTTTTTATTCACAGATCATGGAGATCCCATTCTTTGTCAATTGTATATTTGTTCAGTTTGCTTGATGTAGGCTAGACAGCACATATTCTGTAGATTTTATTGTTTGTTAACACACACAGTTTTGCATTTTGAGAGTTTTGCTGAAGTAAAAAAAATACTGTTAGTAAAGTAAAACTGAATCCAAAAAGATGACAGTTGGTGAAATGTTTGTATGAAGTTATGAATGAATCATATTGCAACACTGCATAACAAACAGGTGAATAATGTCATTTTCACCTGTGAAATGATGCCTTTATTCATGTTAACCAGAGAATTAAACACAGCTTTCAGAAACTATAGGTAACTGTAATTTACCTTCCTATCTTCCCGTCCTTTTGATGTGTTGCTCTGAAGTCACAATGAATGAAAATAGCTACATCTTTCATATATAGCAAGAATGTAAGGAGGAAGGTCAAGGCATTTTCTGAGGACTGTGTCTTTGAACTTGTAATAAAATACTCTTTTCATATCTTTTGTATGGAAGAAACTTTAAATTGACCATGAAATACTTTCACATGTGTGCAGTAAACACGACAAAGTAATTTAGTTAAAAAAAAAAAAAAACAAACAAAAAACTCATGTCTTGGCTAATTGACATTGTAGGGATCTAAACTGCATCCTGGGAGGAGGGCAAAGGTTGTAAAATGGTGGAGATAGACCATTTTGATACATTAGTACTGCATAAAAATATCAAGATATGATGTACAGTATATGTATGGTTTAGTTTTAGGGTGAAGTTTTCCTTTAAGCATTTGAGATGGCAGCTGGTTAAAAATAGATGTCCATTTTTTCTTCATTTAGTTTTATGTTATGGAAAAGTTGTGTATGATCTGTTAAATAAAAACACTTTCCTGATTCTGAAAACTTACATTTAGTGTACATCATAGTGTTTAATTGCTATGACTTAAGTAGGTGAACAGCTCCCAGTGTACAAACAGAAACTCAGCAGAGAAGGCCAGCAGACTTGTGTTTATGGATACATTTCTGTAACTGGCTAGTACGTGTACTGCCTGGATGCTAGGAAAAATAAATACTGAGGACCTGCAAAATAAATCGGCTACAAAATCTGAGGAAGAAACTCTGACTGGGGAAAGTTCTGCAGCTGTTATCAAAAAGCAATGCAACCTCCAGACATGAATTCTAGTAATCTACAGGAAGATCTAAGACAACTGCACACAAACCTGGTTAAAATAAATGAAACACTGATGGAGTATATCAACACAAACAATCAAAGGATGGAAAAATGGAAGAAGCTTTAAACAAATATTCAGATGAGGTGACAAAGCTGGAAAATCAAAGGTTGAAATGAAGAAAAGGCTGGTTGAATATGAGACTGCTCAGGAAGTGATGTTTTAAAAAATAATAGAGTTAAAGGACAGAGCACATAGGGAAAACCTGAGATTTTCAGCTATATCAGAGAAGCTGGAAAGAACAGACTACATTAATTTTATGATAGCACAAATAAGCAACTGGACTGGTATTCCACAGCAGGTGTTTGTTGAAAGGGCACATCGTATGTATACTCCAAACCTGACTATGAGAAGGAAACCTAGACCTTTAATAGTAAAGATGCAATCCTATCAGCAGAAGGAGTTGATTCTGACAAAACTGTGGCAGAAAGACGAAGTGCTAAAAGTGGGAGACTGCAGAATGTTTGTGGAGAATGATTACTCGTACACCAGGCAGAAGAGGAGTACATTTATTCCACTATTCAGGGAATGTCAAGAAGCATGTGTGAGATTCAAACTATTGTACCTAGCTGTCTTCAAGGTATTCTTCCCTAGAGGGCCTAGAGGGACAAAATCATATTTTGATGAAGTACATGCTAAGGAAGAAATACAGTTTGTCTAACAAAAAATGAGCTGTGAAACAGAAGGAGATTCTGCTTCTAGTTCTTCTGGTCATAAAGACCACCTAAAGACTGTACCTGTAAAACCTTTACCAGTGTTTCAATGGAAGCAGTTGGAGAGAAAGAAGAGACCATGAGAGTTGACTAGAAGAATCAAGAGTACATTGGAAATAAAGCAGAGACAGGCTTTGGGAGATGGAGCCGAACAGTAAAAAAAAGTAACTTAATGTGGCATTACAATGCAATAATTATATTTGTGAAATATGACAGAATAAGAACATCTGGAAATATTGGATTTTTTTCAGAATTTGTTGGACTTCTGGGGGACTCAAAAGTATATGCCCTAATACTTGGGGAGGGGAAGATGAGGGACAAAGTTAACTATAAGTAAAGAGCATTTTTCTGTTAGTAGCACTATTTTGTGGTGTATGATTTTCTTTGTTTGCTATAAAGTAAAGTTTTCTCAGTTATTTTAAGTGTAGTGGGGATTGTAAACAGGTGCTGCTGTTCTTTTTTTCTTTTCTTTCTCCCTTCTTTTTCTTCTTGTTCAGGTTTAAGAAATGTAGGCAGTGCAATAAAAAAAAAAGAAAAAAAAGCCTGGTTAAAAAAGCATAACAAAAGAAAAAATAATATGCTTTTCTCACTCTTGCTTGGGGGAATGACTGAATTTAGGACCTTAGACTGATTTAGTTCCAGGTTTTAATAGAAAACAAGTAAATGAAAAAGAATATTGCATATTGTGAGGCTTTTTTTTCTAGCAAATGAAAGTATGCATAGTAGCAATTCTGTGTCTGGTCCTCATGTCTCCATGGAAACAATCTGATAAAGAGACATTGACTGGCTCTCATGTCTCCATGGAGACAATCTGATAATGAAAAATTGGCTGTCTGGTTCTCATGTCTTCATGGAGAAAATGGTTACAGTCTAATGGAGACTGGCTTGGAAAAAAAAGAGAAATTGGCTAGGAGATAATGTCCTTTGAAAGCATTCAGGGATTTTCCCAGCTTGGAGAACTATAAAGATCAGACAAAACCAGTTAGTACATGGTAGAAGCACAGGCTGCACCATACGTCTCAGCATGGATAACCTTTTGTTTACATCTGTGAGTGTGGCTGTCAGTTTGGGACATTTGTCCTATTAAGATAGTAAAACTTTGATATTTTAAGATGCACATAGTTTTGTATGTTAGCATTGTTAATAGGTTTTAGGGGAGTATTGGGGTGTTTTTTGAAGGCTTTCAATAAAACAAAAGTTTTTGAAAAATGTGACATAGGCTCAAATGGATATGACAAGAAACAACTGTATAAAAGTTCAACCTGCCAAACAGTGTTTGCATGCAATACAAAAGCTGGAACTAGACATTTAACAAAAAAGGTGTTATACATAAAAGGTGGGAATAATAACTTTTTAATACAGTGATGTTTTCTGTAATGTCTTTAAATGTCAGTGGTCTGACAGATAAATATAAAAAAGCAAGAGTAGTGAACTATATTAAAAATGTAGAGTGCAAAAAGCTTTGTTACAGGACACACACTTGGAAAGAATTGAACATGTGAATTTGATAAAGAAAGGATTTCAGGATGGAGATTCAGTGGAATACCTGGGACAAAAGAAAAGAGGAATACTTATATTAATTGCAAGAGGAGCTACAGGAGTGATAGAAGAGGATAAAAAGATAACAATGGCAGATTTGTAGTGCTAAGAGGCTACTGGCAAGGGAGGAGGATTACACTGGCATGTATTTATATTCCACCTAAAACTGCTATAATGGAGCTTAAGAAATTCTTTGAGAAATAATCAGTTTTCAGCAAGGAATAGGAGGGGACTGGAATTTGATTTGCAGCAGTGAAGATGTGTCTGGGGGACCCAGAAGGGAAAGTATAACAAAGGGGTAGATTTTTGAAGACATTTATGAAAATGTTTGGCACGGAAGATGTGAATTCAGTAAGGGGAGTTCAGAGTGAATTTACATATTATTCCCTAAGATATAAAAACTGGGCTAGGCTAGACAGAATTTGCATTTCACAGGAAAATGTGCATTTAATTGAAAGTCTTGATACATACCCAATAATTATTTCAGATCATGCACTAATAATAACTAAAATAAAAACAGAGTAATAAAATAAAAATGAGAAACTGGCGCTTTAAAAATAAGGTGGAAATAAAAGAAAGGGAGCTATGGTTAAGATGTAACAAGAATTATTCGGAGGGACTGACAAATGTTAAAGTATTGCAGAATAGGAGAAATCTCACAGAAGAAGAAGAAGATCTACAGCAGAATGCTAAGCAGATAATAAGGGATTACCTCGATATCATGTACAAGTTTAGAAAGATTGCTGTTAAACAACTGTTTTTGATAATAACACCAGAGCACAAAAACTTTTAGCACAATGACTCAGGCAACAGAAAGTAGAAAGAGCTATTGCCAAGCTTATTGAGCCTTTAACAAGGAAGGTAACAAGAGATCCTGTAAAGATATGAGAAATACTTTCAAGACTCTATAAAAGTCTGTATAAAGCAGAGAAATATGGAATTCAAGAAAAGATACAAATAGAAATGTTTATGAAAGAATTAAATATGCCAAGGTTAGAGGAAGATGAGGCTGAATTACTAACAGGATAGGAGGAGATGAGATAAAAATGTGATGTATAACCAAGCTACAGTAACATCTCTAGGAATAAATGGTATTCCTGTGGAAGTTTGGAAGCTAGGAGGGAAAAAATGATAAAGATCTGGATGATTTTAACAGTATTTTAAGAGGAGGAGAAGTACCAACATCTTGGAAGAAAGCAGTGGTAGCTGTAATACCTAAAGATGGTAAAGATCCATCAGATCCAATTTCATACATGCCCATTTCAATACTAAACCATGATTATAAAGTGTTCACATCTATAATGGTTAAAAGAATGACAAAAGTAATGCCAACATTGATAGATATGGATCAGTGTGGTTTTGTGGAGGGGTGGCATACATTTAACAACATTAACAGAACACTGATGATCCAGAGGAAAGCAGAATGTAAGAAAATACCATTGTTGATGGTGGGTCTTGATGCAGAGAAAGCATTTGACAGAGTAAGCTGGGACTTTATGAACAGGGCAATGGGAGCATTTGCATTTCCTGAAAAATTGTAAGGTTGATTGGAGGATATATGAGGGATTGAAGGTGAAAATTTGAAGTGGGTGGGGTCCTCCCTGATAATTTCTGCTTGAGCAGAAGAACCAGGCAGGGGTGTCCTCTTTCCCCTTTGTTATTTGCATTATATTTAGAACCACTATCAAAGAAAATAAGGGATTCAGAAATTCAAGGATATAATTGGTATGGTAGTAAAGAAAAGCTGACTGTCTTTGCGGATGATACTATTTTATACCTGACAAAACCAGAAAGGGACATTTCAGTGTTGTGGAATGTTCTGAGACAGTTTGATGTCTTTTTTGGAGATAACACAAAGGCAATAGCTGTAAACTATCTACCCACACAAAAAGTGGTTCAGCAATACTCATATTTATGGGGACACGATAAAATGAAGTACTTAGAAGTATGGATTAAAAAGGATTATGTTATGCCACCTAAGGATATGTTAGAACAAACTAAACAATGGATAACACAAAAACAGAAAATGAAAGCTATGTTTTATGGATATAGATAACAAGATACAGAACAGTGACATTGTTTTAGTCCCTTTAGTTTTATACATGGGCTGGGCTTATTTTTATCAACCAAAGGAGAAGCTGTGGATGGCAGTTAATAAAGAGTCCCAATTTTCTTTGCCAGTGGTCCTAAATATAATGTAAATAACAAAGGGAAAAGAAGACACCCCTGCCTGGTTCTTCTGCTCAAACAGAACTTAGAGAGGGCCCCAACAGTTAATTTTCTCCTCTGTTCCCCTCATATATGATCCTAATCAACCTTTAATTTTATCAGGGAATGCAATGCTTCCATTGCCCTCCACACAAAATACCAGCTTGCTCTGTCAAATGCTTTCACTGCATCGAGACCCACCAACAACAGTCTTATATTCTGCTTACCTCTGGATTATCGTTCTGCTAATGTTGTCAGATGTTTGCCTCCCTTCCATAAAAAACACATTGATCCATATCTATTAATTTTTGCATTACCTTTGTCATTCTTTCAACCAGTGTAGGCATAAACACTTTATGGTCATGATTTAAAATTGAAATAGACGTATATGAAGCTAGATCTAAGGAAGCGTTAAGATCTTTGGGCATTACAACCACCACTGCTTTCTTCCAGGATGTTGGTGCTTCTCCTCCTTTTTGCAATATTGTCAAACAAAATCTTCCAGATCTTTATCACGTCCTTCCCTCCTAGCTTCCAAACTTCCACAAGAATACATCTATTCCTGGGGACTTTCCTGTAGATTGGTTATACTACATCAATATTTCTATCTCATCTCTTCCTATCCTAATTGTTGTAATAGACCTTTATCTACTGCTAACCATGGCATATTTAATTCTTCCATAAACATTTCCATTTGAAATTTTTCTTGATTTCCACATGTCTCTGCTTTATATAAATTTTCATAAAATTTCTGAAATATTTCTAATACCTGTACAGGATCACTGGTTATTTTCCTTGTTATAGGTTCCCTAAGCTTGGGAACACCACTTTCTTCTTTCTATTGTCTGAGCCATTGTGCTAAAGGTTTTTGTGCTATGGAGTTATCAAAAAACAGTTGCTTAACAGCAATCATTCTAAACTCATGCATACTGTGACGCCCCTGCACTGGCCCAGTAATCAAGGAGCCTCAATCCACCAGTGAGGGACGTGCACATTGGGAGGATTACAAGTACACACACAGTAAAATACAATTTCCCTTAAGAGCACACAGAGATCACAGTCAGTCTGCGGTTGATTTCTCCCTCTCTGTCTCCAGATCCCCAATAAGACTCCACACTCGCACAGCTATAGGGTTAAGATCTCAGTCGAGTGGTCAAGCCAAAACCTCCAGCACCCTCTCTGTCCATCCAGTGCTTCGTGTCCCTGCCCAAGTAACTGACACACACACACTTTGAGGTTTGATTTATATACACACAGACACTCCTGGGGAAGGCTGGCACAGGTTTACTAGCTATGCCCCCTATTTCCCAGACTATAAAGTAGAAATCACTGCCACCAACCACCTTTACTCATCAGCTACTATAAGGCTGTTCCCAAAGGGTGACCATTTTTACTGTGTAATGTTACTATTATCCAAATGGTAAGAGTGACCACATTTTAAGGCTATTTAGGAGTGGCCTATACAGTATCACAAAATACACACAAATACGCTAAGAGCTTAAATATCTCTAAACAAACTAGCCAGAATTAAAAGGTTTAAATGTATTTAATAATAAGTAAAAGCACAAGACAATATTCAATAACTCAACATAATGACAACAGAGTTCAGAATCACAGGAAATACTTCAAAACAACATTGCAGGACAGTCTCACATAAATACAGAAAACATCTAGACTGATCTTACTATATTACTATCTATCTCTAGGAGAAATACTATGATCTAAATCTTACTTAAAGAGCAAAGCAAATGTAGATGAGAAGTGCTGGTGAGATGGATGTGTTCAGATCCAAGACATGATACAAAATGCACAGACTTACTCTCTGAGATAGTTCTTAGTTACTATCAAACATTTCTGCTGGGTTATCTCCAATTCCATCATTCTTTGACACCTCTGCCTTCTGTTTCCAGGCTAAAAGAAACTTAAACGTTAGCACCTCTGTGTCAAAAATACTTATCTCTTAGAAGCTTGTCTGGAACTGGAAGCCGTAAAACGTAAACACTTTTACCTTGAAAACCTGTAATTATTTCTGCTTCCAGACAATAGAAAGAATTTCTAGCTGCAGACATTCTGTCTCCAAGTTGAGATAAACACAGTTGTAAACAATTCAACTTATTTTCTTAGTGTTTTGTTCTTTTCCAGTAGGGTGCACTGTGGTTACATTTTTGAAGCTCAGCACATAACATACAGTTTACTTACATTTGTAAGACAAGCCTATGGATCATATTAATATTTACAAATGACATAGGATTATTTACAGAATTCTAGCTAGCTGCGCTGGCATCCTTCACACACATTATTGAGGTAGTCCCTTATTTTTTTCTTTACAGTTCTGCAGTTGCACCTCTTCTTGTTCTGTGAGATTCCCTCTGTTCTGCCATACTTTAACATTTGTCAGTTCCTTTAAATAATTCCTCTCTCCTAAACATATTGCTTTTTCTTTTATTTCCACCATATTTTCAAACTCCACTTTAATTTTATCCTACTCCCTAGCTATATTTTAAGAAGAAATTTCTATCTTCTCTTATAACTCCCGAATAATTTCCACTACTCGTTCCTAAATTCTCCTCTCTTTAACATATTGGTGGGGAAGGCCCACTCTCTCATTCTTATTGCATTACCCTTCCTTTTTATTTTAGTTATTATTGATGTGTGATCTGCAGTAGGTATTGGATGCATATCAAAACTTTCAATTAAATGCACATATTTCTGGAAAATATAATTGCTGTCTGGCCTAGCCCAGTTTTCGCATCTTGGGAATAATATGTAAATTCTCTGTGATCTCCTTCTACTGAATTCAAATCTTCTATGCCAAATATTTTCATAAAGTTCTTCAAAAATCTAGCCTCTTTTTGTTTATATTTTACCTAATAACCCCCCTAAGATATATTCTCACTGTTGCAAATCAAATTCCAGTCCCCACCTATAAATAATATTCCCTGCTGAAAGCTGATTATTTCTCCAAGAATTTTCTTAAGCTCCTTTGTAGCAGTTTTAGGTGGCATATAAATATGTGGCAGTGTAATACCCCTCCCTTGCCACTAGTCTCTTAGTAATACAAATGTACTATTATTAACTTTTTTCCCTCTTCTGTCACTATTGAAGCTTCTCTTGCAATTAATATAGGTACTCGCCTTTTTCCCATGTCTCAGATATTCTGCTGAATAACCATTCTGAAATCTTTTCTTTATAAAATTCACATGCTCAGTTCTTTCCAAGTGTGTTTCTTGTAGCATAGCTATTTGCACTATGGATTTTTAATATAGCTCATTACTGCCAATCATTAGCAGACCGGAGTTCCGGTGTAGCGATCCCTAACCGGGAAAAGCCGAAAGACACAAACAAACAAACTCTCTTTTTATACAACTGTGAGACCATTCACATTTGAAGATAATATGGAAAATGTTGTCATGATAAGTTATTATTCCCACCTGATATGTATAATAGTTTTTTAAAAAATGTCTAGTTTCAGCTGTTGTGTTACATGCATACATTAATTTTTGGCAGGTTGATTTTTTGTTCAGTTGTTTCTTGTCATATCCATTTGAACCTATGTCACATCTTCCAATACCTTTTTTAATGAAAGCCCTCAAAAAACACCCAAGGACACCCTCAAAACCTCTTAACTTAATACTAACACAAAAAATATGTACATCTTCAAATAATGAAGTTTAACCCTCCTAATAGAAACAATTATCCTAGATTTACAGCTACAGTCATAGGCTTGAATTAACCTCTAATGAAGGTTATCCATGCTGAGACACATGATACAGTTTGTGCTTCAACTTCCACTAAGTGCTGTCCCTTTTTGTATTATATTTATTTGTGTTTCTAATGTACAAAACAAATTGATTGTTTTCAGAAAACATTATTTCCTAGCCATTGAAAAAAAAGATGTATTGTTTTTATTGCCCCCTCCCCCCCATCAGGTTGTCTCCATAGAAATATGAGAACCAGATGCATTGTTGCCATCCACTACATATATTACATTGTGAACATTCATGTGCTGGACTAATTTTTTTATTATATTCCATGTTCTTTTATTTATTTGCTTCCCCTTAAAACCTGTCATTAAGTCAAGATAAGGGCCTTAATCCAGTAATTCCCCTATGCAAAAGTAAGAAAAAGCATATGAGTTTTTCTTATATCATGCTGTTTTGTCTATGATTTCTTGTGTGTGTTTTTTTTTTTTACATTGTAGTGCCTACATTTCTTAAAACTGAACAAGAAGAAGGAAAGAAGAAATTAAAAAAAATAGGGGCATCTGTTTACTTTACTATCCCAGTTACACAAAAAATAACTCAAAACATTTACTTTATAGCATGTACTATATGTCATGTATCATAAAAATACTGTTAAGAACAAAATTTTGTTTAACTGACAGTAAATTCATTCCTTCCTGTTTCCCCTTCTTTAATGTTCTTCCAAACATTAATGACATGAAATAAGGTATATGCTTTGGAATCCCCTAAAAGTTTAGTTTAACATAGTCAAAAAATGTAATATTTTCAGGCTTTCTTGTTCTGTCGCACTTCATAAATGTTAATTAATGCTTTGTAATCCTGCAATTATTCATCAGTTTCCAAATTGGTGTTTTTCTTGTTGTTTATCTCCATTTCCCAAATCCTGTCACTGTTTAATTTTCAATGTACTCCTGGTTCTTCTAGTCAAGTGTTGTGATTTTTTTCTCTCTCAAACATTTTCCTTTGGAACATTGGAAAATGTTTCACTGGCATAGTCTCTCTATGGGCTTTATTACCAGAAGAATAGGAAGCAGCATCTCCGTCTGTTTTGATAGCTCACTTTTTGTTGTGTACAAACCCTTTTCAACACACTGTTCTGTACCAGCAGTTTGATATACACATAACATACAGTTCTAATACATTTGTAACACAAGCATATGAGTCGTGTTGATATTCACAAATGGCATATAATTATTGACAAAATTCCAGATAGCCGGGCTGGCAGTATCTCCTTTCATGACACCCCCCCCCCCCATCAAAGACTCAAGCTAGTTTTTCAAGTGACCCTTGAGAAATGTTAGTTGAGGGGGATGGGCCTATCTGGAAATCCTTTACCCTATTCCTTGTCATGAGAGCCCATCTGCGTTGGCATTGTTAACCCCACTGTGGTGCTGCACTGTCTTATCATATGCCTGCAATCCCAGGCTCTACCTTAGTAATGTGGCATATTGCTGGCTGGCTTGATGTAGCCATGTTAAGAGACTGTGGTCTGTAACTACAGTGAATTTCCTTCCGTACAGATAAAGCTGAAGTTTCTGCAGTGCCTGTACTGTAGCTAGACATTCTTTTTCTACAGCTGCATAGCATTCCTCACTGGATTGGAGCCAACAATGGAGATATACTACTGGGTGCTGTTTTCCCTCTGAAGACATGTGGCTGAGTACAGCCCCCACCCCATAGTTTGAAGCATCCACCTGTACAACACATTCTTTGCTGAAATCTAGACTAGCTAACACAGGGGGTCCTCTCAAAGATCCTGTAAGCTTTTGGAATGCCTGCTCACATTCTGGGGTCTACACTACCTTATTTGGCTTGTTTTACCTTGTCAAGTCTGTGAGGGGAGCAGCTATGGTACTTTAATTGGGGACCTATTGTTTTCATATAAGAATCTAAAAATTTTGAAGAAAAAACTCTGTTATAAGGATTTTAAAAATTTAGCTAAAAATAAAATAGGGCAGAAATATGGGACTTATACCTTTATGGCATGTAGCTGTTGTGTAGATATAGCAAAACTGAATAGTGAAGAATTTATACATCCCACTTCTGGTCAGAAGTTTAATTTTTCCTGAGTAAGAACTTGCAATAGTGTTAATGTGGTCTGTTTGGTCACCTGTAAAAAGTGCAGATCATTTTATATAGGGAAAATGACAAGGAGGTTAAAACTGCATAATAGAACACAGATCTGACATTAGAAGGAAAAATGATAAGAATGCATTGTGTAAGCACATTTTAGATAAAGGAATAGACCACACCTTTACCTTTAGAGTAATAGAGAATGTATATAAAGATGTGAGGGGGTGGGGACTTAAACAATTGTTTAGAAAATAAAGAATATGAGTGGATAGTTAGGTTCTGTGCAGATAGTGAACCAGGTATAAACAAAATTAGTATTAAGCCTGTCCTTGTTAGGATGCAACAGTATAATTTATAATATTTTATAAGATTTTGAAGTGTATTTATGTAATTTGTGTGTTTATAAGTACTTAATTAAGGGTACTTTGTGATTGGATGGCAGTGGTCACATTGTATCTGCTTTGCTCCTTTTAAATGAATGAGAAAATGCAGTATGATGTTTAGCATTGAAGAAGGTTGTTTGACCGAAAGCTCTGCTTGTTGTAATTGTTTTTCCTTCACTTTATCTTGTATCAGTATGGGTAGAAGTGCCAGATGGTAGGCTCTGGGCACTACCGACTGCTGTATTCTCTCACTCTCTATCCCTCCTTCAAGGGTCTACTGTCTCTCCATACAGTAACCCTTTGTCCCAGTATATAGATTCCCCTTTTCCTTGACAGGTGCCTCACTGACTGCCTCCCTTAGGCCTTGTAATGTAGGGTCTCAGAGTTGAGCCTGTCACAACTGTCTCTTTGTAACCCTTCCCAGCTCCCCTTCCACAGGAAGTCTGGTATTCTCTGACAGCGGTGCCTCGCTCTCAGCCTGGGTACTGCTACTCACCTGTGCCCTTGCAGTCACTCTGTCCAAGGGAACATTAGTACACACAAGCAGCTGGGGTTGGCCTTCAGTCTCACTGCTATAGGGTAGCTCCCTCCCTGAAGTAACCATCTCACCAGTCCTGGCTTCATGTGCGGTCTGTCTGGGTCCCTCCCCAGGCTACAGGACCCACATGCTTGTCTCCAAGCCTGACTGCATGTAACTACATGCACAAAAGGTACTGCATTATCAGAATCATTCCTTTCAGGACATCTACAGGGATATCCTCAAACATACCTCTACTTGCTTGCTTCCCTTTCCACTCTCCCAGTCGAGGTAAACCCTGGTCAAAGGTATTTGAAATGGTGTCCCACCTACAGTGGCCTGTTTCCTATCTACTAAGATATGATATAACCTCTTGTGGTAGTTTGGTACCCTTGTTGTCGCCAGACAACTTACTGTTGGAATTCTGTCATTCCCACTTACTGGCTCTCCCACCTTTTGTTCCCCACCTTGCCACCATGGACATCTGTATGCTACATGGCCCCACTGGTTGGATTTAAAACATTTAACCCTTAGTCCTGGCTGTGTACCTGAGCTAGTGGCTTCCCCTGTTATTGGCGGACTCTGTTGGAGTGGTTTAGGCTTCCCATCATGGGTTCCCTTAGATCCATGAGCAGCACTGGGTATCCCTTTCCTGTGCAGTGATGCCCTGCTTGCTCGGTATAGGTCTCGCTTTTTCCCCAACTCCTCTGCAGTATTGCATTGCCTATCTGCTAACCAGATTCTCATGTCCTCAGGCAAAGTCCTAAGGGCTTGTTCCCTCACCAAAAGGTCTGCCAGCCCTTCAAAAGTGGTGACGTGACACCCATCTTTGAAAATAAGTGCTTAACTCAACATTATACTCACACACGCTTTCATCTGGCTCGTGTCTATACTCACAAAACTTTTTCCTATAAGCTTCAGGTGTTAACTTAAAACTCTCTAATAGACAATTTTTAACAGTATTATAATTTAAGTTATCAGTATCAGACAATTTAGAAACGGCAGTTACAGCTTTACCATGGAGAAAGGATGTCAGGAACCGTACCCAGAGCCCTTGGTCAACATTATACTGTTTACAAACCTTTTCAAACATATGAATAAAACTATCAAAATGATCACCTTCTGTAAATTGTGGATGAAATTTGCTGACCTTTACTGCTTCTGAGGTTCAGTTACTCCCTTCCCCATTACCTCCATGACCCTGTCGAAGAGCCAGCATCTCATTTTCATGTTGCCTCTTCCTCTCATTTTCTTCAGCTTCCAGACATCTCAGTCCATCTGCTGCTTCCTCCTGCTGCAGTGTCTCTGCTTATTCCAGTTCCAAATGTTTGGCTTCCAGTTCAAGTCTCTTTAACTCCAGATGGATTTTTAAGTCTTCTGTGGAAAGGTTGAACTGTCCATTTTCTGAGAGTTGTATGCTCTCAAGGCCAGTCTGATTGTCTTCATGTTTGCTAGTTTGTGATGCAGCTGTGACTAAAGCTGCAATAATTTCTACTTTAGTCAGGTTGGCATTCCCCAGTCATTTGGCTTGGCACATGTCAGCCAACTGGCTCCTTGTCAGCTTGCCATACTCCTCTAGTGACATCCTTGCCTGCTGTCCCTGACTAACTAAGCTAACAAAAAAAAAATAACACTATTTTGATGTGAAACTGAATGTTCACTGTGTGGCTGAGTACAAACACCTTCTTTAGTGACCACTGTTTACAGGCTAACAGGAATTCAATATCTACACCACTGAATCCTAATATGTGGATATCCCACCACTGCCAACCAATATATGTGACGCCCCACTACTGGACCGGTAATCAAGGAGCCACAATCCCCACCTTTAGCACCAGTGGGGGATGTACAGTGGGAGGATGGCAGGTACACACACAGTATTTCCAGATGCAGATGTCTGCATCAAGTGCAATTTCCATTAAGAGCACACAGAGACCACAGTCAGTCCGGGGCTGTTTTCTCCCTCTTTCTCCAGATCCCCAATAAGACTCCTCACTGGCACAGCTATTGGGTTGAGATCTCAGCTGAATAGCCAAGTCTAGACCTTCAGCACCCTCTTTGTAAAGCCAGTGCTTAGTGTCCCTGCCCAAGTAGCTGACACATACACTTTGACGTTTGATACACACACACACACACACACACACACACACACACACACACACACACAGACACACAGACACACACACACACACACACACACACACACACACACACACACACACACACACACACACACACACACGCATAAACACACACTCACACACACACTCACTCACACACTCACACGCATAAACACACACACACACACACACACACACACACAGACACACAGACACACAGACACACAGACACACAGACACACAGACACACAGACACACAGACACACAGACACACAGACACACAGACACACAGACACACACACACCCACACACACTCACACATAAACACACACACACACAGACACACAGACACACAGACACACAGACACACAGACACACAGACACACAGACACACAGACACACAGACACACAGACACACAGACACACAGACACACAGACACACAGACACACAGACACACAGACACACAGACACACAGACACACAGACACACAGACACACACACACAGACACACACATACACTTGGGAAAGGTTGGGACAGATTTACTAGCTATGCCCCCTTCTGCCCAGACTATAAGGTAGTTATTACTGCCACCATCAACTCTTTATCAGCTACTTTAAGGCCCTTAACAAATGGTATTAATTCTTATTGTGTAATGTTACTGTCAGTTCAAATGGTAGTTTGATCAAGAGCAAGGCTATTAGGAGTGGCCCACAGTGTCACCAAATAAATATGCAAGTACCCTCACATCTTAAATATGTCTTACAAATATCAGCCACAATGAAAGGTTTAAACATATTTAATAATAAATACTAAAAGAACAAGAAAATACTCTGTATATAATCACAGTAACATCAGAGTTCAAAATCACAGGAGATATTTAAAACAACATTGCAGGACAGTCTCAAATAAAGAAAAAACATCTACATTAGTCTTTGCTATATTTCTGACTATATCTAGAGAATTACTATATCCTAGTTAACTTACTTACAGAGCAAGCAAGGCAGGTGTGGTGAATAGGTCTTCTTGTCAAGTCAAAGACAAAATACAGAATACTCAAGTCTCTCTCAGAGAGTTCTACAATTAATATATCAAATACTAATACTGGGATAGATTGCAGGATGACATCACTTCTTGTTATCTGACTCTATCCCAGGTAAAAACCCCAACTGATGCAGCTGGTAGCATTTAGCATCTACCTGTGAAAATATATAGACAAGGCTTTTCTTAGATCTAAGGCAGATCCTGAAAGTCATAAAACAATAAAAACACTTCCAAGACAATACAGTGAACCTCTAGTTCTGGACATTGTGTCTGTCACTGTACTGAAACTGAAAGATAACATCCTTTTATTATGTGGCTATAAAGTAATTTAATTTCAGCTATTTTCATGAAGTTAATCTCTGGTGTTCCAGTTTTTATTGTTAAAATATATACATCTAAACAGTTGCAATAATGTATATATATTTCTGTTCTAATCCAGTAGGGTACATTGTGGTTACATTTTTAAGCTCAGTACTGATCAAACCCTTTTCAACACACACTTCTGTGCCAGCAGTTTGACATACACAGAACATACAGTTCTAATACATTTGTAACACAAGCATGTGAATAATGTTGATATTCATAAATGACATATAATTATTTACAAAATTCCAGATAACTGGGCTGGCAGTATCTCCTTTCGTGATATTTGGAATAAATTTACTTGGCTTCTGCCAGGAGTACAGTGAGTAATTATTTTCCACAAACATTCTACTGTCTCCCACTTTTAGTACTTGTCCTTCTGCCACAGTTTTTTCAGAATCAATTCTTTCTGCTGGTAGGATTGCATCTTTACTATTAAAGGTCTGGGTTGCTTTCTGTTGGCCAGGTTTAGAGCATACACACAATGTGACCTTTCAGTTAACAACCCTTGTTGTAGAATACCACTCCAGTTGCTTATTTTTGTTTTCATAAAATTAATACATTCTGTTCTTTCTGGTTTCTCTGGTAGAGGAGAAAATCTCAAGTTTTCCCTACATGCTCTGTTCTCTAATTCTACCATTTTTGAAACATCTCTTCTTGAGCAGTCTCATACCCAGCCAGCCTTTTCTTCATTTTGACCATTGATTTTTTCAAGTTTTATCAGCTTATCTGAATACCTGTTTAAAGCGGTTTCCATTTTTCTAGCCTTTTATTATTTGAGTTTTAATATACTCCTTCAGTGTTTTATTTATTTTAATTATCTCTGAGTACAGTTGACTGCGGTGGTGATGCTGCAGTAGCGTTGTTGCCTCACAGTAAGACGTTGTCCTGTTCGATTCTCAGCTAAAGCGTCTTCTGTGTGGTGACATGCGTGAATGGGCGTACCTTCATTGAAGGTTGTGCATCAGAGCTGGCAACTCGGCACGTAAAAATCTACTGCCAATCATTAGTGGAACGGAGTTCCGCTGTGGCGACCCCTAACCGGGAAAAGCCGAAAGATACAACATCTTTGAGTACATTTGACTTATTTTTCCTCTAGATTATTGGAAGTCATGTTATGCACCGAAGCTGGAGCTTGAGCTGTTTTTTTTTGCTGAACAGCTGCAGGATTCGTCCTAGGCAGTGTTTTTTCCTCACCTTTTCTAATTGACTTTCTTTCAAGTTCTCTGAATTTCTTTTTTGCTGGCATCCAGGCAGTACACTTTCTAGTCAGTTACTAATTAACCCAAAAAGAGAAATTCACTGGCTCTCTTTTCTGACTTTCTGTTTTTACACTGGGAGAACAGAAATTAAGATGTTACTCAA
The DNA here is from genome assembly GCF_019279795.1 of Protopterus annectens. NCBI lineage: Eukaryota > Metazoa > Chordata > Ceratodontiformes > Protopteridae > Protopterus > Protopterus annectens. Next base: position 60,087,053 of record NC_056728.1, on the reverse strand, counting down.
GAGTGCAGCTATCTTAGAAGTCCAGTGTATTCTGCTACTTTGGGTGTTTTTTTTTATTAGAAATATTGTATATGCTTCAAATTTTACTTTGATTAGCCCAGTAAGGCCTGCTGATTTAAAAGCTTCATTTGAAAGTTTTCACAGGAAAACTTGCTTTCATTGCATTTTTTGAGGTTATGATTATTTGATGTGATTAAGACTAAAGCATTTTAAATTATTTTTTTCATTTTAATTGTGATTTGGTACCATTTTTTTATGTGAAACATTTCTGATAGGAGTTTTTCACCAGTTTCTATTATTTTTTTCTTTTCTAATACTGTTTTAGGCTATATCCATTAATTTTGATTGAAACCAGCATTTTTTTTTACAAAATCAGGGAACTTTTGTGTATGCATATTTTGCTTTGAACTGTGTTACTGAAACTGCTGTCATTTTCTCAGTGCAATGTTCAGAAAGGTGTTCCCATAGAAATAGTATTTTGGTTGCTATTTAGATGGAGAATAGTAGGATTTGTCCATCTTCTTACTGAGCTGACCATGCAGCCAGTATTTGATATTGAGCTGGCTAGTTTCTTGCCCCCTGACTTGATGGGACACACCCCACTACCACCACAATCTTCCCCATCTGAACCTAAAAATGAAAGAATAAATAAAAATATATATCTCAGCTTATGGCTTGTGATTCCGCAGTATCCTTAGCTTTGTGGAGGTTATTGGACCACTTGTCTTATATTGCCTCCAGGTCCCCTGGTGTAATCCTAGTACTAGAGTTTTATGTGGCATGAAGGTCAGACATCCTCTGGGGCTGTAGCATTGCCAACTGAAGGTATGGGAGAACCAAACTCGTTTGGTGCAGTGGAAGTCAAGGGTACAGAATCTGTTGCCAGTATTGATACTTGTCCCCCAGGGGACTCCCCTGCTATTGTAGTGCATACCAAAAATAGACAGGAGACCCTTTACACGGTGGGGCATCTGTCTGTGACTGGTTTCTCACCTGACATGGCAGTTATGGATAGATCCATGGCACAGGCAGTTGATTACGGGGTGTATACCTAGGTTACAATAACACAAGTGCTTCCACCCACAGTTACCCTTCTTTTTTGAAGGGAATCCTGTGTCTGAGGATTCTGACAAGTCTGTGTCTGCTCAATTGGTTCCTCTGGCAATAGATACAGGACACAAATAGATGTTTTCTTTTCCCTCTTTTGATCCCAGTATTTTGGGAGGTGTTGTAGAAAGCTTGTAGTTCTCCTTTGTTCATTCAGGCTTTGTCTAAGAAAGAGTTTAATACATTTTTGGTGTGCTTTGCTTCACCTCACCTCCAAGCTATTTTGTCTACGGATCAGTGTCCTCAGTGACCTTTATCCCTCAAATTAACTAGGCAAGTGGCTACAATTGCAGGTAAAGTAGCTGGTGCTGTCCAGCATGGTAGCTTTTAAAGTGTTTAATTACCAGTGTTTTATGTGGAAGTTTATGTTGAGATAAATTTACAGTTTACATGAGTTTGCTGCATCATTGCCTACATAGCAAAAGGTATGTGTTAAAGATGTTGTTTCTGATGCTTGTCTGGTGTCGAAGCATGCCCAAAAACATGTTTTGGAGGGGGCTGATAAAATTTCTAGAAATGCAACATTCTTAATTAGGAGGTATGAATATAAAATGAAATGGCATGATGACAACTCCAACAAGCCTAACAAGAAGGATTCCTTTCCTTAAAAGGATAACCTCCTTCCAAATGATGACTATGCTGAGACACCGCACCTGTCGTTATCAAGTCCCGCATTGGGTGCTTCGTCTCTCAAGTTCTGTAGAAGATGAGTGCTAAACATTGTTGGCAGGGGCTTCAGATGGAAGTGGCAAGATCTTCTGCCTCTGTTCAAATGGGTTACTCCTCATTCTGCAGATCAGACTTTGTTATTTCATTCTGTTCTGTTCTCCAGCAAATCCTAGACTCAGGGGTTATGGAATCGGTCCCTTCTTCAGAAAGAACGAGAGGTTTCTTCTTTAGTATTTTCTTGGTTCCCCAAAAGCAAAAGCTGTACAGACTGTGAAGACATTACACTGTCTTCTGTGCTAGCATGTCTGGCTAAGGTTTTGCATATAATTTTAGATTAACCTGTGTATTATATGCCATCATGACTAGATATGGTATTGTAAGTTTTACATGTTGATTAATACTCTGTACAGGATGTTTAAAGAGTTGAACAGTGTTCCTTTAGATTTCTAACTGCGCATGTTTGTGCAGGAGATTCTAAATGCAAACTGTCTCAGAGCCAGCTGATCTGCAGATGATGTCACTGGAATGTTTTTAGATGCTGTGTGTTTACTGTCAGAGACTGAAAGACGGGAAGGAACTTTAAAAGAACAGCTGCTTGTTGATTTTCAAAGTGTGAAATAAAAATAAGAACTGGAACAATTAAGACAGCTAACCCACCTTATAAAAGAGCCTGCTGAAGACAATTTAAACAGTTCATTTCAGTTGTGTTTGTAGTTCAGTTCAGTAGTAGCTGACAAGTGTACACAGTTCACAGTTGCACTCAGCAGTGGATACCCAAAGGACTCACCTAGAACTGTAGGCCTGCCTTTGCTTTGTTGTAATATTTAGTTTAGACCAGGGACAGTGTTTTTCAGTTAGATAGGAAATTATAGATAATTAGAGTTTTTTTTCTAAATGTTGGATTTGTCTTTAAGTATTAATTTCATTTTCCTGGTAATTGAATTCTGTTTGTTTATTGAAATTACCGTTTTACATTTTTAATCATTCTGCTCATTATTTAATATTTTTATTATCTTACATTGTGGCTGGTCAAGTTAGTGTCTTCTTTAGTGATTTGAGAGTGCTTATACCTGCTTTGATAATTCTCAGGCCACTTCAAAAGCCTGGCTGCTTTAGGTCATATTCTACCATTTGTTTTAGTATCTAATTTTAATAATTGGACACCCCTTTAAAAGGGCATGCAGACAGTCTGATTGGTGGCAGCCTGTTACCGTATTATCATTTGGGGGAAAGGGACATGTCTGGAAATCTGTGTCAGGCTTTTCTGAGAAGTGTTTGGATGTGTGGGATTCAATTTAATTAAGTTGGGGTGTATCAGAGATGTTAAATTGGGACACATTACTCGGGAGTGTGTAATAAGGAGTTTCATTAGGGTGGACAGAAGCATACATTCCTGTCCCAGGTTATAGAGTGTATTCTTGTGCTGTTAGAGGAAATTGTGAAATGTTACTCCTGTTTAAGTGATGGTCTCACACTGATGACAGTAGTGAGGATTGAAGTTCATTAGTTACTGACCCAGGATAGTAGGGGACGTCACATGTTGGTGGCAGTTCGGTTGGATATTGACCAGACATCATACAGACCAGTGTGGAACTTTCTTTTTCGAATACATTTGTTATCATTCCCAAGTTCAAGCTGCTCACCCTGCAGACAGTGCTACCTCTGTTTCTGGACCGCTGCTTCACAGTGATCTAGGTCTTGACAGATGCCTTTTTTCATATCTCCAGGACTCATTGCTTCAGGAGATATCTGAGATTTGTTGTATCTGGTTCACACTGTCAGTTTCCTGTGTTGCCTTTTGGGCTATACACTGAAACATGAGTGTTTTCCAAATATCTTACTCTGGTAGTGGCCCACTGACAGACTCTGGGCATCCACTTTTTTTTCGTTCTCGAACAACTTGCTGACTTGTGCATTCCAGGTGTGTGGAATTGCTAGAGAAGTTCTGGTCCAGACTGTCCCATTTAGGGTTCAACTTGAACCTCCTAGAGTCATTTTTGACACCCTCACAAAAACTTGTATTTCTTGGATGTTTAATCAATTTCAGCAAGAGTCTGGCTTTTCTCCACAAATACAAGATCCTGTCATATAAATTGTGTTTCCAAAATTATCCTAGGGGAATGTTGCCTCAGCACTGGAGTTCCTAGACATTTTTGTACTGTTGGCTTCTATGACTCTCATTTTACCAGTGGCTCCTTTTAACATGAGAAAAATTCAATGGTAAATCTGAAATTGTTGGTTGCAGCAAATCTTTCCCTGGAATCTCAGTTGCCGGTGTTGCCCTTCATCAGACAATAAATACAGTGGTGTAGAGATTAGTTGAATGTTAATCCAGAGCTTACTTTCTCTCTCCCCCGTTGCAAGTAAAATATATCCAGATTTATTTGATTTTGCCTGGGGAGCTGTGTCACTGGGGATGTAAATGCTACTCACTTGGGGACCCAAGGAAGCATAGAAGCACATCAATATCTAGGAAATGTGGAACTATTTCACTCCTTGAATGTTTCTCACACCTTTGGACTCCAGGTCCTCATCTGGTGGTTATGAACATAACCACGGTAATATGGTATGTCAACAAACTAGGAGATATGAGGTCTTAACTAGCTATGCCGATTGGCACAGATAGCCTGGGAGAAAACTTCTCAGTATTCTGTCTTTTCGGGCATCAGACATTGTGTCAGAGCAGTACATTGTGGCAGACAGACTGAGCAGATCCTGGGCAGATCCACACGAGTGAAAGCTTAAGGGAGTAGTGTTCTAGGATCTAGTCCAGCTGTGAGGAATGCCTCTAATAGATCTGTTAGCATCTTTTCAAAACAGATGGCTAGAGAAATTCTGTTCCAGATATCCTTGCAGCTATGCTTGGAAGACAGATGCATTCTCATTCCCTGGGACAGGAATGCTCCTGTATGCATTTGTACCCTTTCTGCTGATTCACAAGTACTTCTGAAAGTTCAAAAAGAAATGCTAAAGCTCATTGTAGTGCTCTCGTATTGGCTCAGGCAGTCTTGGTTCACCCTGTTTGTGGTATTGGCCAAGGGCAATTACCACAGACATCCTCACATGCTGGACCTACTCTCACAATCTCAAGGGGCAACTGGTGCACCCTGATTTAGAGAAACTTCTTTTGACAACCTGGATGAGTCTGTCTTGACTTTGTTTAGGAACTTGTTAATGGATAAGGTTTTCTAAATGGTGCCTTAATGGAAACAGGGGGTCCATTGTGATTAATATCCCCCTTGACTTGAAATATTGGTGTGAACTACTTCAGAGTAGCTAGCTTAGTATTTACATCCATTAAGGTGCATTTAGTGGCCATCTCTGCTTGTCTGCCAGTGGACACCCCCTCTTCATTTTTGGTAAAACAGTTCATGAAAGAGTATTTCATATAAGACCCCCTCACAAGCATATGCCTCCTTACCACTACCTTTTGAATTGGCAGCTAGCACTGCTCTTAAGTTCTTAACATTGAAAATTGTTTTTGCTTATTGCTCTGACATCTGCAAGGTGTGTTTTTGAACTGCAAGCTCTCATGATGTGATGACCTTATGTGATTTTCCCTAGGGATAGGGTTGTGTTATCCAATAATCCTTTTTTTAAACCCAAAGTGGTTTTAGTCTCTGCAATTTATATCAGTCTTCAAATCTCCCTGTGTCCTTCCTGGAACCTAAGTATAAGGGATAGATATTACTTTATACCTTGGCTGTGCATAGGCAGCTAAAGCACTACCTTGACAGAGCAAAGCCCTTTAGGAAGGCCAAAAAGCTTTTTATTTCCTTTTCTGGGGCAAAGAAAAGTTAGCCTGTCTCTAGGCACTTCATTGCACACTGGTTGCCTTATGGTATTATTTTTTGTTATACCTACCATGACAGGATGAATCCAGGGAAGGTGAAGGCACCTTTTATCAGGACATTTTTCTCATCAGTGGCATTTTGGAAAGGAGTGGAATCTAGAAGTATTCTATAGGCAGCAACTTGATCCTCTGCCCTTACCTCCACAAAGCAGTACAGACTGGATGCTTTTCTAGATCCAGTGTACGCTTTGGAAGGACCGTTCTCCGGGTGGGACTTGTCCTTCCTCCTCCCAGGTTGCATAAACTTTGGGAATCTATCCATGTGCCATAAGTCATGTGTACTTGTTGACCATAGTACAGTTGTGTAAGCTAATTGTAAATGTTCATAGAACACACTGCCTTACTGGCAGTACCCTCTCACCATCCACCTCTATGATGTTCATCGTGCATACAGCTGCAGTAATCACATATGGGTTCTCTGCCGTCAGGCGGGTCCTCGGTCGGCCGAATTCCAAAGTCTTGGTCCGGCGTCGGTTGTTGTAGCCTTCATCCCTGACGTCACTGTGACAGGGGTATATAAGTAACAGCTGACGCCATGTTCTCCAGTCTTTTTTGCCGCGCGGTGCCCGAAGCAGAAGCAGTTCGCAAGTGCCGGTCGGCCAGCTCCTGAATTTACGAAAAATTGGAAACCGAAGTCTTCTTTAAAGCCAAGTACCCCGTTGGGGAAACTTTTCTTGCCTCAGACCGATGTCAGACAAAGTTAACAATTGTATTTCTTATGGGAAGCAAATACCGCATAAGGATTTCCATTCCCTCTGCATACCTTGTTTAGGCACAGACCACGATGTCTCGGGCTGTCGCTTTTGCACTACTTTCAATAAACGCACTATTAAGCATCGGGCGGAGTTCACCCAACATTATTTTGGTAAAACCTTTGATTATAAAATGTCGTCGGATACTCCGACTACCGTTTTGTCCAAAAAATGAAAGGACAAGGTCCGACACGCGAGGTCCGTGGTCTCCACCGACACCACGCCAAAACCGGCTGCACGTGGTCTGGTTCTCAGCGAGACGCCTATGCAGTCCCTGACTACCGACGACACTTCATTGGCGGTGTCTTCTGTACCCGAGACCGCTGGTACCTCGGCCCTAACTCCGACTACAACCACCGAAACCACTGTGAGTGTTGAGCCTCCTTATGTGGACAGGTCCACTTCCACCCAGGGTGTATTTAGACCCTCTTCTTCCTTTTCCATTAAGGCCTTCACTAAATCCAAATCAGCCATGCATCCCAAGAGGCCTGTTGCACAGGGCCCATCCCCAGGCCCCATGCCTAAAAAGCAGATGCTTAAAATGGCTGAGGATTTAATTTCCTATATCAGGGGTTCCCAACCCCCTTCAGACAAGAGCCCCACAGTGGAGGAAGACTCTCCCTCGTTTGAACAGGGCTCCATTTTCTCAGAACATTCTGATGTGGAGGAACACTCGTACTCCCCTTATGAAGATTCTGATGCAGAACAGTCCATTCCTTCTGTATCTCCCCCAGAGGATTTTTCTTTTGGGGAAACCTTGCACACGTTGAGGGAGCACTTCCATTGGGAAGGCCAAGACTTTTCTGATTCCAAGAAAAGGCTTAGGGAATTTCTTTTGTTACCTCAACACAGACCTCTGGCTATTCCTCCTGTCCTGGACATACTTGATGATGTTTACTCGGAGGCTTGTCTCAATCCGGATTCCCTGCCTCCTGCACCAGTCAAACCTGATAGGTATTACAGAGTCCCTAACTCTCACCAATTTCTTTTCAAAGCCATAATGCTGACCCTGAGACCATTTCTCAAGGCCCCAAGGGAATGAAGGCCTCTACTGCCAAGAATCCACTACCTTCCGAAAGGGAATCTAGATCCTTAGAAAGGTGGGGGAAAAAGGTATACACCTCGACCACCCTAGCCATGAGGGCCTTAAATTGTCAGTTCTATATGCTTAAATATCAGCAGTTTCTGTTATCTCAATTAAGAAACAAAATATCTCAACCTGAACAACCAGATTTGAAGGAATTGCAGGATATGATACATAGTGCAGAACAAGTGGGTAAACGCACCTTACAATGTGGTTATGATGCCTTAGAGGCCTCAAGTAGAGCCGCTGCTACAGGAGCAGTGATTCGTAGACATGCCTGGCTTGGAGAACAAAGCTTGCCTGATCATGTTAAAGCTAAACTACTAGATGCTCCTTTACAAAAGGATGTGCTATTTGGTACTAATGCTGAGGAGATACTACGCAAAATGGAAGAAAAAGCTAAATCTATGCAAACTGTCAAGGCTTTTCTACAGGTACAGCCACCTCGTTTTAGTAGAAATTGGCCTACAAAAAACTGGTCCTTTCCAGCCACAGACAAACCCCAAAGAGGTAGATACAGGCGCTCAAGGGGCAGAGGACAATCTCAAGGATCATATAAAGGCAGGCAATGGCCAACTCAAGCACCAAGAGGTGGTGAAGACAGTACACAACAATACAGAAAGCAAACCTAATGACTTCCCCCTTTTCATGCCAAGCAAATCTCAGCTGGCAGCTCACTTGGGAGGAAAGCTGGCACTATTTTCAGGAAATTGGCATATTATCACAACAGACAAATGGATCCTGGACATAATAAACAGAGGCTACAGATTTCATTTTCACACTCTTCCAAAAATGAGAGGCATGCCAAACCTGCCACACAATCAAAGGGCAGAGGCACAAATACAAATTACAAAACTCATGGCATGAAAGCCATTCAAGAGGTTCCGACTCACGAACAAGGCCAAGGCTTTTATTCCAGACTTTTCCTGGTACCAAGAAAAGGAACCGACTGGAGACCCATTTTGGACTTATCCATCCTAAATACATTTCTACTCGTACCAAAATTCAAGATGCTCACATTACAGCAGCTTCTTCCCATGCTGGACAAGGAGTTTTGGCTGGTAACATTGGACCTCAAGGAGGCATACCTGCATGTCCCAATCAGACAAAGCTGCAGAAGATACCTCAGATTTCTTGCAGGTTCAATCCACTATCAATTCTCTGCATTGCCCTTTGGCTTATCTACTGCGCCCAGAGTATTCACGAAATGCCTGGCATCAGTAATTGCCTACTGCAGACTTCAAGGGATACAAATTTACCCTTATTTGGGCGACTGCCTGATCCAAGCGGACAGCAAGCACACTCTTCTGGAACATCTGGCTTATGCAACACGGTTACTGAATTCTCTGGGATACACAATCAACAAAGAGAAATCCAGGCTAATACCATCTCAGAAAATAACTTTCCTGGGTGCCAACTTGGACACAAACATCCAGATGGCCTATCTTACGCCAGAAAAACAAGGGCAACTAACTCAGTACTTCAAAACACTAGCAAATTGTACCAGGCTTACTGCAAGGAAAATCCTGCAGGCTCTGGGCTTCATGGCATCTTGCATTCTTTTAATCCCATGTGCAAAGTTGCATATGAGAAAACTTCAATGGTACCTAAAAACCTATGGTCTCAACACAGCCACAATTTGGAAACAATAATACCAATAATTCCATGTTTGCAAAAGGAATTTCTATGGTGGGCCCAAGCATGTCAAACAAACACAGGTCTCCCATTCTGCAAGCCTCAAGCAAATCAAGTCATCACAACAGACGCCTCAGATTACACCTGGGGGGCGCACATGACAGGCAGGTGCATTCAGGGCAAATGGTCCCAAAAGGAAAAGCACCTTCACATCAATCAAAAAGAAATGCTAGCAGTAATAAATGCAATTACAGCATTCAAGGACCTCCTGCATCCAGGGCAATTATTGATAAAAACAGACAACACCACAGTGATGTGGTACATAAATAAACAAGGAGGAACACATTCATATCCCCTGTGCAGACTAGCCATGATACTTTGGAACTTGGCTCTGGAATGGCAAATCGAACTTCAAGCACAGTACTTGCCAGGTTTGGAAAACACGCTGGCAGACAGACAAATAATCCACACGAATGGAAGCTGCATCCACAGGTGTTTACAAAGATAATCCAAGCATGGGGAAGGCCAGACATAGATCTCTTCGCCTCCCACAGGAACCATCAACTGGAAAAGTTTTGTTCAAGGACTTTTCATCCAAAGGCCTGGAGGGTGGACGCCCTTTCATTCAGTTGGACAGCATGGACAGTGTACGCTTTCCCACCTCTGCCTCTTCTACCCAAGGTGCTCTTGAAAGCAAGAGCAGACAGACCGAAGATGATACTGATTGCTCCAGACTGGCCAAGACAGCATTGGTACCCACTCCTAAGGAGCCTAACACATACTCCTCCCTGGCCTCTACCTCTAATGCCTCTTCTGCTAACTCAGCACAGCTACAAAACTCTTCACAGTCAGCTGAAAACACGGAATCTTGCTGCATGGAAAATTCCTTAACACCACAGCAGACCCTACTCTCCAAAGTGGTTCAGGATGTCATTCTGGAGGCCAGAAGGCCATCTACTAGGAAGACTTACTCCACAAAATGGAAACGGTTTTGCTCTTGGAATGAGAAAAAAGGCCAGGACCCTAGAAAACTTAATTTGCCTCAGGTATTACAGTATCTAGCTGAGCTGCTGAACAGTGGACTTTCATTTTCCTCCATAAAAATCCATGCCTCAGCCATTTCTGCAGAATTCAACACGGATCCACCGTTATTCTCTCACCCACTTTTAAGACAATTCCTCAGAGGGGCTAAGAATATAAGACCACCAAGGAAACAACCAGTGCCAGCCTGGGATCTTAATTACATTCTAGAAAAATTAACATTGCCTCCCTTTGAACCAGCTGCCTCAACAGATTTGCAATATTTGTCCTGGAAAACAGCTTTCCTTCTGGCCATTACCTCAGCTCGTAGGGTTTCGGAACTACAAGCCCTCATGGCTGTGCAGCCCTTTCTTATCTTCCATCAGGACAGGGTTTCCCCTCGAATCAACCCGTCATTTATGCCTAAAGTGGTATCCAGGGTAGCTTTAAATCAAGCCATACACTTACCTACCTTTTACCCTAATCCTCAAAACAAAGGAGAAAGGCTGCTACATTCCTTAGACATCCATAGACAGCTACGTTACTATTTGGACAGAACAAAGCCTTTCAGGAAATCACAACGACTTTTTGTGTCTTATGCTGTAGGAGCTCAAGGGAAGCCTGTTGCCAGACAATCTCTAAATGGATAGGCCACTGCATACGATTTTGTTACTCCTATAATGGAAAATCTGTCCCTGTAGGCATCAGACCACACTCCACCAGGGCCACAGCTACCTCTACAGCCTTCCTCAGAGGAGTTCCTACCAAAGATATCTTGGAGGCAGCCACTTGGAGTTCTGTACATACCTTCACAAGACACTACCACCTGCCTTTATATTCCAAAACCAGAGCAGGCTTTGCTACTGCTGTGCTGCAGGGCATTCTGGCTCACCCCAGTTCTACCTAGTGCCTACCACCCTGTGCGTAGCTTTGGGATTCTACCCATATGTGATTACTGCAGCTGTATGCACGATGAACATAGTACAGTTTTGTACCTACCATAAATGTAGATGTTCGAGTGCTAATACAGCTGCAGTACAGGTTTCCCTCCCTCCTTCCCCTCTAGGTATAGGACTAGTGGCTAACTCCTCCTCATAAAACTTATTTTGGGTTATCCTCATATGGTGTATTTGCTTGCAACTACTCTTTTTTGATAACATTGCATTGCTTCTATATATTTTATATATATATATATATATATATATATATATATATATAATTTATCTATTGCCTTCCTTTTGGGGGCACCTGACATCTGGGGCAAGAAAGACTGGAGAACATGGCATCGGCTGTTACTTATGTACCCCTGTCGCACTGACGTCAGGGAAGAAGGCAACAACAACCGACGCCGGACCAAGACTTTGGAATTCGGCCGACCGAGGACCCGCCTGACGGCAGAGAACCCATATGTGATTACTGCAGCTGTATTAGCACTCGAACATCTACATTTATGGTAGGTACAAAACTGTACTTTTTATTTATTTTTTTAAACAAGAAACATATTTATTAAATTATCACATATGATGTAGACAACCATACATTTATATAAATGAAAACAAACCATATTGATATAATTTTACTTGCAAACATACATCATTTATAATCTATCCAGTCATTATCAGTACCATCCACCTTTAAGTTGGGTGTATATAGCCGGTTGTAGGAGGTGCTGTTTAGTTTGATTCAGCAATCCTTTATCGTGTGCGTGTGTGTGTGTGTGGGGGGAACATTTGGTTTGGAACAATAGTTTGCAATTCTTTTGTTTCATTTACTTTTCCTTTTAGACCCTAAAAAAAACTGAAAGAGTCTTGTCTGTGAGTGTGAAGGGCTGTCCAGGTCCTACCAGGTGATTGGTTCTTCACCTTCACAGACAGGCAGTGGGGAAGTTCTGAGCTTTGACAGAATGCCAGGGGAATGGTAGCAGGGCACTATTACCCAAATACCAGTAAGGCAATGTGTTTTATGAATGTGAGCACTCCAAAGGACACCAACTTTATTCACAAACAATTAAGCGCGTTCCTCCCCACTACAGAGACTTCCTCAGAACAAAAATCACAATCTTACCCAGCCAAGTTAAATACACCCATAAATTATTCAGTTAAGCAACAATTAAAATGCTTAAAGCAATATCAAACTGCCGATGTTAACATAGTTCACCACTTTGTTTTAAAAATTCTTAAAAACAAGATTTAAACAAAATATTACATTGTTTTATGTTAAAAATGTGTTTACATAAATTGACAAACCAAAAACACATTTTTTAAAAAGTTTTTTTAAAAACCTAAGTTCTCAAATAAACTAACCTAAAATTTGATCAAGTTTAAGAATGCTAGAAATACTAATGGTTTCATTAATGCTTGGAAATCTAGAGGCATCCATAAACAATTACCATTTTAATTCCATTACATCCAAGTGCACATCCAAAATACCCCCTTTTTTCTACTCTTTACACTCTTGAATTAGAGTGCATTATGTAATTTACTTCCAGTAGTAAGAGATGTTCTAGTTTGGTTCCTGGTTGGGTTGCCTACTGTGGAATCTGCATGTCCTTGAGTTTGCATGAGTTTTCTTTGGATGCTTCAGTTTCCTCCCATATTCCAAAGACCAGCCATAAGGTGGAGCAAGGTCTCAAAATTGCCTGTAGGTATGAAAACCTGCATATGTGATAGGGAAGAAAGACCTGGTAACTTACTTCCTTTTTCCCATTTGCCTTGAGAACTCTGCAAGTAGTTGTAGCTAACCACATGGTCACTGTAGGAGCCAGACATGACTTTTAAGAGAGTAGATGAGGTTCAATTAGTGGTTGTATAGATGCTAATGTATCTTCATCTCACCTCATACATTTCATGCAAAACATGGTTTATCTACCGAAGATATCTTTTCTCTCTACTGACTAAATGAATTCAGCAGGTCTTTCCTGCTTTCTGCAATTTGACCTACCTGGCACACACATGGAAGTCCAGTCTACCTATGCTCCTTCTGTTGCCAGTCTGATTGGATTTGGTATCCTGCAACAGTGTAAAGAGTTACCTAATGCTCACTGAGAAAGAACAACTACTGTGCCAGCATAACATGATTGAGAGGTGGAATTATCTATATAATCTGGAGGCCACCCTCTCACTCACCCAGGTCAGTAAGCTATGCTTAAACTCACCCGTGCATTCATAAGATTACAGTGAACCAGCATATGTTGAGGTTGTAAAGAAATTGCTCCTCCATACTTGCACATCTCAGCAAGTCATTAGTTTGCAGACTGCAAACCTTCCAATGCCTCCAAGTCTGTGCATCTGATTAGAAATGTCCTGATTTTCATTGACTCCATCTTCAGGTACACTGACTCCAAACTCACCAGGTTGAACAAAAAGAGGGAGAAAGCTGCTTTTCTGGTCCGGAATTCATGATATGAGAGCTCTGTAGTCCCAGAAACAGGACAAATATGACTAAGATTGACTGGCATAACCAGTCAGGAGGAGAAGGAAACCACACTCACTACAATTCCAGTCTCACATAGACCTACCACGACAGCAAACCAAACACATAAACACACAGAAACATACTCAGAGGCTCTAAATAAAAATCTGCCTAAGCAACAGAGACCTCCAAAGCAAACACCCAAGCAACCGCTACCCCAAAACAAAACACATGCAACACATAGCTCACAAAGCCAATGTGCCGAACAGTCACAGCCCTTAAGGCTAAACAACACACCTGATACACTTGTAATAGGTGACTCTATCGTCAGGCACACTGACGTCCCGCTCACCAGCCTGAATAAGGAGAAGGTCACAGTGAGCTGCCTGTCGGGCGCTAGGATCCGCCACATAACACAAGCACTCAGGTCACTCCAAGGCAAGTACAAATATGACTCAGTCATTGTCCATGCTGGTGTGAATTACCTGAGACGTACCTCCCTGGACTACATGAAAAGAGACATAGAGGAGCTCTCTGAGCATGTAGCCCAGGCCGGTATGACCCTGACCTTGAGTAGCATCTTACCCTCACCAAGAATGATGCCACAATATGAAGACAAGATGATCAATTTCAACAATTGGCTTAAGTATTGGTGTCATTCAAAGGGGATCCAATGCCTGTCAGCCTGGGATGACATGCTCGACAAGCCACGATGCTTCGCTAGGGACGGCTTGCACCTGTCACCCCTGGACTTCCGGATATTGGCAAAGACTCTTGCCACCCCCATAGTGCCTTTTTTAGGCAAGGCTCAAAAGACAAGCCACCTCCATAGGTATCACAAGGGATAAGAAACTAAGAGTAATGCTACTCAATGCCAGAAGTCTAAACCTCAAGATGCATGCACTCGAAACTCTCCTTAGCATGGAGAACATCGATATCTGTGCAGTAACAGAAACCTGGTTCAAGGCTCCCGAGAGCACCCCAGCACTACCAGGTTATACCTCACACCATGTTTTTCAGCCCCAAAACTTGGACCGAACCACAAAAGGAGGGGGAGTATCAATATTCGTCAAAGATACCCACACCTCCAGGTTGGTGGCACAGCACGAAGCATCAGAGACTATCCATGTGCAACTAACAGTGGGTAAAACTGCCTTACAGTTTATAGCCTGCTACAGACCACCCTTCCAAACCCAGGAACCCCACTCGACCTTCCTGAGAACACTGGAAAATATGAAGGTCTCTCCAAACACCATTATATTGGGTGACTTCAGCTATCCAAACATAGACTGGGAACATTACTCTAGCTCCAACACCCTAGCCCAAAGGTTCCTAGAATTTATAAACTCAAATGCTATGGAACAACTTGTTACCACTCCCACAAGAGGGGAAAACATCTTGGACCTGATCATCACCAACATGGGGACTCTATGCTCCAGACCAGAAGTGTATCCCTCACTGGTAAGATCAGACCATAAACTAATCTCACTAGATATTCACATCCCGACCCCAGCCCCTGCCCAGAAAACCACAGTGAAAAACTTCTCTAAAGCAAATTTCACACTCCTCAAAACCAAGGTGGAATCCTTCAAAGCCCCCAGGCCTGTGGAAAATATGGCCCGGACTGCAGAATCCTTTATAAACGCATTCTATGAACACCTTCAGGAATGCATGGATCATGCAATCCCAAACAAAACCAAGACCCAATCCTCCAAAGGCAGGCGTCCTGTCTGGTGGACCCCAGCCATAAACAAACTATACAATAGAAGGAGGAAGCTACTACATGATAGAGCAAAATCCCAAAAAGGGAAGGCATCTCTGATCAGTATTAGCAAAAAACTACGGGCACTCATAAAATCGTCTAAGGCCAGCTTTGAGAGAAAAATTGCACAGGACACTAAGGATAATCACAAGGCTTTCTTTAGTTATGTTAGGAACCTGGGTGGGAATTCCCAGATATGCTCCAAATTAATCCAAAATGACAAAAAAAATACACCGAACCCACAGACATTGCCAACATCCTAGCTGACAGGTTCAGTGCAAACCTCTCCCCCCCCTTCCCCACCAAAAGGGCAAATATCTATCCCAGCAGAGTGCTGCCCCCCTGACATCTCAGATGATCAGGTAAGAGCCACCCTCTCCAAAGCAAAAAACACAGCATCAATGGGACCAGATGGTGTCCCGGGCTGCGTCCTACATGAACTCTAAGAAGAACTAAACCCAAACATAAAACTACTGTTCAGTCTCCGCCTTACTACAGGATATATGCCCAAAGAGTGGCGGACAGCAACAGTGGTCACTCTCTACAAAGGTGGTGCCTCAACGGATCCTGGAAACTATTGCCCCATAAGCCTGACTAGCTTGGTCTGCAAAGCTATGGAAAGGATCATCATGGACCTCATAAATAAATATATTGGGGACCTACAAACACTGGATCCTACCCAGTTTGGCTTTGTTAAGGGCAGATCCTGCCTCTTAAACCTGGTCGATTTCTTTGAAACAGTCACCAAGGCCATTGACGAGGGGAAGGTGGTCCACACAGCCTACCTGGACCTCGCAAAAGCCTTTAATACAATACCCACTCGGGCATTATAGATAAGCTCATCAGCTTAAATATAAACCCCTATGTCACTAGATAGGTTGCAAACTGGCTCAAGGACAGAACCCACATGGTTAGAATTGCTGGAGCCTTGTCAGACTCCAAACCAGTTACAAGTGGCATCCCACAAGGCTCAGTCCTGGGACCTCTCTTGTTCAGTATATATTTCTCGGAGGTACAGGCCAACACGGAAGGACTGTGGCTGACCAAGTTCACAGATGACTGCAAACTGGGCGCCATAATCGACTCTCCAGCCGACAGAAGCAACCTACAAAAGGGCCTCATAGAAACAGACAACTGGTGCCAGAGCCATGGCCTCAAGCTAAACGCCAAAAAGTGTATAGTCATCCCCTTTGGCAAAAACAAAGTGCCCACAAATTACCACATAGATGGTAATCCATTAAGTACGGAAGAAGTAATTGGGGACCTGGGGACCCAAGTTGATAGCTATCTCTCATTTGACAACCACATGGCCAAAGTGGTTAGAAAAACATTTTATATAGCCCACCTAATCATGAAGGGATTCACATCTAGATCAGGGGAGGTCATCGTGCCTCTTTTCTCATCCCTCAAAAGGCCCATAATTGAGTACAATGCCCCTTTTGGGATGTACCTTACCAGACACCTGCAGCAACTGGAAAGACCCCAAAAGTACCTCACCAAGAGGATCAAAGGGCTCAAACTGATGCCATATGCTTCCCGGTTAAAGAAACTCCAGCTCTACTCAGTGGCATACCGCCTGCTCAGAGGCGATCTGTGCCTGACATATAAAGCCATGTCCAACCCGGAATTAATGGACATGCTGCACCTTAGAAAATCCAAATCCCATCGAGCTACACGCTTGAGAGACTTGAATCTCAGCACTGAAATAAATAGGACATGCTGGGGGGACAGATTCATAATCCAGAGGCTCCCTTCACTCTGGAATAAAATCCCAGTCCAGGTTAGGCAGAGTCCCTCATTGACTCTCTTCAAGAGGAATCTTGATGAGTGGATGGGAGATCGTAGATTTACTCTGGGTATCACTTCTGTGTCACTGTTAGACAGAGGCACAGTATGCTAACCTCGAAAAAGGGCATAGCAAAATTCATTTAAAATGGGTGGTGAAAGCCAAACACACTCTGGCTAGGCTTGTAAATGCCCTAGGGCAGATAGCCTAGTATGAACCTATGAACCTATAAGAGCTTGTATTGTGAATGGCCAGAGTCCAGATCTATAGTTAGGGCAGGTTGAGAGGAGGAGCCATTAGGAAATTATTCGAGTTTTTAGGCAAATCTTGATTGAATGGTTAGCTGTTAATTCTTCCTATGCCCGACTTGCTTAGCCATATTGGTAGTGGGAAGTGTCCTTTAAGGCTTGATTTGGCAAGGTGATTATACTCCATGGACTGATACTGCTTTGTAAATTGTATGATTCTATAAGATAATAGTTTCAGCCTTAAAAGGGGAAAACAGTGGGCTTTGCAGGCAGAAATAAATGTGTGCAGCATGCAGCTGAAATCTTAGGACAGGCCTGCAATATTGCAGGAAGAAAGAACAATTTATATAACTGGAAGTTTTAGACCCAGCAGACAGAAGGGGGTCTTCTGATATATTACATGTAGATGATCTTCACATTGAACCAGGAAATGATCGTGTGAATGAGCAAAACGGAATGAGATATGCAGTGGAAATGTTAACTATGATTTTGAGGAGATTGAAAATGTTCCTTGCTGGCATTCAGGCAGTTTACAAGTGCAGTAGTGCAGCGGTAGCGTTGTTGCCTCACAGCAAGAGGTTCTCCCGTTCGATTCTTGGCTGGAGTGCGGGGAGTGCCTAATGTGTGGGGTCTGCATGTCCTCCCCCCGGTTGGGTGGGTGTTTGAAAGACATGCGTAAATGGGCGTGCCTTCATGGAAGATTGAACATCGAGCTGGCACCTCGATGTTTGTAAAAATCTATTGCCAATCATTAGTGGAACGGAGTTCCACTGTGGCGACCCCTAACTGGGAAAAGCCGAAAGACAACAACAGCAACTTACTAGACAGTAACTACATTTTACTTAAGTAACAGTATCAGTGGCACTCCTTTCTCAGTTCCTGTTTTTACAGAAGGAGAGCTGTAATTAATCTTTTGATAAGTGTGCAGCTTTTTGGAAGTCTGAGGAAATTGAAATGCTGGCCAAAAATGAATCTTGACTAGGTGAGTATGTACTCCCAGACCTTATAAGGAGAAGTAACTAAAGCACAGCTGATAGCCATAGGGTTTGAAGAACTTTGCAACAAAGTGCTTGTAAAAGATTCACTAACATGTACATTAGAGTTTCTTTGTCTCCTTCTGACCATAATTTGTCCAAAAAATACAGTGGAATCTATTATCCAAACTAATAGGAACCTAGAGTATTTCAGATAATCAAACATACGTTGAAATGGATAAAAAAACTGCAAAAATCTTGTTTTTTCTGCAGGCTTTTTAAACATTCACTGATTCCAGTGGACAACAAAGAATATTTTTCACACACAAGCGGGTTACAATCTCAAAAAAACACACCCAAGCGAATACGTATAATGTTTATATATTCAGACTTTATGATTTTTCCTACCTAAAAACTTTGAAAGGCTGCATTCAGATTGACGGATTGACGTTTCTGATAATTGATGTTCAGATAATTGACTCTCTACTGTAATGGAAAGTTCATGATATGAATATTAAGTCTGCATTTGTGGAACTTTTGTGTGCTCTCTGTCTTTTGGTTCCACTACCTGAGATGAACTGTGTGGGATGACTGAAAACTCAAAAAGTGTGTTTATGATGTGGTGATCACAGCACTCTACTTGTATAAAGGGTGGGGTCTATATTATAACAACGGAGATCAAATGATCGAACGTTGTTATATTGAACTCAAAAGTTCGAATTCAAAAGACATCAAACAACCAAAACAGCGATTTTTTTTTCCATGGAAAAAAAATCGCTGTTCTCCCCAAAAAAAAGAGATTAAAATATTGCATAAAGTGGGGGGCTGTGCCCCACACACACCCCTACTTAAATATACCAACTCCGAGATTGCACTATAGTGCCGAAAATGGCAAAGTGATGGAAGCGGCCAAGCGACTTCTTTCCCAGGGAAAGAATTTGCTTATATGCTGCTTCATCATTTTGCCTTTTCGACATTTCAAGTTCGACCAAGACACATCTGACAAAGTGCGTCTTCGGTCATCTGATAGGAACCCTGTATAACATAGAACATTATGAATGGCCCGCCAATCATAACCTGCTTATTATGTGTTGTCGGCATGGATGCCAGGAAATTCTCTTGGAATCCATGTCAGGAGCACATAATTTAGGGTTGTGATCAGTGAGATCAAAATTCTTTGTAGTGCTTTATCTGCTCCATGTAGTACTAGTTATGGGAAAAAAATCTTGAAGCGTTTTGCCACCCTTTAAAGCCATAAAACACTTAACTGATGCTGTCAGAAAGGCAACGTAACACTGCATGTCACATTTCACTTACATTTCATGCCTTTCCACTCTCCATATTTTTTACAGAAAGTCCAGCCTATTGCTTCATATTTTTGATTTGTTCCTCATAAAATCTGTGTTTTTGGACGAACCGCTGAGGATTGAATTCACTAAGTAACAGCATGCATTGGACTTTCAGAGTTTATATCCTTCAAAATATGCATGCAAACACAAATCCTGTTATTCCAGCAAGTTTCTAAGTTAATTTCAGGAACTTAAGGACATGTTGCTGGAATGGACAGCAGGCAGAAACAATTTTTTTATTCTGCCACTGTCATTTGCTAGTCAGTACAGCCAGGTTTTACTGCCCGTCCAGAACATGTTTTTCAGAGGGTGTTTAACATTTGTTAAGGTTAGGTCACACTCCATTCTGGCGCTTAACTGGTTTGCCTTTTTCTGAATATCGGAGTGTGATCAGTTCGCTGCAGGGAGACCCTCCATTATTTTACTGAGTAAATGAGACCAGTAACATCACTGGAGTGCTTGCCTGCCATGCAAATGCCTTCTTATGGGAGGCTTGTAAAGATTTGCCACTTCCTTTATTCCCTCCATGGAAGCCACAATTTAGGTTGGTCATGAACATGATCACTTTTTCTATCTGTAACTGGACTTTATGTTTAGCTGTATTTAATGTGTTCATTTCTGACCTTAAGCAGATTCTGAAAAATTAGACTAGTCTCTTTTCTGATGATGCCGTAGCTGGGAGATGGCATTAGCTGATGATGCAAAGCTGCAAGAGGGACCTGAATAGGATGGAAGCATGCTCTAGGAAGAGACAATTTCACATTCATTCTTTCTTTGTGCATTTTCCTGAACCTGGAGAATGACAGCACAGCAGTAGCATTTGCACTTTGAAAGGGGTAGGGATTTAAGCTTAAAAATCCAGAATAGAAAAAGGATTATTATAGAGAACATGGACCACTGGACTTGGTGAGAAATAGTACTGGCAAAAGTAAACCAGATGCTTGGGCATATTGCTAAGGTTATAAAATACATGGATGGGATGGGGCAAATATTTCTCTCTTACTGGTAAAACCTCAGCTCAAATACTGTTTGAGTTCTTGAAGCCTTGCAGGGAGAAGGTGCTTACTGTTTTGGAGAAGGTGAAGAAAAAGCTGTCAAGCTTCATGAGTGAATGTTGTATATGGAGAGTGGGCAAGTTTGGTCCCTTTCACTAGATAAGAGGGGATATGGATGGACATGATATTGATTTATGAGGCATTGGAGGGCTATTGTGAGGTGATCATAGTGAACAGAAATGACAAGGCTGGGAGGAGAGGGTTATGACCATCATATAAGGATTTGCAGTTTATAGTCTAGATATGAGGAAGTGCTTCTTCACTGAGAGGATGGTAGACAAGAAACACCAGCCAGCATGAGGGTAGAGGGTTTGAGGCTATTATTAGTGAGAGCTTTAAAAAACATGGAATTCCTGAAGAAATGGGGAGGATGTTTTAGGCTAGCTGCCAACATTGGCAGAGCAGAATGAATGACATTGTCCAGGTGTTGTGTTTTAATGTAATGTGTTGATATATAGTAGAAATATTGTTTTTGTGTGGGGCTGAGATTTGATGTTAACTTTCACCTTTGGAGCTATGTGTCAGAAGATGGATTTTAAAATATTCCCTTGGACATGGAAAAGTAATTTTGTTACCAGCTAGTTCCCTCAATATTTTGAATTTTAGTAGATTTGGCTGAGTATTTGAAATTCATGTAGTAATAACAGTAATCATTAAAGGTGTACAATGGCAGCTTTCTTTTCAGCCATCTTAACATCACCAGTTTTATTATTTGGAGAGTTTTATATGTTTATTTATGTATTCTGCTAATCAAGTATGTGTTTTTAAGCCTGAGCGTGCAAGCGTGAATCCTCACATTTTACTAATTTACTGAAAACAATGAGATTCACATGTGAAAAGCATTTCCCTTCAGAGTGGAGACTAGAGGGATTTAAATAGCACCTGTCTTTCCAACTAACTGTTGTAACTTCAGGGACAGTTGCACTTCAAGTTACATTTATCGATTATTTGTATTTTTGCTGAATAATGATATTCTGGGTATCAGCAAAAGTAAATTAAGGCACCAAAGTTACACACTGGAAATCAGTCACTGTACTTTATTGCAGAAGACAAACGGTAAGCGCTTTCACAACTTAATGTTGCTTCATCAGACCACATCACTACAACTGATGCTTGGTTAAATAATAGGACAATTAGTATGACATCACAATTTAAAGAGATATTACTCCACTAACATAAGAACATATATCAATATCCATAAGAAAAATGCATAGAATATATAGAAAGGTGTGTATTTAAAACAATAATATTTAAAAACAATTATATTTAAAAATATTAATATTTAAGAAAAGGGGGGGGTGTCATCCCTGATGGTTATTAAAATATATATATATATATATATATATATATGTACATATACACACACATATAACCATAATAGTACAATGAAAAATATATATATATAAAAAAACTCATGTTTTAGTGTTTAAGGCACCTGGCCTTAAGGTAAGGAACTAATGAGGTGCAGCCATTCAAACCAGGATATCTATCTGCTTGTAATTTAGTGATCCATTGTTGTTCTAATTCTTCAGTGTGGTTTTCTACGTCACCACCTCTGTTTGTCCTTACTATTTGTTGTAAGATTAAAAATTTAAAACAATGGCTACTGTCTGTATTCAGGACATGATTAGCTAGAGCATTTGATTGCTTCTGGTTCCGTATGTCCCTTATATGTTCTAACATTCTTTCTTTAAAGCTCCTATTTGTTTTGCCTACATAATAGGCATGGCATGCTTGGCAAAAACAAATTAAACAACATCGACACTTTTACAATCATAATAATTCTTCGGATAAAGTTTAAAACATTTCACAGGATGAATGTACTCATTTTTAGTGTAGACATGCTGACAAGCAGCACAATTCCTGCACGGGAAGGTGCCCTGTCTGTTTGAAAGATTTTTTCTAAAAGACTGATGTTCTCTATTACAGAGCTGCTGCTTTAAAGACATTATTTCTAAAACTGAAGTTTGGGGTGTCACCAACTGTGGAAACCAGACCTGGTATTTCATGTAATAGGTGCCAATTCTTTTTAATAATTTCCGTATACTTATTGATGTCACTTGCAAATCTAAAAACTATTCTAAACTTATTTCTATTCCTTTTTGTATTTGTATTCCTTACCATGGACATTGAATCTCTTTTTACTAGTATTCCAAATATTTGGGGTATTGATAGAATAAGAGAATTCCTCGATATGAATAAGAAGCTGACTACTAATAAGATTATGCTAGTCTGCGCACTATTGGAGATTATACTTGAAAATAATATTGTAGCTTTTCAGGATCAATTTTTTTCTGCAGAAGATTGGCATGGCTATGGGCACTTCGTGTGCAAGTAGCTACGCCAATCTATCACTAGTACGATGGGAAGAACAATATGTTTTGTCAGATGTTAACCCATTTTTTGGCTACATTCTCTGGTACGTCCGTTTCGTGGATGATGTTTTTGTCTTTTGGAAAGGGCATGGTGAAAATATCAGTAATTTCATTGATTACCTGCATAGTACTACAGACTTTTTGAAGTTTACTTTTACTTTTTCTGATACATGTGTTGATTTCTTGGATGTGAGTGTCACCCTTACTGATTTAAAGCAGATAAGAACCAGTATTTATCACAAACCTACAAGAACCAGTGCCTGTCTGCACAGGTCAAGCATGCACCCGAGACACATACCTAGAAATGTCCTCAAAGGACAAGTCTATAGAACCCTACGCCTACATAATAATGATTAAGAGGCAGTAGTTGCTTTAAATAAGTTACAAGACGAATTTCAAACAAGAGTCTATTCTACCTCAGAAATCACTAGAGTGATAGCAGATGCATGGAAATTGAGATCTACAAGATGTAAACCATACATAAGCTCTTATAGTGCTGATACAAGTATACCTTATGATACAGGTATTGTATTTTGTAACTAGCAAGTTCTCCAGAGTATGTAGTTTACAGCTCAATTTGTAGATGCAGCATTATTGCTGTAATAGACTGTAGAATGTTTATCTTATTGTAGGAATTAAGCATTACCACAATTTTTCTACAGGTAGCTATTGTAAGTAGTGAAGTTTGGGGGGCATTTGAACTTGAATTTCAGAACTTCCAAGGTTAGTGATTGAGAAGAATTGTAAGTATTTTCTGCACATTCATTTGTGTCTAGGAGACTGGGCTAGGACAGTAAGATGGGAGAGGTGTATGCTGGGAAGACGGGTTACTGACTTTTTTTGGTGGTGTCGCTGCAGAGTTCAGTATGAGTTGTATTACAAATCTGTTCTGTTGTGGTTCTGAAGACTATGGTGGATAGCAGTAAGAACAAAAGAGCTCCGCAGTGCAGGTATAGGACTGAGCTTGAGCAGTGTCAAAGGGAGGGGTAACATCTACAGGCTTATTTATTTGCAATAGTTTGAAGAATATGAAGGGAAAGATGTTAGAGGTCTGGTGGTGTTTGGAGTCGAGATCTAAATGTCCTACTTTATTGAAGGGGACTGTTCAACTGCGTAACTTTTGTACAAAATGCATTTAAGTGCAAGTGAAAGAGTGACAAACTTCAGCTAACAACTGCAGAGTTCTTCAGCTGGGGTGTACCTTGTGGTTCTGCTTTCTTGGGTAAAACTGAAGGATTTTCTGGCGTCTCCAGCCTGATGTCCTCTAATTGTGCATGAAGATTTGGCTGCTGTGAATAATTCTTTGAAATGAAATGGAACAAGGTAAAAAAAGTGATACGTTGTAGACATGTGATCATTGTCTCAGTCGGGCAACACGCTTGGCTTTTATTTTGACTAGACCTGAAGACTGTGGGTTCTCCCCCTACTTTGACTGCTTCGATTATTATGGTATTAGTGAAACTACAGTATATAATGGAGTGGGATGATTTCACTTTGAGCTGCTATCACCCTGCTTTGAAGTTGAATTTCTAGTCCTTTTTAATTTCCTCCAAGTCTTTTTGGGAATGGACCCCATTCCTAAGTCAAAGTATGATTAAATTTCATGGAATTAGTATCGTTTCAGTCTTTGTCAGCCAGAAGTGCTCTTTGCAGCACTTGCAGTGTGCCCAGTAATGACTCCTGCAATTCGTACGAAGTTACATGTATTGTTAACATATCTAAATACTCTTGGAACTGTCTGGGCATCTGTCTTCCACATGGCTCCTGTTTCTGCCTGCAAATCCTGATATTTTATGACTTTGTATCTCTCAGTATGCAAGACACTAGTCACTGGGTGTGGCAATTTCACTGCTCAATGCTACTTTTGTCTTCTTTTCTTGGACCACTATATCTGGTTTTCTAGCATCTGTCTTTTGAACTGTTGTTAATGGATGATCCCATGTGATGTTACTTTTTGATTTTCTACGATGGCTTGTGGCTCATGTTTCCAGTGTTTTTCAGCCACTTCAGTACCATAATGTTTGCACAATCCCCAGTGCAACAGTCTTGCCACATTAACCTCTATACTTCCCCTCCTCCCCCAGTACCCCTTGCTCCCAGCCTCCTCCCTTCTCCATAAACCCTATCCCCATCTCTGCCATAAAAAAAATTCTAAAATTGAAGCCATGCTCCAGTGCCCTTGATACGATACCGTCCTACTTCCCAAGACAGCCTCAGAAGCCATCGCCTTCCCCATCTGCAACCTAATAAATCAATCAATTTTAGAATGCCATGCTCCCCAGTTCAGGAAAAAAGCCTATATTATTCCACTCCATAGGGGGGGGGCAACAATGACATCTCCAACTTCCGTCCCATCGTTATCCTATCCCCTATTTCAAAACTTCTCGAAAAAATGCAGCCACCTTCAACTACACCTTCAACTACTATCCTATCTTAGTAATAATAACCTTTTTACTTTCCCACCCAGCATGGATTTCTGACCCAGCCATAGCACCACCACCATTCTCCTCTCCTTCCTAGAAACCATAAACAAAGCCCGAGTGTCTGGTCATATTGTATCCGCTCTCCTCTTAGACCTCTTTAAGGCCTTTGAAACCATCTCTCACAATCTTCTCCTTAATAAACTAAATCTTTCCCACTCCTCTATTCACTGGTTCACCAGTTACCTGTCTGATAGGCAAGAAGCAGTTAAGTGGAAAAAAGCTACCCCACAATTCCTAAACACTCCCACAGGTGTGCCCAGGGCTCAATTCTAGGTCCCCTTTTATTCAATATTTTCATTACTGACTTCCACCATGTCATCCCTAATGCCAGTCTCATCCAAAGTGCAGACAACTCTACTGTAATCTGCTCTGCTACCTCCATTTCCTCATTAACAAAATTAACCCAAGACACTTTCTCTTCCACTGAACAATGGATCCTAAACAACCATCTAGCACTGAATGCTACCAAGGCTAAACTAATGATATTCCTCCCCTCTAAAAGCATTACCCTAGGCAATAATGCTTTCTCTATCACCAGCCAAAACAGTACTCCTCTTGAAACAGTCTCCACTTCTAAACTATTAGGAATTCTCATTGATGACCAACTGAAATTTTGATACCCATCTCCACGCAAACATCAAAAACACTCACAAGAAACTGGGCATGCTTTACCGCCACAACCATTTCATCTCTCCCTCCACCGGGCTTGTTCTTGCCAACACATACCTAATCCCTTCCATCCTGTATGGGGCCTCTATCCTTACTAACCTGCAAACCTCTCTCAAATCAAAACTTTCCTCCTGTTACTATAACATTTCAAAATTCGCAACTGGCCACAGATCAAATACCCATCACTGCATCTCCTTGCGCCAACTGAACTGGGTAGAACAGCCCAATTATCTTACATACAGTCAACTCATCCAAGCACATAAACTTATTTTTAGTCCCTCTCTCTGCCCCTCTCTTGCCTCTTTCTTCCTAACAGATGCCTATGATCCAACTTTCAAAATCTAATAGAACTACATAAACCTGCCTGCCCTCCAGGGAAACATCTTCTATCATTCTGCCTAGCTTGTCACTGGAATTCTCTCCCACCTCTTATCCGTACCACAAAATAGTCTCTCTGTCTTCAAAACTTTACTTCACTCAGATTTAATCTCACAATGGGAATGTTCTTGCTCCCATCCTTCATAAGTTCCTTGACTATACTCATCTCTTTACTAAACACATCTGCTAATAGCCTCCTACAGCCTCGTAATTTCTGCAACAATTTTCAATTTTTGTTCATTATCATAATTGTCATACTCTAGTAGTAACTTGATTTGTTTGAAAGTTTTTTTCATGCATTTGCACCCTCAAACACCAATTTTACTGCAACTGCTGTTACCTGCAGTTTTCTAACTTATTTATTAATCTGTAAGTTTTGTAATCTTTGCAATTACTTTCCACCTTAGGTTAATTTAAAACTAGACTCAAACAACATTTGTCACTTAACTGGCTATGTCAATGTATCAAGCCTGGCTAACTCTCCAGAATGTGTAAAAATCTGTTAACCAGTTTACTGTGTAATTTAATTTAATCCTGACTTGTGCTCAGGATTAACTGTAACCTGTGGAACTTGTTTAACTTGATTACTTATGTAATCTCTGTAAATAATCTGTTTGTAATATGTAATGCTGGTATTAGGTAATGCTGTATCTGCTTACCCTTGGAGCTTTTCTCCCCGGGCCTACACTGAAAATGGACATGCATCCAGTCGGACTATCCCGGTCAACAAATGTAAAATGAAATAAAATTATGTAATTTTCAATATTTATATTTTCTGGAGCTTTTCTCCCTAGGACTCCATTGAAAACAGCTTCCACGTGGCCCAATGGACCATCCGGGTAAACAAACTGCAAATAAATAAATAAATATTATGCCTTTCAGTATACAGTCCTTCTGCCATTAGTATATCGCAACCAGCAAGATATGTGACTGTTTACAATTCTGTTTTACAAGACCTACATTTGTCTGTTTCTCCCACATGTTCAATGGACTTTGTAAACCAGCGTGTACGTAGCCCACTATCTTGGGCCGCCAATATGAACCTTTCATTTCTTGGTTTGAATTCACCTCTCCTTAACCATTCCTGTGTTTGATCCTGATCAGCATGAGCCCAATGGACCATCCGGGTAAACAAACTGCAAATAAATAAATAAATATTATGCCTTTCAGTATACAGTCCTTCTGCCATTAGTATATCGCAACCAGCAAGATATGTGACTGTTTACAATTCTGTTTTACAAGACCTACATTTGTCTGTTTCTCCCACATGTTCAATGGACTTTGTAAACCAGCGTGTACGTAGCCCACTATCTTGGGCCGCCAATATGAACCTTTCATTTCTTGGTTTGAATTCACCTCTCCTTAACCATTCCTGTGTTTGATCCTGATCAGCATGAGTTTCTTCCAGTATTTTTTATACTTGCAACTATATTTATGCATTTTCCACATTTCTTGCCTTCTCATATGATCCTTCACCTTATATTCTTTTTTTTGTTTTTTGGCACATTCTTTTGCTGCCTGATTTCTATCTACTTCTGGTTTGATTTCCATTCCTGCTTGACGCCAATTTATTCTCCTCGTGTTTCAGAACTTTCACTATGTTTTGATCTTGTGAGGTCAGCCGATACATGTGCAGTCCCATGATTGCAGATCTGTACATGTAATCAATTTCAAGGAGGCCCATCCTTCCTTTGGAACGGGGAATATATAGTCTTGTTATGCACTGTTTAGTATGAATCATTTGATGAGCATGAAGCATCCTTCTTGTTCTCCTGTCTAATCTGTCCAACACCTTTTGAGGTCAGTCAGTCATTGTAAAACTGTAAGTTAGAACAGGAACAGCAAATGTTTTATAGCTTGAATTTTGTTCCTATATCTCAACGCTGTTTTCAGGTTTAATTTAAGTCTTCTAAAGTATACTTTACTAAGCTTTATTTGCATTTGTTCATATTTTATTTTTGATCCTTCATCAATTCCCGAATATTTATACACTCCCTCTTGCTCAAGTTCTTTTATATCACATTCCTGTCCCAAACTGATGTTTTCTTGGTGCTGCAGTTTTCCTGCTTTAAAGGTTGCTTTTGCACATTTATCAAGACCAAATGACATTCTTGTATCATCTGAAAAAGTTTTGACAACTTACAGTTGTGCTTTCAGTTCCCCATCTGATGAGCTATACAGTTTTAAATCATCGACAAAGAGAAGATGAGAAGTCTTTACACTTAATTTTCTAGTAGCCAAATTGTAGCCATGGCCTAGGCTTTTAAGTAGACAGTGTAATGGATTAAGGGCAAGACAGAATATCAGTGGTGACAGAGCCACCCTGGAATATTCTCTTTTGAATTTTTATCCCTGAGATAATAATTTGCTCTTTATCATGGTAGAGGCTGTGGTGGTGCAGCAGTTAGTGTTGTCGCCTCACAGCAAGAGGTTGTCCCATTCGATTCTTGGCTGGAGCGCCTTCTGTGTGGAGTCTGTATGTCCTCCTCATGGTCGAGTGACGCTAAAGACATGCAGGTAGGTGCGAATGTGAATGAGTGTGCCTTCTTTGAAGGTTGGGCATCGGGCTGGCAACTTGGCACCGTAAAAATCCACTGCCAGTCATGAGCAGACCAGAGTTCCGCTGTGGCGACCCTTAACCGGGAAAAGCCGAAAGACTTTTATCATGGCTTAATTGCAAAGTGGTCTGCCACTGTTTCATGGTCACTGTAATGTAATCAATCAGTGTAGGCTGTGTCTTATACATTTTATGCACTCTTTAATCTATGAATGTGGGATATTATCAAATGCTTTTTTGTAGTCAGTCCATGCCATACTTGGTTTCTTCCCCCTTTTTACAGTTCTTCACTCTGACTTTATTTAACAACAAATGATCCTTTGTTCCATATGACTTTCTTGTATTGCCCTTTTGTTCTACTGCCATAATTGAGTTGTCTTCTAAATGACTATAAACTCTGTAGGCATCAATTCCCGTACATAGGTTATACATCGTTGGAAGGCAAGTTATTGGCCTATAATGTTTAGGGTAGCTTGCAGGTTCACTTTTGAATAGGAGCATTGTTTTTCCTGTTAGCCAGATTGTTGTCTGTTCGGGATGGGCATATAAATAGTTCTTACTCATGGGTAAATATTCGTGCAAAGATATTAATACTTTTAACCAGAAGTTAGGAACAGCATCTTGGCCTGGGTTTTTCCAGTTACATGCTTTTCTTAACTTTGTTTCAATCTCACTGGTTGTTACTTCATCCCATTTCATAACCTGTACATTTGAACTTCTTATTCTTTCTTTTACTTCTATCCATTTAGCATCTTTATGTTCCACAGGATCTTCATAAATACTACTACAAAATATATATATTTCTTTTTTTTTGTGGTCTTTACATTTCTTTTACCTTGTCTCCCCACTTCTCTAAAACTTTTTTGGGTCATCAGTAAATTGCTTATTTTGTACTTTTCCTTAATATTTATCTGCATATCGTCTAATTTTTTCTACTTATGTTGATATTTTTAGTTTATTTGCAGTAGTGCACGATAGAGTCTGATCTGTTCTAATACTGCACATTGCTTTTCTCACGCCTAGCTTTCTAAGTATTTTTGTTGATCTGGTCCCTCTTCTATGCTCTTCTAACAGTGACACTTCTTGTCGTAAATGCTTTATAGTTTTCTCTATTTGATACTTCCATGATGGTATTCGATTTCTCCCCTTCGTTTCCCTCACTACCCTGTGTTCTTGTGGTAGAACTTTATCAGTTATTAATTTAGCAGCTCAGTAATATATCCTGTCTAATTCTGTTATATCACATGGATCTCTATGGACAGTCCTAGTTACTGTGTTCATTTTTTTTTTCAAATTTCTAACCTTTTGGGTTTTAGTGACCTTCTGCAGTCTGTTTCTTTCATTGATCTTAATATGTTTGTCTATCTCTCTCAAATCAAGCAAGCAACTCTTCTCTTAGCTCATTTTCTTCTAAACTGTAAACTGAGGGCACATTTTTTTGTTTTCCATTTCCTGCGGGCATTCTATAGAAAGTTCTATAGCATCTTCCTGTGGCAAATTCTCTTCAATTTCATCCGATGTCATCTGTTCTGTCATATGGGAACTCACTGGCCTATCACTCCTCAACATTGACTGCATCAGAGTTTCCACAGTTCCCTGTTCCTTCCCTTGCTGTCCAGCTTCATGTGAATGTTTATACTGGTTTCCTGTAGAAGGCTGCAAAGTATCTTCATATGGCACCTGTGTGTGTGTGTCCCTGGTGTGTGTGTGTCCCTGGTGTGTGTGTGTGTGTGTGTGTGTGTGTGTCCCTTGTGTGTGTGTGTGTGTCCCTTGTGTGTGTGTGTGTGTCCCTTGTGTGTGTGTGTGTGTGTGTGTGTGTGTGTGTGTGTGTGTGTGTGTGTGTCCCGGTGTGTGTGTGTGTCCCGGGGTGTGTGTGTGTTTGTCCAGGTGTGTGTGTGTGTTTGTCCAGGTGTGTGTGTGTTTGTCCTGGTGTGTGTGTGTGTCCCGGTGTGTGTGTGGGTGTGTGTGTGTGTGTGTCCCTGGTGTGTGTGTGTGTGTGTGTGTGTGTGTGTGTGTGTGTGTGTCCCTGGTGTGTGTGTGTGTGTGTGTGTGTGTGTGTCCCGGTGTGTGTGTGTGTGTGTGTGTGTGTGTGTGTGTGTGTGTGTGTGTGTGTGTGTGTGTGTGTGTGTCTTGGTGTGTCTGTGTGTGTGTGTCTTGGTGTGTGTGTGTGTGTGTGTGTGTCCCTGGTGTGTATGTGTGTGTCCCGGG
Source organism: Protopterus annectens (assembly GCF_019279795.1). Lineage (NCBI taxonomy): Eukaryota > Metazoa > Chordata > Ceratodontiformes > Protopteridae > Protopterus > Protopterus annectens. The sequence goes on along the minus strand of NC_056728.1, from coordinate 60,055,678 downwards.
GTGTGTGTGTGTCTTGGTGTGTGTGTGTCTTGGTGTGTGTGTGTCTTGGTGTGTGTGTCTGCCTGGTGTGTGTCCCTTGTGTGTGTGTGTGTGTCCCTTGTGTGAGTGTGTGTGTGTGTGTCCCTGGTGTGTGTGTGTCTGTGTCTTGGTGTGTGTGTGTGTCTGTGTCTTGGTGTGTGTGTGTCTGTGTCTTGGTGTGTGTGTGTGTGTGTGTGTGTGTGTGTGTCCGTGGTGTGTGTGTGTGTGTGTGTGTGTGTGTGTGTGTGTGTCCCTGGTGTGTGTGTGTGTCCCTGGTGTGTGTGTGTGTGTGTGTGTGTGTGTGTCCCAGGGTGTTTGTATGTGTGTGTGTCTTGGTGTGTATGTGTGTGTGTGTGTGTGTGTGTGTGCCTTGGTGTGTCCCTGGTGTGTGTGTGTGTGTGTCTTGGTGTGTCCCTGGTGTGTGTGTGTGTGTCTTGGTGTGTGTGTGTGTGTGTGTGTGTGTGTGTGTGTGTGTGTGTGTGTGTCTTGTGTGTGTGTGTGTGTGTGTCTTGTGTGTGTGTGTGTGTGTCTTGTGTGTGTGTGTGTGTGTGTGTGTGTGTGTGTGTGTGTGTGTGTCTTGTGTGTGTGTGTGTGTGTGTGTGTGTGTGTGTGTGTGTGTCTTGTGTGTGTGTGTGTCTTGTGTGTGTGTGTGTGTGTGTGTGTGTGTGTGTGTGTGTGTGTGTGTGTGTGTGTGTGTGTGTGTGTGTGTGTGTGTGTGTGTGTGTGTGTCTGGTGTGTGTGTGTGTGTCTGGTGTGTGTGTCTGTGTCCCTGGTGTGTGTGTCTGTGTCCCTGGTGTGTGTGTCTGTGTCTTGGTGTGTGTGTGTGCGTGTGTGTGTGTGTGTCTGTCTGGTGTGTGTGTGTCTGTCTGGTGTGTGTGTGTCTGTCTGGTGTGTGTGTGTGTGTGTGTGTGTGTGTGTGTGTGTGTGTGTGTGTGTGTGTGTGTGTGTGTGTGTGTGTGTGTGTGTGTATAGACAGGTATTGGACAATAACAAGCAAGTTGGGATGTCGCGTGACGCTATGTGATGTGGATAATGCTAGCTCAAGATTGGATGCAATAGAGAAATGAGTGGTGGCTCCTGTATTTTACAGGGTGTGAAGAGATTGGATTGCTGTGCCGAAAATACTAAGGTAAGAAACTTTAAGTCAATAAGCAGTTTATACTGCCTGATATAGGAACTGAACATTGCAATGGAGAATTCAGATCTGCCTTATGCAAGATATGCAAGGCAGCAGTTAAGGGACTACAGCTGGAAACGTTCATAGTGTGCCCATCCAAACTAACAGGTAAACAACCGGATAACAAAATATTTACTGCAACTTGCTAAGAAAGAGCAAACCTACAGGTAGCCAGTTAAGTTAATGAAACCAAAAAGCCAGACAATCATGGAAATTATTTACGACAGGAAAAAATCATAATTACATCTGGTAACAGGTTATGTTGGATTTCAATATGTTAATTTTATTCAGTAGTAGTGTAGTAACACAGATGTTTGGAAACACAGAAATTTGGTGTGTATACTTGTACATTCTGCACGGCTACTGATAGTTAGGTGGTGTATCGCTTGCAAACTTCTCTTGTATTTGCACCAGATACCGCTAGTGTGCAGTGCGAGGAAAAAATTATTAAAACATTACCCTCGTATCAGAGGTGGCAGTGCAACATATTCAGTGGCTTAACCTGAGAGTAGCTTTAAGCAAGCCCCATGTAAAACCTGAACAAGCACCTAGAATTCAGTGTAGCTTCCACACCGCAAGTCTGAAAATGAATTCACATGAACAGGAATAGCTGCATATTGATGGCTAGAGGTATATGGGCAAGTCAGGTGGTTACTACACTGCAAAACTGGTATGTAATGGTGGGGATAATTAAAGCCATATCCCCAATTGAACTGGAGTCTGGCAAATATTTAGTAAGGGATTTAGTACAAGCACAAATATTTCAACAGTTATTCTTTGCAGTGTCATCCATTATCTGATTCAAGTTAAATTAACCTTGATTTCCTTTATATTTAATATTTTGTAAGAAGTGACTTCTGGACACACGAAAAAAGAAGGGGAAAATATAGCAATGTGGTTTGTATGTACAAAGACAAATCCAGGGACACTGCAAAAGGTTTTTTTTTGCAAACCAACCAGTGCAGTCAAAAAAAAATATGTAGGCAAACAATGAATACCAACACACACTTTGCACATGTAAATCATTTTTAGCAAGGTGGAAGCATTAAGTGATACCTTAGACACTTACACTAATAAAGATCTAAACTGGTTTATAATTTTAAGTTTTATTTAGCTCCCTGGTGCAAGACCGTACAGGAGTTGCTACATAAACTGGATGCTAATGCAGTTAAGTAAGGCCATGGCTACAGTGTAGCAAAAAAAAAAATGTCCCCTGTAACAAAGGAAATGCTAGAACAAAGATTGAATTACATGAGTCAAGCACCCTGCTGAGATCTGCCAGTCAGTGAAATTACCAAGTCAAATTACCCTCAGGACTTTGACAGCTAGGGAAGGTAGGTGTTGCGGGGGAGGGGAGAAGTAAAAGAACTGGAATTCATTGTCTCACAAATTAGTGCCATTTAAACTAAATTAGAAAAAAAGTCACCAGTAAACAGAACTTTGTGTGTGTTCTGTGACATTTGCACTGTTTCAGTTTTTAAGTAGTCATTCAACAGCAAGGAATGTTACTTTAACTGTTCTATTTTACTCAGAACTTTGTATGCGTGCAACATCTATGAAATGACAAGAGCTTTAGGCAAATGGAGGCCTGCATGATGTAACATTTATGAGAAAAACAATGACTTGTGGGATACTGAGTGGCAACCTGATTTATCCAAACCACGTCAATATGCTGTACTCCAGGTGGTCGGAGTCTGTAATTACATATAAAAATATTTAAAATCCTGTAAATAATACCAGAGTGCTGTTAAAGTATAGGAAACATCATGCCATGATGTTTTAAACATGTTTTTTGAGTCTGTGGGTGCAGTACTCCTTTAAAGAAAGAATGTTAGAACATATAAGGGACATACGGAACCAGAAGCAATCAAATGCTCTAGCTAATCATGTCCTGAATACAGACAGTAGCCATTGTTTTAAATTTTTAATCTGACAACAAATAGTAAGGACAAACAGAGGTGGTGAAAACCACACTGAAGAATTAGAACAACAGTGGATCACTAAATTACAAGCAGATATCCTGGTTTGAATGGCTGCACCTCATTAGTTCCTTACCTTAAGGCCAGGCGCCTTAAACACTAAAACATGAGTTTTTTTTATATATATATATATTTTTTCATTGTAGATGTGTGTGTATATGCACATGTGTATATATATATATATATATATATATATATATATATATATATATATATATATATATATTTTAATCACCATCAGGGATGACCCCCCCCCTTTCTTAAATATTAATATTTTTAAATATTATTGTTTTTAAATATTATTGCTTTAAATACACACCTTTCTATATATGTTATGCATTTTTCTTATGGATATTGATATATGTTCTTATGTTAGTGGAGTAATATCTCTTTAAATTGTGATATCATACTAATTGTCCTAGTATTTAACCAAGCATCAGTTGTAGTGATGTGGTCTGATGAAGCAACATTAAGTTGTGAAAGCGCTTACCGTTTGTCTTCTGCAATAAAGTACAGTGACTGATTTCCAGTGTGTAACTTTGGTGCCTTAATTTACTTTTGCTGTTGTTGTGTGTTTTGGGCACCTCAGTGTACCTGCAGCCGTTTGGTTTTTGCATCTTCATATTCTGGGTTTCACAGGTTGTGGCATTAACAAAATAAAGAATAAAAGTGAATTTCTTTACAACATGACACCACACCATCTTGTTAGTTTTTACAAACAGAAATCATCACTGGTTGTAACAAGAAGTCAGTGAACAGAGAGCAGAGTGGAGACTTCTGCAGGTGCTTCCTTTTTAGGGGTATTGTACAATGAAGTAATCCTAAATCTCCAGTTCCAAATCAATACTGGACAAAGACTGCATAAATAAAATATCTGTACTTGGATTTGTCCAGTATGGAGAATTTTAGAAGTCCAACCACCATGTTAAATGTCTCCTCTATATCAGTGTGGTGTTTGCTAGTTTTGTAGAGGTTAAATATAACAGAGCAGCATTTCCAAAATTGTCCAATAACTCTCTGAAGAAATTTGACAGATGAAGTAGTTGGTTTGGTTACAGGAATGGAAAGGTCAAATGTGTTAGGATGAATATTTTCAATTCAGCCAGTAATAGCAGAATTAAATGGCAATACTTAACTTATACCCTTACATGGCTCCTTAGTTGTCTGTCAGGAAAGCAACAGTCATATGGCGACAGGATCTCTCTTCCTCTCTACTAGTGAACATAGGTGTTCCTCAAGGCTTTATACTAGGACCCCTTCTCATCAATATTTTTATAAACAAGTTTTACACTGCTGTAGAGCAAGCAAATGTAGTTCAATACACAGATGATTCAGCTGTAATATGTATGGCTTCTGCAATATCCAAACTCCATGAAATCACTCAAATTTCTTTCTCTTCAATTGAAACCTGGATGAAAAATTCCAAACCTGCTCCTCAGTCCCAGTAAAACAAAACAGATGCTCCTCACCCCAAAAATTATATCCGTCAGAAATAATCTTTTTTGGTTACATCTAAAAATAATAATAAATTGAGGTAGTACCACATACTAAATTACTGGGCATTGTAATATGTGACAGTTTTAAATTTGATCTACATATCCTTCAAACAATTAAAAAGGCCCACCAGAAACTCGTCTCCCCTTAAGTGGCCAAACAGTACCTTACAGACTCAGCAAGAAAAACTCTATACTCATCCTATTTGCTTCCAACCCTCTTATATGTCTTACCTGTGCTTAAAACCTGAGCACAGCACTAAAATCTGAACTAGACTCATGTTAAAATAATGTAGCTAAATTTGCTACCAATACCATGCACCATTTCTAAGACTTAAAGGAGATAAAGTTGGCTATAGCATAACAGCTATGTAACATACTCTCAGCTAGTTACGGCATGCATACTGATATGTTATCCAAAAAAGTGCCCTACATTAAAAAATATACTGTTGCCCTACACCACCATAAGAGACCACCATTCTGGTGTTAAATTTCTTCTAAGCACTAATAAGGCAAATACTCATGTTATGTCCCCAAACACTGGAACACCATCCCTACACAAGTAAAAATGACCAACAAACTCTCAAGTTATGAAATCCCAACTCAAACAATACCTTACTCAGTCCTGGCTGTGCTCATGATCGTCACCAGGTTGAGACCTCTAGTGAAGGCACAGACTTATTACCTGTCTGTAACTTTTAACTGTCCTGTACTTGAATCAGTACATGCCTCTTCATACCCCTCATAAACACTACTTCTCATCTTTCTCTTTTTCTGACTGCTTCCATCCACCTCTCTACCCCCTCATGCATTCCATATATACCCAAGTTATAAATCTTTGAGATACACCAATTTGGAACAGACAGCCTAGATACAACTAATCACAAAAAAGCATCCTCACTGAAATGCCATTATCACTGTCCATATTAATGTCTCCCCTCCTACATCATTTTATAACTTACTTTTTAACTTTATTATTCATTATATCTCATAAACTATATAAATCTTTCTGTACTGAAACTAAGAACACTAAACTTATTCACAATGTCTTCCTTTCCAAGGTGTAAATCCATTTATTTCTGTTATTATAACTTCTCAGAGGCAGGGGGAAAGTGAATGCGTGCATGTATATGTGTATGTATATAATACACACACACACACACACACACACACACACACACACACACACACACACACACACACACACACACCTTGTCATGCAGTGTTACATAAAAAGGCTAGTGTTTGTTCACAGTTTCACCAAGTTAGCATGTTAGAAGACCCAAAAATTAGGCTGGCTACATCTAGTCTCTTTCAGGCTATCCGTCTTTCTTTCTATAGCTATCCTGCTGCTGCCAGTGGATTTTCCTGTTGTTGAGTGCCTATTTACAATTTCTAAAGAAGGGATTCTGGTAGTCAGAGGAGTGGGCTAAGGCTCTGAGCTGGTAATTAACTACTTTCTGTAGTTCAGGGTTTGATTCCTACTGTAATCAAAAAACTCTGATAGTTTGAACTGCATGCAGTGTATGATTTGCCACATTTTTTCATTTAGTGTGTTTTATTATGATGTCATATAAATGTGAAGCTGGGCCATGTATAGAGAATGGCATTTGACAATTTTGAGCTTTATAACGAGTGAAAAAAGGAAACAGTATAAAAATTATATTTTTTCTTTTAGCAAAAGAACCTGTTGCCATGAGTAGGTAAACATATTTTGAGTGGTCTTTGCCTTTGAATTACTGAGCCTCACTGGAGCTTTTGAGTGACAAGTAGGGTTTGTTGTTCTGAGTCCATGTTCCAGTTTATTTTGTTTTATTATAGTCAGTTTGTTTGCTCTGGCTTTATGTAATGCTGTTGTGTTTCCTGGACATTATTGCTAAATATATGTCTGCTGTGTGTTCAATCCTGGCTGTCCTGTTGAGGTCTAGCTGGATTTCAGCTTTACTTTCTTTGACTTGCCTTTCTTCTTGCATGTTTGAAATCATCCCGGGTGTTTTCACATCTTGCTGCAAGCTCTTGACAACAACATTCCTTCTGTTTGATGATTTCACTCTGTTTGCACCAACGTCCTCTGCCAGTACATTGCTAGATGTGAAGAGAAATAATCTAGTTTAGCTGTATTTTAACATTCTCTGGTTCTTTGTAGTTACATGCAGTTGATCTGTGCTTTGGTATGTGATTTTGTGCATGCAGAATTCTACATTCACATTTAGACAGTGTGGATTCCTTGGGATTTTAGCTGTATTTTAATTTGTTTTATATTTTCATTGTTCTTGTGACAGTGCATTGACTCTTTTTAGCTGCTTGTGCTTGTTTTCTGGTTCATTAACCCCTCACTTGTTACAAGTTTTCTTGCGTTTTCATTAGGTTTCCTATTCTCAGCTTGGATTTGCTGAATCCTCATTAAGATATTTTCGTCTTCAGTTTAGACTTGGACTTCAGAGACTCAGCTTAACTCATTTGCACCTGCCTATACCCACTCTAATGTGATATGAAATACCTCTGTTGTGCTAGCAGGCTAGAAAGTGAATACATGGAGTTGTGAAAAAAAATATATATATATAACAAAAACATTAAATTAAATATGTAAAACAGTTTTGCTTGTTCAGTTCATTGCTTTTCACTCATATTTAAACAACTTGATTATACTGATTGTCAGATTCAGTAGCTTAGTTATGCAATTGATTGTGAGATTCAGTAACATGGTTATATCGCTGATTGTCCAATTTGGTAGCATGATTTACATCCAGTTTGTTGAATGGTTTTAAGATGGAAAGTGCTGGTTATGGCCATCTTCTATAGAACTCCACAGAACTGGTGAACAATTAACAATGTAGGCAGGGCACATGACAGCGCACTCGCAGCAGAGTCGGTATAAGATAATTTCATTACATTACAGGTTACTCTTTTTTTACATTAGCTTACTGTATGAGTACTATGTTTATCAATAGATACTCTGGTAGTAGTATATTGGTGTTGCTTTTTTTATTACATTGACTGTGCCTTGCCCGAAAATCTATGCTGGAGTTCTTTGATAAGAAATTGGATGCAACCCAACTGTATTGTAGGATTGCTGACATATCTATCTCACTGTATTGCTTTTAATTATTTTATATTACTTTGGGTTTGTGTACTCATTTCTACTCTTCTTGTTAGCCGCATTTTGGTGTTTGGTGACTTTTATCTGGAGTCTTAATGCAAAACTCAGCACAGGAGTATGTGCTAGTCTAGCTATAACATTTTATATTTTACTTGGTTTTCCAAAGATTACTCTGGGATTTCATTCTTCTCAGTCCCTATGCCAACATCTAGACAATTCACAAGTAATACCATTTACTGCACATCTCACTGGGGCCCTAGTTCCTACTGGGACCCAGAAGTTAAGCAACTTGATTATTTGTGGTTGCCTGTTTACATTACTCTGGTATGCTGCTATTATTGTTTTAACACAGCACTGACCAAAATTTTGTACTATGCCCCTGTTTTAATGGCTTTTTTCAGACCACTGCCCAGGGCATTATATGTTAGCATAGAACTGCCCTTTTTATCCTTCACACCCTTTGTTTGATGCCTTTTGCCCTTGCTTGAGGTATCATATTTTGAGGTGGCATGGGGGGGGGATATCAATTATGGCTTGATATGCTGGACCATTGCCTGGTCCAGTCTAACAGCTTTTTTGGTAACCAGACATTGCTGTGTAGCACTACAGAAGACCATTTGATTTTCTGTTTTGTCTGACAAACCAAAAATTATGTCTTATAATGGACACATTTCAGGGGCCTGGGCACCGCATTCTGTTTCTTGATCTGTCAGCTGTAACCTTGGAACTATACTGGCCTTACTGCAGGATGTTCACCTAGCCTAAATTATAGCGAGATAGACTGTTTGCTGAAAATGACTGTCCTTATTTGATATCTACAGTGCCTTTCCAGATTCTGTGTAATTGGCCACACTATGATGGATAGGATTAGGAATGGGACACTAATCTGCTTTTGTTCTGTGCTGCACCTCTCAAAGATTCAAAGCAGGAGAACTAACCTTTTTGAGTATGTCGTAGGCACAGGAGGAAGTGGCAAGTCTCCCCTCACCTGTCATCCCCTGGAAGTGTGAAGACATTCCTTCAAAGTTTAGTAACTGAGTGCTGGGTGACTTCTACATCTGGGTTGATGAGAAGGCTGTGGCTGTGGTTGTGGTTGTGGTTCAGAAATTTCTCTGTATAATGTTCACATTATTTACTGTACTTCTCATCACGTAGGACAGGGGTGTCAAACTCAATCACATAAGGGGGCGAAATAAAAACACATAGGCTTAGTCGTGGGCCAAATTTTTTATTAATTCTTTTATTAAGATACATCTATATATCTACTAAGACTAGTAGAAGTAAAGATACTTCATCCTGAGATACCATATCTCACGCCATCCTGGTGCATTAAATTCCATCAGTGCCATCACTGTGTGCTTTAGCAAGGTGCATTAATCATGTTCTGAAAATAACAAAAAGCACAAAACAAACTGTAAGTGTACTATAAGCAAAAAAGTTCAAAAACTGTTTTTTTAATACATTGAAATTTAGGTTTTGAAATTGCTCACCTACTTCTTTTCTGGCCAGATGTCTGAGACCGTTTTCCCCTGGTCAGTGAGTCATTGTCTGGTTCTATGTCTTGTGCTGTGGCAACCCGCAAAACAGCATGGAGGTTTTCATCAGTGACGTGTGATCTGTGCATGTTCTTGTTTAGATTCATTATTGAAAACATCTGCTGACACAGATAGGTGCTCCCAAACATGGACATAACACGGGCAGCATGAAGTCTTAGCTGTGGCATCAAGTCAGGGGGCAGTAGACTGTAAAAGTCCTCTATCTGGACATCCTGGAACTTTGCTCTCAGGCCACTATCGGCTTGAAGCTCTATCAACTCCATCTGAAGGTGATGGGGCGCACTGTTGATATCGGCTGTGAAAGGATTGGCAAAGATGTCAAAGCCACAGTGCTGTGCTCTGAAGTCAGAGAAGCGCCGATCAAACTCATCAATTAATCGGCTCACTTTAGTAGCCGACCAAGCACAAGGAAAAGCAGTGGACAAGGAGGCCGAGATACTCTGACAAACAGGAAAGTGGGCAAGATTGTCCTGTTCTAGTTGGGACTTCCATAAGAGAAGTTTACGCTGGAATGCTGTGATCATGTCAGACATCTTCGTGATGACTTGTTTGTATCCCTGCAGCCTCTGATTCACTTGGGAGAGATGCTCTGTTAAATCACACATCATAGCAAAATCACAAAGCTAGGTTGGATCTGACAGGATAGGCAAGGGCTTTCCTTTACTTTGCATGAAAAGAGCGATTTGCTCCCTGAGCTCAAAAAATCGTTTGAGGACTTTGCTCCTGCTAAGCCACCTTACTTCTGTGTGATAAAGCACGTCTCCATGCTCTGCACCTACCTCCTGTAAAAACAGCTGGAACTGGTGATGATTCAGACCATGTGCTCGTATAAAGTTTGCTGGTTTTGTGGCTGTGGTTTTTATATTATTCATTTCAAGACCCTTACCACACATAGTTTCTTGATGGATAATGCAATGATAGGTAATCAGATGTGTATGGCAGTCATTATTTAGCATTTTCTCCTTCATTAGTCCAACCAAGCCTTTTTTTCCTCCACACATTGCAGGTGCACCATCGGTAGTTAGCCCCACCAACTTTTCCCAGGGTAATTTAATATTATTTATGGACTTCTCCACTGCCTGAAAAATTTCCTTCCCTGTTGTCGTCCCATGCAGTGCAGCTACACCCAAGAGTTCCTCAGTGACAGAGAGATCCGTCTTCACTGTTTGTATAAAGATGGACAACTGCGCTGTATCAATATTGTCTGTGCTTTCATCGGCAGCTAACGAAAAAGATAGATAACTGCGTGCCTCTTCAGCCAGCTGTGTTATTAGATTTTCTGCAAGATCTCAGACTTGCTCTGCAATGGTATTACTTGACAAACTGACATTCTGGAAAGTCTGCATCTGGTCGGGGCACACCTGCTCACACAGAAAGCCAGGGTACATTTTTGGCTAGGCTTATATAGGCCCTAGGGCCAATAGCCTAGTACCCTCCTATGAACCTATGAAAAAGGCACCCTCTGAAAAACACCTGGAAGCTCGGGCAATTTCTTCAGCCACGGTATAGCTAGCTTTCACTGCTGCATCATTTTTTGCTGTAGCTTTAGTAAACATGTTCTGCTGCGATTGCAGTTTGCCTTTTAATTCTTGGAAAATTTTATGTCTTTCGTGAAGTGTATATTTAGCATACTTAGCTCCATGTTTGGTTTCAAAATGCCTACGTATATTGTACTCCATCACTGCACCGCCTCATAACACAAAATACATACCAGTTTGTCTTCGCGAAGTATAAACATATATTCACTTTCCCATCTTTCATTAAATTGTCTCCCTTCTGCATCTACTTTTCTTTTGAACATTTTGATTACCAGATTCACGGATGTTGGCCTTGGGCAGAGGTGCTACATCAGGGATGACGCTCGCCACCAGATTAGAATCTCATGTTACCATTTTAGCATGCTCAGTCTATCTAAACTAGGTAGTAAGTGCACCACCCTGCATCAGCTTTTCCCTCGGACATTTGCTAGATTCACGGATGTTGGCCTTGTGTAGTGGTGCTCCATGTAGGCACACAGGGATGGCGCTGACGCAGCCCGCTGATTATCACTCTCCTCACCACCACATGTTACGCACCATTCAGACACACAGGGATGACGCTGACACAGCCGTCTGACAATCACTCTCCTTGCCACCACATTACACACCATTCAGGCAAACAGGGATGATGCTAACACAGCGCGTCTTATAACAGCACAGTCTGCTAAAAGATGTAAGCTTTTTGGCTGCAGTGAAGCTTCCTTTTTTATGACTGTGTGTGTGTGGATACTGCCAAATACATAAAAAAAAATAAAATAAAAATAAAAGAATACAACTCATCTGCCATTCACTTCTTTTCAGCACTTGAGTAATTGCTGTATGACCCATCAGGCACACAGGGATGACGTTGACACAGCCGGCCGGCTCTCCTCACTGTGGGCCACATAAAACGTCCAGGCGGGCCCTATTTGGCCCACGGGCCTTGTATTTGACACATGTGACTTAGGATATATCTTAGCCATGGTGTTGGAGCACTTTCCTTGGATGAGAGTGAGCCGATTGACTCTTTGTGCCTTATCTGGCATTAGTGAGAATAGTTCATTCCTTCACAGCAAGCTTATGAGACAGATTTGACGTTGCAGGGAGTGACCTCTCTTAGACCTTTTTAAACACCTTTATTGAATTATCACTTGTGACACAGGCATATTTACATTTATGTAAAAGTAATCAAATTGTATTAACAAGTTAAAATTAACAAACATTATGCTTCACATATATTGCTATATATCATATAACATAAGCAATATTACATAAGTTATTCAATTCCTGCCCCTTTTTTAAACAAGAAACATATTTATTAAACCATCACTTACGACATAAGCAATCATAAGTTTATATACATGAAGACAAACCACACCGACACAATCCTAGTTACAAGTATTATACATCACAAGCTATACTGACACACTCCCAGTTGCAAATATTATATATCACTTATAATCTACCCAATCATTTTCAGCCAAACATTACACAAGTCATTTAAGTCCTGCCTTCTTTTAAACCTCATTCCTCTCCTGTATGTATTGTTTCCACAATTCCCATTTTTTTCCTATGTGGTTTGCTCCTACCTTTTTCTAAAGATCTCAATTCCTGTTGTTTTATCTCTGTTACTATATTCACTACTTCTACTGTAGTTGGTTTAAATTTTGATTTCCATTTTCTAGTAATTGCTTTTTTGGCAGCCACTATAATTAGAGAAAGCGAGGCCTTACCATATCTAGGCAATTCCAATTCTGCTCAGAAAAATAATATCCCTTGTCACACCAATCTGCTCACACAGCATCTTCGACAGTACATCCCACAGGGAATCCTTAAAGTCCACCAACTCACTGCACTCCCAGAAAATATGTTCCCAAGTACCTCTTTCTTTCCCGTCACACCTCCAACATTTTCTCTCTACCTGAGAAAAAATTCTCTGGCGTCTACTTGGGGTATAAAAATATCTGTGTAAACATTTCCAAGCAAAAATCCTAAATCTTGTAGATTTTGTTGCATATTTGGGAAACATACATATATCCTACTGTTGTTTCTTTGTGAATTGTGTATCCAGTCTCTCTTCCCAATCCTTTCTAACTTCCCCTAATTGAGTCTTGTAGTCATCGTGCAATATTTTATATGGTCTATTAATTATTCCTCTTTTAATGGCAGCTTCTGTTCTAGATTCTTCTAAAATCTCTACCAGTGCTTGTCGTTCTTTTAGGACCCCCCCCCCATTTCTTTCTCTTTGCCTATACTCTGATATCAATCCTTGATTGGGAAAGCAATCTGTAACCTGCAGTCCAAGTAAATTCTTGGCATCTTCGGATTCTATCATCTTTCCCTCTCTAGTTATTTGCTCCCAATACCTTGGGTCCTTTGCCAGTTTTCTCCAATAAATTCCAGCCCCCTTTTGCCTGTTGTCTGTGTCCCTAATTGCAGTCATCACTGTCGGCAGAATCTCCTTTCTCCATTCCCATGTTGGCTTAGTTCTTAGAATACTTCCTGGTACTTTATGGATGTAATATTCTGTATGATTATTGCTATTCTCCTTAAAGGCGTGCATCCAAAATCTCAGTGTCTCCTTATTCCTTGAGCTTCCCTCCCCATGTTTCAACATCATCCCTTTCCACTTTGAATTTTAGTTTTCTGCTTATGTTATATATAGGAGCCTTAACTGGCCTCTCATAGTCTTGGTATGAGTTTCAGTTGTTAGACTACAATGAACTTGTGTTCTTTTGTTTCAGAAATAAATCATACCACCTGTGGTTTTGTCCCATGTCCAACAAGTCTGGCTGTTGCTTGCCTTGATGTATCAAACTCAGTCATTAAAAAAAAAATTGTCCATTTATTTTTGAGCCGTGGGGTTTTCAGTCTGCGATAAAGGAGGCATTGGTGACCCCCCCACCCTTTAATGAAATCTAAATTGGATTTTGATAGTTTAGATTTTTTCCTCTGTCTGACCTTTTTATCTATCTTTATTGAAAAGGATGTTTACTTACAGCTGGATTCCACCTTTAAGTAGTATATAGCGTTTATAATCCTATTTAGACTGGCCTTGCTAAGGTAGTGAGGTGACTCCTTATGATGAGAGATCACTGTTGGTTACTGTTTCAGAGACTACTCTATCTTTCATTAGCATTTGATATAGGTGATGACTGCATCTGTTTGGATCATCTTTGGACTTATTGTATAGTTTAGGTACTTTCCAAATTGTTTTGCCTCCTGTCTTTTAGGATTTATCCAGTGAGTAGTGTCAGAGATTCGTTATTTCTCTTTCTGTCCTATAACTTGTTGCATTTCACAGGGTTTCATCTTGAATTTGTTGTTAAAATTTATGCTCCACTTTGGAGAACTCATTTGCGGGAGAGGATTTCAGTATCACTGCTTAGAAGATAATAAACAGCTTTACCTCTCCTTGCCTCAAATCCACCTTCACTGATGTGGAAGGGTGAATATCCAAGGGGAGATGACCTGAATCCAGCTAGTGGCTGAATTGCCTAGATGAGGTGACATGATGAGAAAAATGATGAGGCTTTTTGTTTTTCTTTGAAGGGTGGGGTTTGTGTGCCTAGGCATGTTTGGTGCTGGAATCCCTTACAGAAACCAGGGATCACACCAATGGTGGTGTCAAAAAGGTAGGTGGGGACCTATGAGTATGACACTTGTACACACAGGAATATCTTATATAGGCCCATTGCACGTCCCTATCTTAGAAGCTCTGAGCAAATGCAGTAACAGGACAAAAACACACGAGTTCCTGAAATGAGGCATTTTCAAAAGACTACAGAGTTTATATCAAGTAAATATTTGTACTGAAGTAATTTAAATGAATGGTATGTAGTTTCTGTTTTAGTTATCTCTTTGGTCATTAACCCCCACCACCACCACCACCACGTACACACATTTCTACCACTTCTGTGGCATTTAGATTAAAACTATAAAGTAGCAATGAGCAAATAAATATGTGTATGTACATATATCTCCTCTACAAAGTTGATGTAGTTCACTAGTTCATTAATATTACAATCCTAGCCTGTCAATACAGTTAACTTTGCATCTTAAATGAAACTGACTATTCGGAGTGTAACAAAGCAGTCCTAAGATTGATACTTTGTTGCAGCATTATATTACGTTGTTGTTATCCTTGCCATTAAGACAAATATAAAGGCAGGGCAGTGTAACCCTTTTTTGGGGGGGTTACTAGAAGTGAGATCACCACTTTTAAAATTTCTGGCTTTACTATATAATTAACTTTATTTAATAAGCAGATGAAAACATTTATTTTCCAGGGTGAATACCTTACAGATAATTAAAGCCTTAAGGGTCTTTGTGATCAAAAAGCAGATAAAAACATTTATTTTCTAGGGTGAATACCTTTCAGATAACTAAAGCCGTAAGGGTCTTTGTAATCTATATTTCATCACCATTAATACTCAAAGTATAAGAAACAAAATCCCCCATCTACATGCATGGCTAAGTCACCATAAATCAGACTTCACAGCAATTACCGAGACCTGGCTAAAACCAGATATAAAGAATACTGAATTTCTTCCCCAAAACTATTCCTGTCAAAGACAGACACCGTAAAAAAGGAGGAGACATTGCCCTATTATATCCTAGCACATTCACAGTGATTCTTTACTCCAAGCCTGTTAACTTCTCCAATGCAGAGCTACTAATTTCCTTCCTAAAACTAAACAACCAAAAAAACCTCTGCATTATAGTCATATATATTCCCCCAGGCAACAATATTCCAATTCTTGAGGATATCCTTACCTGGTCCTCAAACAATATAAAAAAATGAAACAGTCATCCTAGGTGATGTCAGCATTAACTGGTTAGAAATCTCCAGTAGTAACCCCTCCATAGGCATCAATCTTCATACCTATACTCAACTTATCTCTGATATTACTAGGCCTGATAAAAGAAATAGCAAAGTTTCAATTCTAGATTGGATCATAATCTCTGACCCTAAAAACTTTGCTACCTCCGCTACACTCCCAGATAGTATAAGTGACCACTCACCAGCATTCACAATACAGAATCCCGTGCCACTACCAAACATACACCAATATAGATAACTCCATATCTATCCCACTTCTCCCCTACCACCTTTAATGACATATTGCACAACACTAACTGGACTCCATTAAAATCTCTCCCTCTTAATGAAGCTGTAGAAACCTTCAACTCAACATTTCTTAGGATCCTTAATACTCTTGCCCCTCTACGGCTAAAACGAGTCAAGAGTAATCATGCTAGATGGCTAACTAAGTCCACTAAGCAAATTATGTCCTCTAGGGACAAAGCCTGGAAAACCTGGAAAAAGAACAAGACTGCCTCCAATCGCACACTTTACAAACAACTTCGCAGCCAGGCCAAATGGTTAGTAACCAAAAACAAGAAAGAATATTTTCAAACTCTACAAAACCAACATAATCACAACCCCAAGAAATTCTGGGGAGCAATCATCTCCCTACTCCATCCTGGAACTAATCACAATCCATCCCCAAACCCTGAAGTAACCTCTCCAGAGTTAGCCTCACTCTTTAACTCCTATTTCATAGAAACTATTAATAAACTTACTTCCACCGTCCTACCTATAAACACAAACCTACCTTACACTACTATACCACAAACCTCCTCTACTTCAATACCCACTTTCTCTTTCTCCTCTATACCTACCTCAGCCATAAAAATCTTCACAAACTGAAACCTTGCACCAATGCCCCTAACAACCTACCTGCTGAATTCTTACTGCTATCAGCCTCCACCATAGCATACCCCATAAATATCCTCATCAACAGATCCATTCAGGAATCTTGCATGCCAGATATCGGGGAAAAAAAGCATATGTCCTTCCACTCCATAAAGGAAGCAATAACTCTGACATCTCAAATTTCCGGCCTATTGCCATACTCTCACCCATCTCAAAAATACTCGAAAAGTGCATTCAAACTCAGATGTTCATCGTGTTTCACTGTTGCAGTCATGACTGTAGGGTTCTCCTCTGCCGGCAGGCAGTCCTCGGACGGCCAGAATCCCAAAGTCTGGGTCCGGCGTCAGCTGCTCAGCCATGCTCCCTGACGTCAGAGCGCCAGGAGTACAAAGCTGACAGCCGACGCCATGTTCTCCAGTCTTTCTTGCCGTGCAATGATAGCAGTTCGCAAGTGCCGGTCGGCTGACTCCTGACAATTTTTTATAAACGTACTTCAGTCCGAAGACTTTCTTCTCCTACTCAAAGCTAAGTACCCCGTTGGGGAAACTTTTTTCTTGCTCCAGTCCGATGTCAGAAAAAGTTAATAATTGTATTTCATGTGGGAAGCAAATACCTCATAAGGATTTTTATTCTTACTGTATTCCTTGTTTAGGCCCTGACTATGATGTAGCTAGTTGTCGGTTTTGTGATAGATTCAATCAACGTACAATTAAACGAAGGTACGATTTTGCATTTCATTACTTCGGTAGGCGTTTTAATTACAAAATGTTGTCGGATACGGTTCCGGCTACCGGAGTTCACAAACGACGCAAGGATAAAGACAGGCCTCCGAGGTCCAAATCAGATGATATTGTACAAGCAGAGCCAGCTTCAGGTTCAGCTGTCGTCAGTCAGGCGCTTTTGCAGTCCCTGTCGTCGGCCATTTCGGAACCGATGGCCAAAACGGACTCCCACGAGGAGTCATCTAGGCCTTTGAAAATTTCTGTTGCAGGACCTTTGGACAATGCTCCTTTGGATGGATCTGGAGCCGCTGTGCAGGTACTGGCTTCCGAAGGGGTTTTCAGGCCTACTCAGCTTCTAATAAAGGCAAAGCCAAAGACAAAGGCAAAGACTCCTTCCAAATCAAAGACTGCAGCCCAGGCCTCTTCTGATCTGGCACCCAAGTCTCAGAAACAGTTACTCAAGATGGCTGAAGACTTACTTACTATGATTAGGGGTTCACATCCCCCTCCAGATAAAAGGCCAAGGCAGGAAGTGTGTTATGACTCCTTTGATCAGGCTTCTGTTTCTTCAGTTTCTTCTTCTGACCAGGAATATTCTTTCCCTCCTTATGAGGATTCTGATGCTGAGGAATTCATTCCTTCAGCTTCTCCTCCTGAGGATTTCTCTTTTGGGGAAACTCTGCATGAAATGAGGGAACATTTTCACTGGGAAGGACAGGAGTACTCGGAATCTAAGAAAAGACTTGGGGATTTTCTTCTTCTTCCCCAACATAGACCCCTGGCTATTCCTCCTATTTTGGATATTGTGGATGATGCTTTTTCAGAGGCTAACTTAACTCCTGACTTCCTCCAGCTCCTGTTAAGCCAGACAGATATTATAGGGTTCCTGATTCCCACCAGTTTTTATACAAGAATCCTACTGCTGATCCTGAAACCATTTCTCAGGGTCCTAAGGGGGTTAAGGCCGCTTCTGCTAAAAACCCCATTCCCACTGAGAAGGATTCTAGATCTTTAGAAAGATGGGGCAAAAAAGTGTACACTTCTGCTACTTTATCTATTAGGGCTTTAAACTGTCAGTTTCATATGCTGAAATACCAGCAATTTCTTCTGTCTGTTTTAAAACAAAAGTTAACTTCCATTTCCGCCTGTGCAGATGATAAGGAATTACATGATTTAATGCATGCCACTGAACAAGTTGGGAAGCATGGTTTACACTGTGGATTTGATGCCTTGGAGGCTTCTTGTAGGGCTGCTGCCACTGGCACAGTCATTAGAAGGCATGCGTGGTTAAAGGAACAAAACTTGCCAGATCAAGTAAAAGCTAAATTATTGGATGCTCCTGTTCAGCATAATGTTTTGTTTGGATCTAAAGCTGAAGAGATGATAAAGAAGATGGAGGACAAGGCAAAATCCATGCAAACGGTTAAAGATTTCTTACAAGTAAAGCCACCCAGATTTAGTAGGAATTGGCCTACTAAAAATTGGTCCTTTCCCAATTCTGACAGGCCTCAGAGGGGTAGATACAGACGCTCCCGAGGAAGGCCTCAAACGCAAGCCTCTTATAGACCAAGACAGTAGACTGCTTCCACCCCTAGGGGAGGAGAGGGCAGGTCACAAGCTCATAGAAAACAGACTCAATGACTCCCTCTGTTGGGCTGCAGGAACTTCTTGCCTGGAAGCCCCCCTCGGAGGAAAACTTTCTCTTTTTTACCTAAATTGGACTCATATAACCCAAGACAAGTGGGTTCTGGATGTGGTTTCAAGAGGTTACACATTCCATTTTCATACCCTACCAAGACCAAGCGGATGGCCGGATCTTCCAAAACATCAATGGTTAGAGGCCTTAAACCAGGTGGAAGCTCTCTTCGCTATGAAAGCCATAGAACTGGTTCCACTTTCAGAGATGGGACAAGGTTTTTACTCAAGGCTCTTTCTAGTCCCCAGAAAGCAAAATTCATGGAGACCCATTCTGGATCTGTCAGTCTTGAACGCTTATCTCGAGATACCAAAATTCAAGATGCTTACTCTACAGCAGCTACTTCCAATGCTGACCAAAAATGCATGGATGGTAACTTTGAATTTAAAGGAGGCATATTTACACATTCCCATCAGGCAGGAATGCAGAAAATACCTCAGGATCAAGGCCGGATCGAGGCACTATCAATTCTCTGCGCCGCCCTTTGGATTATCTACTGTGCCCAGGGTCTTCACCAAATGCCTGGCTCCAGTAGTAGCTTATTGCAGACTCAAGGGAATTCAAATTTACCCTTATCTGGACGACTGTCTTATTCAGGCAGACAGCAAGGATGTCTTACTCCAGCATCTAGAATTTGTTCAGAATCTTCTCAAGTTCTTGGGATTCACTGTAAACATAAAATAGTCAATTTTGACACCCTCACAACAGATAACTTTTCTGGGTGCTCTTCTCAACACAACAACTCAGATGGCATTTCTGACATACGAAAAACAATTACAGCTGGCTTCAACTTTCAAAACCTTGGCAACATTAACTAAGCTATCTGCAAGGAAATTCCTGCAGGCTTTGGGTTACATGGCCTCCTGCATCCTTCTCGTACCATATGCAAGACTACATATGAGGAAAATACAGTGGTACCTAAAAAGTGTATGGTCTCAGCATTTCCACAGTTTAGACATACAGATTACCGTCCTGCCTTGTCTTCAAAATGAATTCCGTTGGTGGTCCAAGGCATGTACTCTAAACAAAGGAAAACCTTTCAGTCTGCCTCCAGCCACTCAGATATTAACCACGGACGCCTCGAATTATGCATGGGGAGCCCATTTTCAGGGCAACTGTCTGCAGGGCCTTTGGACAAAGGATCAGAAGCTCCTGCATATCAATTTAAAGGAAATGTTAGCCGTTCAGAAGGCTCTATTGGCCTTCAGGAATCTTCTACATCCAGGACAACTACTGATACGGACAGACAACACTACAGTTTTGTGGTACATAAGCAAGTGGGATCTCATTCCTATCCCCTTTGCAGACTAGCCATGAATCTATGGAACACAGATCTAGCTTGCAAACTGGACCTTTAAGCTCAGTTTCTACCAGGGAAGCAAAACTTCCTGGCAGACAGTCTGAGCAGAAACCTGTTGGACCCACACGAATGGATGCTGGACACCGAAATATTCAAGATGATTACAGCAGTCTGGGGATGTCCTCACATAGACCTCTTTGCATCCCACCTCAATCATCAACTACAGATTTTTTGCACCAGGACATTCCACGAACTAGCTTGGAAAGTGGATGCACTATCATTCAGTTGGAGAAACCTCTCAGGGTATGCCTTCCCGCCTCTACCTCTTCTTCCACGGGTGTTATTAAAGATCAAACAGGACAAGCCCAAGATGATAATCTTGCTGGCCCCAAATTGGCCTCGACAGTTTTGGTACCCAACACTGAAAAACCTTTGTCTGGAGCCCCCTTGGGTTTTACCACAGACTCCGAACCTTCTGTCCCAATACCAGGGTCAGGTTCTGCATTCTCATGTCAAAACTCTCAGCCTGGCGGTGTGGTTAATCCAGGGTCTATGATTCATTCTCTCCTACCTAAGCAGGTTATGGATGTAATTTTAGAAGCCAGATGTCCTAGCACTAGAAAATCTTATGCAGGAAAATGGAAAAGATTTTGTTCCTGGATGCAGGCTCGGGATTCAGATCCTCTTATTCTTAACATTCCTCTGATTTTACTTTACCAGACCGACCTCTTACATAAGGGTCTTTCTTTCTCTTCCATAAAAATACATGCCTCTGCTATTTCTGCTCATTATAATACAGACCCTCCAATCTTTTCCCACCAGCTCATGAGACAGTTTCTCAGAGGAGCTAAGAACTTAAGGCCCCCTAGATCTCCACCCATTCCTGCTTGGGATCTCAACTATGTTTTGGAAAAGCTCACTTTACCTCGTTTTGAGCCTGCTGCCACATCTGACATCAAGTTTTTATCTTGGAAGACAGCCATCCTGTTAGCTCTGACCTCTGCCAGGAGAGTTTCGGAGTTGCAAGCTCTCATGGCTGTGGAACCTTATATTATTTTTCATCAAGACAGGGTGTCTTTAAGGACTAATCCTACTTTCATGCCTAAGGTGGTTTCCAAAGTGGCTTTAAATCAAACTATTCACTTGCAACTTTTTTCCCCACTCCTCAAAATAAGGGGGAAAGGATCTTGCATTCCTTGGATGTACACAGACAACTACGTTTTTACCTGGACAGAACCAAGGACATCAGGAAATCAGAGCAATTGTTTGTTTCTTATGCTTCAAGTTCCCAAGGTAAAGCCATTTCAAAACAGACCATTTCTAAATGGATTGCTCATGGAATCAGATTTTGCTATTCACACCATGGAAAGCAAATCCCAGGGAGTGTAAGGACTCACTCTACCAGAGCTGCTGCCACTTCAGCTGCCTTCCTCAGGGGAGTTCCTACCAAAGACATTTTGGAAGCTGCAACTTGGAGTTCAGTGCATACTTTTTCCAAGCACTACAATCTACCTCTCTACTCTAAATCTAGGGCAAGCTTTGCTTCTTCAGTCTTGCAGGGCCTTTTAGCCACCCCCTCTACTTTATGACCACCTCCCTTTTATTCTGCTTTGGGATTCAACCCTACAGTCATGACTGCAACAGTGAAACATGATGAACATAGTACAGTTGTGTACACTTACCATAAATGTAGATGTTCGAGTGTCTTCACTGTTGCAGTCTGGGTTACCCTCCCTCCTGTCCCCTCTTATTTTTTCCTTTGTGTGGTTCCCTTCTTCATCCTTCTGAGGTGTATTTGCAAAGGGTATGGGATCTTACTCATTTTGGAACACCTGACATCTGGGGCAAGAAAAACTGGAGAACATGGCGTTGGCTGTCAGCTTTGTACTCCTGGCGCTCTGATGTCAGGGAGCATGGCTGAGCATCCGACGCCGGACGCAGACTTTGGGATTCTGGCCAACCGAGGACTGCCTGCCGGCAGGGGAGAACCCTACAGTCATGACTGCAACAGTGAAGACACTTGAACATCTACATTTATGGTAAGTGTACACAACTGTACTTTCCTTAATCACCTGATGAGACAACAACTGCTTTCCCCCACCCAGCACGGCTTTAGACCAGGACATAGCACTAACACTGCCTCCTTCCTGGACACAGTTCGTAGAGCTCAAGACTCTAGATCCTTCATCTCTGCACTCTTTCTTGATCTGTCAAAAGCATTTGAAACAGTCTCCCACCCCCTTCTGCTTACCAAACTATCCAAACTGAGCATCTCTCCCCCCACACTTCAATGGTTTACTGACTATCTCACCAATAGGAAACAGTCTACTATTTGGCAGCAGTGCTTCTCCCCTTTCATCAACATCATTACTGGGGTACTCCAGGGGTCTATACTGGGTCCCCTTCTTTTCAGTATATTCATCAATGACTTCCACACCTCTCTGTCCCACTGCTCTGTAATTCAATACGCAGATGATTCTACTATTATCTGCTCTTCTAAATCTGCATCTCTACTGCAACAACGTACCCAAGAAGCTTTCACCTCAACCAAATCATGGATTTCACAGAACCATCTTGCCCTTAACCCTAATAAAACCAAACTCTTAATATTTATGCCAAGTAAATGTAGCCCAGTCAATAGATCTGAACTCTCTGTCCATTCCCAAAATAACACTATCATTGAAATCGTTCCCAATACAAAACTGCTAGGTGTCATCATTGATGACAGCCTTACTTCAGACCTTCATATCCACAATAATATCAGAAAAACCCATCAAAAACTAGGAGCCCTTTATAGGCACAACTACTTTCTTAATTCCCCTGCAAAAAAGGTTCTTGCCTCATCATTTCTGCTTCCAACTCTCTTATATGGCGCCCCCATTCTCACCAACATCCATTCCTCTCTAAAAACTAAACTCAACTCATGTTACAATAAAATTGCCAAATTCTTCACTCACCACTGCACCACACTGCAGCAACTAGACTGGCTTGAACTCCCTCATCACTTAATATACCTACAACTTACTATTGCCCATAAACTTATTTACCTCTGCCCATCTCTCACTAATATACTGACCATCTACCATCCTAATCGTCACCTCAGGTCAGAGAACAAATTGTTGTTAAATATTGACAAACCTAAGCCCTCTGCCGGCCAAATGCTTTACTCTGTTACTGTTTCTAAACTATGGAATGACCTCCCCCATCCACTCAGAGCCATGTCTAATGCCTCTACCTTTAAAAAATCCCTTAAACTTCACCACTCCTCACAGTAGTTATGCACTTGCACCTCTACTAAGAACCACATAACTTGACCCTGTCACTATCTTTCTTCTCTTCTCTGTATAACCACTCTAATCTCCCTTTCTCTCAACCACCCCAACTCATTTTTCCACTCACTTTGAGCCTGCAGTACACCTACATTACCATACTGTTTTTCCTTCTTCTCTGCTAGTTATCTTACTTAATATTTAATTTACCTTTATTTCTTAGTTTCAATCCATGACTGTATGCTGTTTCCTCACTGTTTGCCTCCAGTCCACCCTCTGTTACTAATCTATTGTATGTAATCATAATGTTCATCTCCAATTTTATCTCTGCCAATAATTTAGTGTATGCAATCATAATGTTGTTTTATTTGCTACTGTTGTATTATATAGCCTGTATCATTGTAATATATTTCTTGTCTGTATGTGTAAAATGTGGAGCTTTTCTCCCCAGGCCTCCACTGAAAATGGGTTCTTCTGGCCCAGTGGACTACCCCGGTAATCAAATGCAATAAATAAAATAAATAAATAAATCTGCCTATAGAGGTACAGTAGAGAGTGGATTATCCGAACGTCGATTATCAGAAATGTCAGTTATCAGAACCAGCCTTCCAAAGTTTTCTGGTAGGAAACATCATAAAGTCTGAATATGTAAACATTGTACATATTCACATATTCGCTTGAGCATGTGTTTTGAGCTTGTAGCCCAGCTCATGTTTGAAAAATATTGTTTATTGTCCACTGGAATTGCTGAATAGTTGGAAAGTGTATTCCTGCATGCAGAAGAAAAACAAGATTTTAGAAGTTTTTATCTGGTTCAATTATATGTTTGATTATCTGAACAGTTTGATTATCCGAAATACCCTAGGTCACAATTAGTTCGATTAATCAACTCTCTACTGTACTTACAAATTAAAAAGATCTGTGCAAAAGGATTTCTAAAAAAAGTAATCCGCATTCATTGTTGAACTAACATGATCAAATCTGAATTGCATTTATAAATCCCAAATATTCTGGAGGAGAAAGTCTTATTTTCATAATGTGCACATTTGTATTTTCATTGTTTTACTCTGTATCATTCCTGGGCTTAGTTGGTATTTAATTTGTCTTGCTTGTTTCAGGCTGTTCCCTACCTGGATGCCTGCTCACCCTTCCACAATCTGGTGCCACTGTCGCCAGGTGTACCTTCCCATGAGTTACTGCTATGCTGCCCGCTTGAAAGCCAAAGAAGATGATCTTATCCTTAGCCTTAGACAGGTACATTGCATGAGTTTGTTATATCATTCTATAACAAGGATGTAATTAAATTTTGCTATATGTGTACTGTATATAGACCCGTTCCAGTTAAGAGCAAGGAAATAATTGTTTTGGGTTTTTGCTTTGTTGTATTCTTGCAGCAAGAACATAGCAGTTGGACATGTTATAATATGTTAGGGCAGCTTGGCAACTTCTGGGAAACTGTTCAACAGGTTGATGTCAGCACTGATAATAAAGACTAGTATTAGGAAGTCAGCCTTGGAGAAGTACCTGAGGATAATGGGATTTAAGGGCATCTTAGGCTGGGATCTTATGGAGAATATGGCAGAACATTTCACTTCAAACACATACAAAAAGTAGTAATACAGAGCAAACAAGGAAACAAAAAACATTTAAAATGCCTCTATTCAGGTTACATCACTTGATTCTGCTAACTTCCTGCTGCATTTCTTCACACACCCTGCATTCTACCCGTAGTCTGATCACCAGCCTCTAAATATGAACATATAGTTCCTACTGTATTGTATGCTTCTCTATATGTACGTTATGTCAAGTGAACCATACGTTGTTTAAACTGAATACCATTAGCTGTGGTGTCAACATAATTACCATGTTTACATTTGTATATTAAGATGTGCCATGCTTGTTGATCGTATTGTGAGAGTGTAAAAATGTTCTTTTCTTGTGTGTGTGCCTGTCTGCGTGTACGTGCATGTGTGTGTGTGCATGTGTGTGTGTGTGTGTGTGCGTGTGTGTGTGTGCGTGTGTGTGTGTGTGTGTGTGTGTGTGTGTGTGTGTGTGTGTGTGTGTGTGTGTGCATATGTGTGTGCGTGTTTGTGCGCGCGTGTGTGTAATCCAGGCGAGATCTGAGATTGGTCAGTTTTGATCAGTACCCTAACCTAATAAACAAACTTAATAAATAAAATAAAATCAATTGATTGATCAAAATACATTGCCATAGTCAGGTAGCTGCATGCTGTATTTGAAGTATAAGACCGGCTTAGTAATCTGTATCATGTGTAACATTTTTTTTATAAGAATCTCATTTTTTATTTTATTTTACTGGTAAGAGGATCAATCAATGGCCCTTTCTAACAACCGTTCATTACATAAGGAACATAAAAGAAACAATCAAGCACAGTGTTATATAATACAGTAATTCTCATCCATTTTGGTTAAAGTAACCATGTGAATGATCTCCTACCTATATAGAGAATAGTTCAAAGTAACCTCTGTGAAACACATATTTTGTATCAGTAAACAGAAGCCCTGCAAGTCCTCTTCTAGCTTAAAAACAAATACGCACAAATATATATATATATATATATATATATATATATATATATATATATATATATATATGGGTCTACCTGAGATGGTCGACAAGCCATTTGATCGACACTCATTTGGTCGACAGTTCATTTGGTCGACAGGCAGATTTGCCCCCCTCCCCAATGTTGTGCGACCCTGGAGTTGATAGTTAGGGGGGGTGGGGGGCACAGCCCCCCACATTGGGGGGTGTGGGGGGCAAAGCCCCCCACATAAAACTGCTTGTCGACCAAGTGAACTGTCGACCAAATGAGTGTCGATCAAATGGCTTGTCGACCATCTCAGGTAGATCCATATATATATATATATATATATATATATATATATATATATATATATATATATATATATATATACATATATACATATATACATACACACACACACACACACACACACACACACACACACACACACATTGTAGTAAAATGTTATGTTTGCTATAGGGATGTAGATTAGAGAACAGATATAGTCACTGCTATGAAACCATATTTTATGTCTTGCTATATGTTAAATTAAAACCCCATGTCCTTTGTAATGTTACTGTTATAATCTTGCCTTTTGTCATTCTTACCATGAATGTTAAAATACTATAGTTCACTAACAGTCCTCTTAAATGCATTTAGTTGTTTATTTTGCCTTGATCAAAGTTACTTGTAACCTGTGCAGTGTTAACATGCCTTGAACATTTTATTGATCTCATTTGTAACCTTTTTCCTGTGACCTGAGTTGTACCTGAAAATAAATAATGCATGCATGCACATAAATAAAACTCACCCCACGTTTATGTTAGCAAAAGAAATTTAAGTAAAAGTCTTAATCAGTTTTGATAACACTTCTTGTCTTAATTTCATAATTGTGTCTTTATAGACCATTGCATAGGTGGCCTCTGTAATTGGAAAGGCTGGCCACATCATTGGTATAAAGTACCCATCTTCACTTTACACTCTCATGTCATCTCAATCATTGCCTTAAATTTTCATTTTGCACATCTTAACTGGCGTGTGCAAGGTTTCACCAGATTATTTCTGCTAACCTAAGCATTTAACAGTGTGTGCTGAGCAGTGTTTCTATAGTTATGGCACGCAGCTTTTCTAACAAAACATACCCTTTGAAAAGAGAATGAAAGCTTACTTTTTAAAGGCAACGTTTTACTTTCATCTTCAACTTTTGGCAGAAAAATATTTCAGAACTTGGATTTTTCAGCATTTATACATTACTATATGTATGTATTACTCTGCTCTATGTGTTTTTAACATCAGATTGCGATTTTGTCATGAATGAAGCTATTTAAATGCACTGTGTAGATTTTACTCTCTCTGACAAGAAAATATGGTTTAAATAGCTATTAAATGTTGTTTTATAAAAAGGAATTGAAAAATAAATGTTTTATGGCAGTTTATTCTGGCTAAAGTGTGTGGAACTATTTTTAACACTGCCTTGGTACATTGGTTGCTTTAGTGCTTGGACTTTATGTATCGGAAATTCTTTTAACTTCTGTCAGTTGTAAAACACATTTCAAACTTTTTTTATAATAGCTCAGTATGGCAAAGTTTAGTTGTGTGGAGACATACTTTACTAGAAACTTTAAGTGCTTATTGTGATACATTTTCCAGTACTGTCAGTCTATTATTATGGCTGGTGTTATCTCCAGTGATTTGATGGATCCTAACTCTGGTACAGCCTCATCAAGTCCAGTTTCATCTAAAAAAAAACAAAATAAAAATTTGCCTTAGTTTGATTCTGTCAGGACCACTGTCTAGTCCACAGACCACTTACTGTACCTTTTGCCTTGTCTCCCTTTAGCGTAACTTTGATTGCTGCTATGGAATAGGGATTAGACACATTCTTCATGGCTGTTCCAGTACCTGACACAGGTATTGGAGAACCAAACCCTTTACTTCAAACTTCTAGTCCTCATGGCATCAATGATCATCATGATGCCACTAAACAGGCTAAATAAGAGAAGTTCAATGGTACTTGAAAAATTGTTGGTCCCAGCACTTCCATCCCTTGTATTTCTAGGTATTGGGATTGGGATTTGTGAAACAGGAACTCCAGTGGTGGTGGAGTCCACTGTCTCTGAATCCAGGAGTCCCTTTTTCTGTTCAGACCCCAGTCCAATCTGACCAGATGCACTCTTCAGATTTTTTTATTGGACTTCAAGTGTAAGGGTTTTAGGGTCTTCAGAACAATCAAAGCACATAAATGTAAGCGATGTTGGCAAGTGATTCATGCCTTAAAAGTTCTTAACCACTTATGGACTCTGGGTCCTCGTCTAGTGGTCACAGACAACACTACTATGATCTGGTACCTGAAAAAGCAACCCTCTTTACCAATTAGCAGTGATGTCCTGGCAGGAGCTGGCTCTGTAGCATTCTCTGACTCTTCAGGTTTTGTACATTCTGTCAGAATAAAACACAGTGGCAGACAGACTAAGCAAAATCTAGACATACCCTCACAAGTGGAATCACCATGTAGAGGTCATCTAGGAATTTATAGGATCTATATCATAACGACGAGGGTACAGAATCTCGAGCACCTGTTCATCGACACATAAGTGTCGAATGTCCTTTTCAGCAAACAACCACATCATAGGCCAACTACGCATGACACAATTTAACAAACACTATGAAGTGGGGGGGCTTCACCCCCACACCCCCCAACTAAATATACTAAGTCTGACATTGCACTACAGTGGGGAAAAGGGCAGCTTTAAAACAACAGCCAACTGATTTCTTTCCCTTGGAAAGAAATAGATGATGTGGCCATTCGCTGAAAAGGACGTTCAGCACTTTTGTGTCGATGAATAAGTACTCAAGATTCTGTACCTTCACCATTATGATATAGACCTGAATTTATACAGATGTGGGAAACACAAGTACAAAAATAAGTGGATCTGTTCATCTCCTGTCATAACAGACAACTGAAAAATTCTGTTCAATACATCCTTGCAATACAGCCATGCTTGGAAGATAGAAACAGACATTTTATCACTCCCATTATCAGGAATATTCCTGTATCCATTTCCACCCTTTCCATTAATTCCTAGGGCACCCTGTTTTGATCTGTTCCGGCTGTTGGTGTAGAGGTTAAGGCTGTGAAATGTAGTTCCTCTGGTACAGGGTTTGATTCCCTCAGCCCTCATTTGCTTACTTTGTGACCTTGAGTAAGTCACTTAACCAGGCATTGTCCCCAGGTTACCTTGCAAAGACACTGCTTGTTCAGTGGACCTACATGGTTAAAAAATAGATATTAGTGTTATTGTTATTCTTCTTCTTCTAAAGTTTCAGAAAGAATTACCAAAAATCATTGTGGTAACCCCTTTTCTGGCCCAGGAAACGTTGGTTCTCCATTTTAATGGAATTGGCCAAGGGGAATTACCACAGGCTTCCTCACAGAGTGGATCTGCTCACACAGCATCAGGGGTGAATGGTACACCCCAGCTTAGACCAATTGCAGCTGACGGCCGTGATGATTCTAGTTTAATACCTTTTAGGTACTTGTTCCATGAGGATGTGCAGCAGATATTTAAGGAGGCAAGAAAACCTGCAACTAGAAAATCTTATGTTTACAAGTGGAAGAGGTTTTCTTGGTGGTGCCTAGCCAATGACAGAGGGCCAGAAACATTTTTGACCCCTTCTAGTTTTGAAGTATTTTTGTGAGCAACATAGAAATTGTTTGTAATATGCTTCTATTAAAGTGCATCTTGTGGCCATCTCAGCTTGTCTGCCCATGGATCTCCTTCTTTCATCATTTTTTTGTGGTGAAACAGTATATGAAAGGACTGTTGCACATGAAACCGCCTTGAAAGCAAATTCCACTCCCTCTGATCTCATCTTTGTTCTTGAAGAATTGACCTTACCTACTTTTGAACCTGCCTCTTAGGCTGATTTACAGTTCATTACTGGGAAGACTGTTTTACTCATTGCTCTGACATCTGCAAGGTAAGTCTCTGAGTTACAGCTTCTCATGGTGAGCCACACTTTTTGATTTTTCACAAGGATAGAATTGTGTCACACACTAATCTAAATCTTTTTCAGGCAAGGTTAAGGCTAACTCGTGTAGGGCCTTATCCTCTTAAATGGCAGTGAAAAGGGATGGACTGTAAAAGCATTCTAGCAGCAGTAACCCGATCCTCTCATACCTTCACAAAGCACGAAAAACTTTTCCTTTTGAAGGTCTGGAGCAGGATTTGCTAGGACCATTCTCCAGGGGCTCCTGAATCTTTATCCTTCTGCCTCCCAGATAAGGTTAGATGTAGGAATTTCACAAAATGCTACTGAGGCATTAGCAATGATGAACATAGCACAGCTGCATAAGTTATGCTTACCAGTAACAGGAGACATTTGAATTCCTTACTGCGTTAGTGGCAGCACCCACCTGCAGTCCCCCAGATGGTGCATAGTTGTGGTGGGTTTCAACCTCTTTGATTCAGTTTTTGTTGGATTTGTTTATTATATGGTATTGTGATTGGCTGCAAATTTACTCACGGTAGATAATTCAGGCTTTGCGTATTTTCTTCCCCTTCTTTGGGAAAGCAAAAATGCCTGAACACTCACTCCTTTTCACAGCCAAAAGCTTCCCTCTCAGAATATGCTCAGCCACTCAGCCATCACATGAAGAGAGAGTGAGAGGAGTCTGAGCTTTTGAAAGCTGATCAGTACTGGATTATCTTGGCATATACCGCAAAATGCCACTGTGGCAGTAAGGAATTTAAAAATCTACCATTACTGGGAAGTAGGACTTACGCAACTGTACTTTAATTCCAAAAGTTGGGTCTAACACCCATTATTCAGAAGTCTTCTTTCTATTTTGTATACTGTGATTTGTTTTCTTTACACTGTTTTACTTGTATTCTGCTTTTAACTACATATTAAAACTTGAAAAGACACCACAGCTGTGTCTCTTGTGAGTCAGACAGAATTTTTTCCCATCCTCCTACCCGGTTACTATTGTGTGCTTTAAGCACCACTGTCTTTCTAGTTGCATGCCCCTTATGTTAATTTGTCCATATATCTCATTTCTTCTCTGCTTTTACTGGTTGGTGTGAGTAAGCACAAAATTATCATTTTGTGAAATCACTCCCCTTCAGCTATTTAAATTTATTGGCCATCCTGCTGTATTCCATTGTACCAGAATAAAAAAGTGACCACCCCCTTTCAGTTTGTCTTGCTGTGTTAAAAATAGTGACTCTCCACTAAAACTTAACTTTAAAGACGGGTAAAACTTAAGTTACCTACTTTTACATCTAACTCCTCTAGTGCACATTGCAGTGTTTACGATAAACCTTTTTTTTCATCTTACCTTTAAGCATCTATTGCAAGATATTCTAAGGGGATCCAGTATCTGACTGCCTGGGATGACATGATCGACAGACCTCGATGCTTTGCCAGAGATGGCCTGCACCTGTCACCCCAGGGATTCCGGATACTGGCCAAGGCTCTTGCCACCCCTGTAGTGCCTTTTTTAGGCAATGTCCTAAAGACAAAATTACCACCATAACAGCTACAAGCAAATTAAATCTGAGGGTTATGCTACTTAACGCTAGAAGTCTAAATCTCAAAATGCATTCGCTTGAAGCACACCTTAAAATGGAGAACATCGACATCTGTGCAGTGACCAAGACCTCCTTCAAGGCTCCAGAGAGCACCCCATCACTACCAGGCTATAATTCATACCACACCTTTTAGCCCCTAAACCTGGACTG
Organism: Protopterus annectens; assembly: GCF_019279795.1. Taxonomy (NCBI): domain Eukaryota; kingdom Metazoa; phylum Chordata; order Ceratodontiformes; family Protopteridae; genus Protopterus; species Protopterus annectens. Next base: position 60,023,839 of record NC_056728.1, on the reverse strand, counting down.
AAGTACTAAAGGCGGTGGTGTCTCCATATTCATAAAGGATATGCACACCTCCAGACTAGTAGCCCAACATAACGCATCAGAGATACTTCAGGTGCAACTAACACTGGATAAAACTGCAGTCCAGGTTGCAACCTGCTATAGATCCCCCACCATGTCCCAAGACTCCCATTCCACATTCCTAAACACACTGGAAAATATTAGGGTACAATCCAATACCCTTATGCTGGGAGACTTTAACTACCCCTCCATTAACTGGGAAAATTACTTGTGTACCAACACACTTGATCAACGTTTTCTGGAATTCATTAATTCCAATGGCCTGGACCAATTCTTTCTTACCCCCACCAAGGGTAGAAACATCCTTGACGTGGTCATTATTAACATGGGTGACCGTTGCTCTACACCAGTAATCAACTCCTTCCTGGTCAGGTCAGACCACAAGCTAATCACCATGGATATCCACATCCCCCCTCACCCCCCCCCCCAAAGGAAATCACTGTAAAAAAACTTCTGCAAAGCCAATTTTGGGCTTCTAAAAACAGAGGTGGCTAACTTCACGACACCCATGCAAATGGAAAATTGGTGCATGACTGCTGAATCATACACCAATGCATGGTATGAGCACATACACAAGTGCATGGAATGGGCCATGCCAAACAGAACCAAGATGCTGTCCTCCGAAAAAAGGAAGCCAATCCGGTGGTCCCCTACCATAAACAAACTCTACAACAGAAGGAAAAAACTGTTGCAGAAAAGGGTGAAGTCCCAAGATTGGAAAAACTCCTTTGTTAGCCTCAGCAAAAAACTGAGATCCATCATCAAATCCTGTAAAGCTGGATATGAAAGCAAAATTGTTGCAGATTCTAAGGACAATCACAAGGCATTCTATAGTTATGTCAAGAATCTACATGGCAATACTCAGATCTGCTCTGAGTTACAACACAATGACAATACATATATAGAACCAACTGATATTGCCAACATATTGGCTGACAGGTTCAGTGTGAACTTTACCCCCTTTTCACCCCCTAAAGGGCCTATCACAATACCTGAGGAATGCCAAGTCCCTATTATCATGGCTACACAGGTAAAAACCGCACTGTCCAAAGCCAAGAATACAACTTCCATGGGACCTGATAATATCCCTGGCTGTGTTCTACATAGGTTCATAGGTAGGTACTAGGCTATCTGCCCGAGGGCATTTATAAGCCTAGATAGAGTGTCAGCTTTCGCTGCCCCATTGATTGATTAATTAACCTAGCCTCTGTCAAGAAGAGCCAATGAAGTGATCGCAGGGGTGTATTTTCTGTTACCCATCCACTTGTCAAGGCTTCTCTAGAAGAGTGTTAGTGAGGGGCTCTGCCTAATGTAGTTAGGAATTTTGTTCCAAAGTATGGGGAGTCTCTGTGACAGGAATCTATCCCTCCAGCATGTTCTATTTATTGTTGTGGTGAGGTTTAGCTCACTAGAGCACGTAGTCGCAGTGACTTGGATTTCTTTAGGTGGAGCATGTCCATCAATTCTGAGTTTAATATGGCTTTGTAAGTCAGGCAGAGATCACCTCTGAGTAAGCGATATGCCACTGAGTACAGCCGGAGTTTTTTCAGTCAGGCTGCATAGGACATATGTTTGAGGCCAGTAATCCTCTTGGTGAGGTGCTTTTGTGGTCTTTTCAGCTGTTGGAAGTGTCTTGTGAGGTACATCCCAAATGGAGCATTGTACTCTATGATGGGTCTGATGAGTGACGAGTAGAGGGGCAGTATAACCTCTTTATTTCTAGATGCGAACCCCTTAGTAATTAGATGGGCCACATACAAGGATTTCCTAACTATTTTGGCAATATGATTGTCAAAGAAGAGATTACTATCTACCTGGGTCCCCAGATCTCTTATTACCTCTTCTGTATTAAGGGGGCTGCCGCCTATGTGGTAATTCGTGGGTGTTTTGTTTTTCCCAAACGGGATGACTATGCATTTTTTTGGCATTTAGCTTGAGTCCATGACTTTGACACCAGGTGTCTGTCTCAGTAAGGCCTTTTAGAAGGATGTCCATGTCAGCCGGAGAGTCAATTATGGCTCCCAGTTTGCAGTCATCGGCAAACTTGGTTAGCCACATTCCTCCTGTGTTTGCCTGTACTTCTGAGAAATATATGCCAAACAGTAGGGGTCCCAGAACTGAGCCTTGCGGGACACCACTTGTGACTGGTTTAGAGTTGGACCTGAAGCCCGCTATTCTTACCGTGTGAGTTCTGTCTGTAAGCCAGTTGGCAACCCATCCTGTGACGTAGGGGTTTATGTTCAGGCTGGTGAGTTTTTCTATAATACCCGAGTGAGGAATGTTGTTGAGCGCCTTGGCAAGATCAAGGTAGCCTGTTTGAACCACCTTTCCCTCGTCTATGGCCTTGGTGACTGTCTCGAAGAAGTCAACCAGGTTTAGTAGGCATGATCTGCCCTTAACAAAGCTGAACTGGGTTGGGTCAAGTGTTTGGAGGTTCCCAGTGTCTTTGTTAATGAGTTCCATGATGATGCGCTCCATAGCCTTGCAGACCAGGCTAGTCAGGTGTATGGGGCAATAGTTACCAAGGACAGTTGTGGCCCCTCCTTTGTGGAGTGGAATATCCGTTGCTGTGCACCATTCTATGGGCACGTAGCCTCTGGAGAGGCTGAGGTTGAACAGTGTGTTTAGGTGGGGAGTTAGTTCGTTTTGCAGTTCGTGCAAGACGCAGCCTGGGACATCATCTGGCTCCATTGATGCTGTGTTTTTGGCTTTTGAAAGGGCTGTTTTCACCTGTGCTTCTGTGATTTCCTGGACACTACACTTTTCTGGTATTGTTGTAGGCCCTTTTGAAGGTGAGAGGGAGGTGAAGTTTGCACTGAATCTATCTGCCAGGATGTTGGCAATATCAGTAGGTTCGGTATATTTTATGCTATTTTGCACTAGCTCAGAGCATATCTGCGAGTTGCCACTTAGATTCTTGACATAGTTAAAGAAGGCTTTGTGGTTATCTTTCGAATCCTTGGCTATTTTCTTTCGAAGTTAGCCTTGGATGATTTTATGAGGGACCTTAGTTTCTTACTGATACTGATCAGGGATGTCTTTCCTTCTTGGGATTTGCTTTTTTCTGAACTAGTTTCCTCCTTTTGTTGTATAACCTGTTTATGGCAGGGGTCCACCAGACTGGTTTCCTTCTCTTAGGGGAGCGAGTCTTGGTTTTGCTAGGGATGGCATGATCCATGCATCCTTGTAGTAGAATTACAAAGTGAACTGGCACCACACCTGAGTACCCTGTTTAATCACAGCCTAATTTCAGGCTTTGTTCCTACTGAATGGCGCACTGCTACTGTCATCCCACTCCACAAAGGGGGAGCGACTACAGACCCTGGGAACTACTGTCCCATTAGCCTGGTGAGTCTGATAAGTCTGTAAGGCTATGGAGTGCGTCATCATGGACCTTATAAATAAGGACATAGGGAATCTCCAAACTCTGGACCCCACGCAGTATGGGTTTGTGAAAGGTAGATCATGCATGCTTAGCCTGATAGACTTCTTTGAGTCTGTCACTAGAGCTGTGGATGAGGACAAGGTAGTTCACACAGCCTACCTAGATCTTGCCAAGGCCTTCGACACCAACCCTCACTCAGGAATCATAGATAGACTCACCAAATTAGACATAAACCCCTATGTAATAAGATGGGTTTCTAACTGGCTCACTGATAGAACCCACACTGTGAAAGTAGCAAACTCCAAATCTGACTACCAACCAGTTACAAGTGGTGTCCCACAGAGATCAGTCCTAGGTCCTCTCCTGTTTGGCATCTACTTCTCTGAAGTTCAAGCCAACACAAAGGGACTCTGGCTGACCAAGTTCGCAGATGATTGCAAACTGGGAGCCATTATTGATTCTCCAACTGATGTAGACATTCTACAAAAAGGCCTCACGGACACCAATGACTGGTGCCAGAACCATGGCCTTAAGCTTAATGCCAAAAATTGTATTGTCATTCCCTTTGGAAAAAATTCGGTGCCCATGAACTACCACATAGGCGGTAATCCACTAAACACCGAAGGTGTGATAAGTGACCTGGGGACACAGGTTGACAGCAACCTCTTCTTTGATAACCACATTGCCACTGTAGTCAGAAAGTCCTTCTATGTGACACATCTCATTACAAAAGGTTTCTCATCCAGGAAGAAAGAGGTCATAATCCCTCTCTACTCGTCCCTCATTAGACCTGTTATAGAATACAATGCTCCATTTGTTATGTACCTCACTAGACACCTACAACAACTGTAAACGCCACAGAAATACCTCTCTAAGAGGATCTTAGGCCCTAGATACATGCCCTATATGGACAGACTCAGAAAACTCCCGCTATACTCTGTCTCTTATCACCTACTTAGAGGCAAGCTCTGCTTGACCTACAAAACCATGTCTGACCCAGAGATGCTAGATATGCTACACCTAAAGATATCCTAATCCCTCCATGCCACATGCTCCAGGAACCTTAACCTCATTACCACAATAAACAAAACATGCTGGGCTGACAGGTTCCTCACCCAGAGACTTCTCATACACTGGAACAAACTTCCCATTCAAGTCAAGCAGAGCACTTCACTGGCCCTCTTTAAGAGAAATCTTGACGAGTGGGTGGGCAATAGAAGTTCACCCCGGGATCACTTCAGTGGCCTTGCTTGACTGGGGCACTGGGAACTAACTTTGGGCAGCATGATGCCAGGGAATCTTCTTGGGCTAGGCTTATATAGGTTCCAGGACTGTTAGCCTAGTACACACCTATGAACCTAAGATGACCCCCACTCCCCAGTACCAAGACTGTTTTCTTGGGAACATTCTTTAATTCTGTTAGTCAAAAGCCCTTCTTCCCAGGTACAAGGTTTTTTTTCTTCTCCCAGTACCTCAGAGATCTACAAAAGAAATTATTTGTTACAGCAAGGGAGATTCTGATGGTCCTAGGGTACATGGCATCCTGCATTTTGATGATTCCCCTATCAAAACTCCAGAATAGGAAGCTGCAGTGAGTGGTTTCTCAAGAACTGTTGCTGTCTGCACAAACATTCTCTGGAGTCTCCAGTATCACTGCTTGCATGTCAAAAGAAAGAGTTGCATTGGTGGGAAAACAGCATCATGAAAATCCTAGGAGTGTCCTTCTTACTACTACAGGCAACCCACACCCTGACAGCAGACAGTTCAGATTTGTTCTGGGGAAGTCATGTAGGCAAATTAAAGGTTCAAGGGACCTGGAGCAGGCATCACACAAGTCAGCATATCTACTTAAAACAGATAGTAGCAGTAATCTAGACATTAGGGGCCTTTCAATTGAAGCTAAACATCCAAACCTTTCAAATTCTGATGGACATCACCATGATGTTGTACCTAAACAAGAAGTGAACAGGGTGCGGGGCACCCATTCTTTCCCTCTGTGTAGACTAACTATGCAACTTTGGCATGTGGGCACCCAGGTAGGAGTCACCCCCATAGCCTCTTGTGTGTCAGGTCAGGACAGCCAGCTAGCAGATACTCTGAGCAAGATTCTCCTGGACCCCAACAAATGGATACCTTGCAAGTGACACTCAAATGAAGTGTGCCAGAAATGGACCTTTGCTTCCCAAGAAAACAGGAGGCTAGACAAATTCTGATCAAGAACCCAGTTAACAGGAACATGGAGAGCAGATGCATTCTCTTTCAAATGGACAGACCTCGTCCTTTATGCTTTTCTACCTATATCACTGATACCCGGGGTATCACAAACAGTGGGGTCAGATGGGCCAAGAATGACCCTCATAACTTCTTACTATCCCATGCAACACTAACAGAGCAGGGACAAATCTGGACTCTTTCCACATGGATTTATTAACACAGAGCAAGGGGTTTCTCATACATCTGAATCCCGGAAAGCTGAAACAGAGTTTGCAGGATTGTTTTTTAATTCCAGCCAGGTAATCCTTTTCTCAAGATGTGCTGTCTGTTCTGAAGGAATCTAGAAAAAAAAGAAAAAAATAACAGAAAATCATGTGAAGCTAAGTGGAAAAGATTATTAATCTGGTGCCAGGCAAATGATTTTCTATCCATATAAGCCACCTTGGCGCAGGTACTAGAATACCTAATAGAATTAGTTCCACTTCACTGGCAGAGACAAGTGTTCTACTCAAGACTCTTCTATTATCTAGCTATTGCCACAGACAAAATGGGTCCTGTTAACTATCAAAGATTGTTATGCCATGTCCATGGAAAATATTCCCCCTCTGAAAGGCATGCTTAATCCTCCTCACAACCATCTGTTCTTGCCCCTTCATTCATGAACTCCTGAATCAGGGCACGATCGAACAATTCCCAAACGAATTCATAGGAAAAGGATTCTACTCCAGAAATTTTCTTTTGCCAAGGAAAGAAGGACATTGGAGACCTATCCTAGACCTTTCTCATCTTAACTTTCCTGAAAGTACCAACTATCAAAATGCTGTCTCTTTCCACTCTCCTGCCTTTCATTCTCCCACAGGCCTTTCTGATGCCCCTAGACCTGAAGGATGCCTACATTCACATACCCATTCACCCTTCTTGTAGGATATTCCTCAGGTTTTTCTCTGGCTCCTTGCATTTTCAGTCTACTGCTCTGCCTTTTGGTCTTTTCACAGCATCACAAGGGTGTTCAAGGTGTCAATCTCCAGTGGTGGCATTCTGACACTGTTAGGGAATTCATATTTTCCCCTACCTGGATGACCTCTTGATCTAAGCTCACTTGCTTGCTCTCTCTCTCTCTCTCTCTCCCTGTCCTCCTCCCTCTCCAGGAGTCCTTCTTCAGCATTTATACTTCACTCTCCAACTCTAGTCAGGTGTGGATTTCACAGTAAACTGCAAAAAATCCCACAGAGTTCCTACACAAGACCTTGTTTTCCTCGTCTGCAGACAACACAAAGAAAATGCATGCCTTCCTCCTCCAGGAGAAAGTTCACATTCTGTCCATATTCTTCCTAGGCCTTTCCTCTGCAACAGATTGCTCAGCAAGGGACTTGTTGAGAACTTTAGGTTTCATGGTGGTAACCATTCCCATGCTTCCCTCAGCCAGACTTCACATGAAAGAAATCCAGTTGTATCTGAAGTCTGTGTAGTCCCAACACTCTCACCCCTATGGGCATCCTGATTCCCTTCCTCCTTTGTCTCAAAAAGAAGCTAGTTTGGTGGAAGGAACAGGTCAGTCTCAACCCAGAACTTCCCTTCACTCCACCTCCTCCTCTTCAAGAAGTTTATCCTTGTATCTGTAAATATGTCTTGTTCATTTTTTATATGATACTATTCACCCAGGCTGTGCCAGCAAATGATCCACTGAGATCAGTGCACTACCCCAGTAAACAAATATAAATAAATTAAAATTCGCACACACCTCAGACATGGCGCGGGGAGTGTGAAGGTGCAGCAGTTGTTATCCTCAGTTTGGAAAGAAACGTACCGATCTGAAGGAAATGAGGGCTCTTCTGCAAGCACTGCATACCTTCCCACACTTCTTGAAATTTGGACTACTCCTAGTGAATGCAGACAACACCACAGTCATGTGGTGCACATACAAGCAGGGAGGCACCAGGTCTTACCAGTTATACAGGTTAGAAAAGGAAGCATGGAACTTAGCCACCCAGGTGGACATCACCCTCACAGCCAGATACATTCTTTCACAAGACAATGTGCTGGCAGACTTTCTACACCACTCCTTGGAGGACCTCCACAAAGGACACTAAACAGGCAGGTTTTCCAGGCAATCACCCTTCTGTGGGGCACTCCTTAGAGAGATAATTTTGCATCACCAACCAACCATCTGCTCCTCTATTTCGGCACCAGGGAACCTTGTCCCACAGCCTGAAGGACAAATGCCTTCTCCTTCCAATGGACGAGGAAGTTACTCTGTGACTTTCCTACATTGCTTCTTCCAAAAATTCCTCTGAAGGCACAAAAAATGTACTCAAACTCTCTTTTAGTGTCATTTTTTTGGCTGAGACAATATTGTTTTTCCCCTACTATTTCACCTGACAAAGGGAAATTATAGGAAATACCTCTACAACCACACATGATCACTCAAAAAGGATTGCTTCTCAACCCAAGTCTTCTCACTCTCAGCTTGACCTTGTGGATGATATGATTTTGTTTTATAAAAACCTTTATTGAATTTTCACTTGTGACACAGGTAAATTTACATTTATATAAAAGTAATCAAACTGTACTAACAAGTTCACAATTAAAATATTATACTTCATATATATTGCTATGTATCACATAACCTAAGCAACATTACATAAATTATTCAATTCCTGCATTTTTTAATTAAATTAGGTAATTAAAGTCCTGCCTTCTTTTAATCCTCATTCCTCCTCTGTATGTATTGTTCCCACAATTTCCATTTTTTCCTATGTAGTTTGCACCTACCTTTTTCTAAAGATCTCAATTCCTGTTGTTTTATCTCTGTTACTAAATTCACTACTTCTAATATAGTTGGTTTAGATTTTGATTTCCATTTTCTGGTAATTTCTTTTTTGGCAGCCACCATAATTAGAGATAGGAACTACATCTAGGCAATTCTGATTCTGTATCATAGTACAGAAAAATCATCTCCATTGTCACACCAATCTGCCCACCCAACATGTCCAACAGTGCATCCCGCAGGGAATGCTTAAAGTCTGCCAACTCACCCCACCCAGAAAATACGTTCCTGATTACCTCTGTCTTCCCTGTCTCACCTCCAACATTTGCGGTCTACCTGAGGAAAAATTCTCTGGAGTCTACTTAGGGTATAAAATATCTATGTAAACATTTCCAAGTAAAAATTCTAAATCTTGTAGCTATTGTTGCATATTCAGGAGACATACATATATCCTTCCATTGTATATTTGTGAATTGCTTATCCAGTCTGTCTTTGCAATCCTTTCTAACCTCTTCTGATTGATTTTTGTAGTTATCATACAATATTTTATGTGCTCTACTAATTATTGCTTTTTAATGGCATCTTCTGTTCTAGATTCTACTAAAAACTCTACCAGTGTTGATCTTTCGTTTAGGACCCCCTTGGATGATAGGATTTTAATCCCTTAAAGACACCTTTTCTCTGAAGAGGTTGACCAAGTACTAAAAGAAGCTAAGAGACCCACCATTAGAAAATCTTGCACAGTTAAATGAAAAAGGTTTTCTTACTGATGCCGCAAATACAGTCAGGAACCACTCTTATCACAGGTCCCTGCTGTACTGCAGTACCTATGTGAACTAATGCATTTGGGTTTGACTTACTCTTCTATAAAAGCTCACCTGCTGGCCATCAGTGCCTGCCTGCCCCTTAACCCTCCACTTATGACTAGAGCAGAAGTTTAGCTTTTTCTGTTGAGAGTTCTGCATCTTAACCTACCTAGGAACCCATCTCTTCCCCTTAGGATCTTAATTTTGTGCTAGAAAAGCTTACATTTCCTCCCTCTGATCCAGCACGTTCTGCTTCTTTAAAATGTTGCACTTGGACAACTTTCCTACTCTTGGCTCTCACCTCTTCTAGGAGAGTTTCTGACTTACAAGCTGTCATGGCCATTCCCCCTTTTCTTATTTTTTTGTAAAGGCAGGGTGACTGTCAGTGCTAATCCATTGTTTATGCTTAAGGTAGTGAACGAGCTGTCCCTCAGTCAGTCTGTTCACCTACCCTTTTTCTTTCCCACCCTTAGTAATAGGGTGAGAAAAAACTTAGATTCTCTGGGTATTCAGACAATTGAGATTTTATTTAGACACAATAAATTCTGCAAGAAGACTGACCAGATATTTAAATCTTGTAAGTTGGGCCAGATAGTCTTCAAACAAACTGTTGCAACTTGGATCTCTAAGGCCATCTCTTTCTGCTACGTGCACCATGGTAAATCCTTTATTTACTTCCCAGGAGCTCATTCCACCAGGGCAGTAGCTTTCTCAAGGGCTTTCACAAGGAAGTAAATGCCAGGTTTGTCTTGGAGGCTGCCACTTGGTTCTTTGTACAAACCTTTACCAAACAGTACAAAATCAGTACCTTCTTCCAGGTCCAGGGCTGTCTTTGCTAGGTCTGTCCTGTCTGGACTGCTAAACAAATCATCTAGTCAGTAGCCAACCACCCTTCTCTCTACCTCTTTTAGCTGTGAGAGTCACCAATATGTCAGGAATACTGCAACAGTGATTTCAGTCAGGACATAGTACAGTTGTGTTAGAACTTAACATAACAGTAGATGTCCTACTGATTACTGTTTCAGTATTCCTTCCCATCCTCCATCCCCTCTTCTCTGGCTTACTTCTGACTTCTTTTTCTTCTTCCCCTTTGCTCTAACCTCTGCTCTGCTGTATGGAAGTGGGGGAGTTTACTTAACTAAGCTACCCCCCTCCTAGCTCACCAGCTTCTCTTTGTCAATAATCTCAAGGCCACTGGCTTGAAGATAGTCTGAGAATCCACTTCATATTTCCATCTGTATACCCCTTCACATAAGAGCTAAGGTCTTGTATTGAATGTACAACCTTGGGAATATAAAGCTTTGGTACCCCGGCCAGACTTCAGCGGTGATCACCCAGATGTCAGGAATACTGCAGCAGTGATCACTAGGAAATCTAATGTTATGGTAAGTTCTTTCTTGGATCTGGCAAAATGTATTGACTTTTTTTGCCTGCTGGGACCAGTTGATTATCTATTAGGAAAAATCATGTAAAAGAATGGAAAAAACAGTGCGTCATATTAGCAGCAGCAACATAAGCCATCCTCCTACTCTACAGAAAGACTGGGAGAAAAAGATGTTGAGCTGTTTTATGACCTTATGATGTATCTTTCTTGGTAACCTCTTGCTGCAGGACTGCAGTCTCAAAGAACCACTGTTATGGCAAGTACCTTGTATCACTGTAGTCCCTTCACCATGCTGTTAAATACTCTTCTAAATCTCTAAATGTCTTTTATGTTTACATGTAAATTCTTTTGATCTTTTCTTTATCTTCTAGGAGCTGTATGTGCAGGACTACGGTAGCATTGACTGGCCAAAACAGCGTAACAATGTGGCTGCCTGTGATATTTATACACCACATAGTTGGTTTCTTACGCTGGTGTATGGTAAGTGTTTCCTCAGAAGTCCTTTTTCAGCAGTTAGCCAGTTATCAGCTTTCCCAGACCTTTGTATGCACTGTTTCCATGTAGAATCTCTGAGCCTCATTTATTACAGTCAGTTTGGTTCCCTTCAGATGTATACCTGTAACTGTCCTTTTGATGTACTGATTTTCAGTATGTTATGCTTGTGACCTTTGCAGCTTATATGCTACTTGTATTTTCCTACTTGTGGAACTATGCATATTTTTAACATTTATTTTTCAAATGCACTTATATGTGACTTTCTCATTTGCAGTACTGATGTTCTTCATTCCACATTGCTGCAGTCCTAACTATTGGGTAGTCCGCTGTCCAGTCGGCCCGAATACCAAAGTATATGGCTGACGTCGGTCAGGGCGCATTAGACTGACGTCAGTACGTCAGGGTACTAATGCGCATGACCGACGTCATATCCTCAGTCTTTTTTGCCGCATGGTCCGATGCAGAAGCAATTTTGCGAGTGCAGGTTGGCGTTCTGAAAGTTTCTGAAGCCAGAGTTTCAGACCGAATCAAAGTTGGCTAAGTACCCGTTGGGAATATTTTGGTTTTTCTTGCCTCAGTATTTAACCGGATGTCAGAAAAAGTGAATAACTGTATTTCTTGTGGGAAACAGATACCTCATAGGGATTACCATACTTTGTGTATACCTTGTTTAGGGCCTGAGCACGACGTTGTTGGATGCCGCTCTTGTGCTAGATTTAACAAACGCACTATTAAGAGAAGGTTAGACTGTGCCAGGTTAGTGTTTGGGAAGCGTTGTAATTATAAAATGCCGCCGGATGCTCCGGCCGCTTCGCTAAAAACGCAAGGACAAAACAGCAAAGCCTAGAGTGGAAGAACCGACAGTCCCAGACGCCGGTTCTTTAGAGGGCTCAGTGGAGCCGGAGGTTTTGCCAGGTGTTTCTTTGGAGTCTCAGGGAGAGACTTTACTGTTACAGGATGTATCCTCTCAGGAAGTAGGCCAGGCTGAGGGGCTTCTCAGGTGGCTGTTCTTCCCTCTCTTCCTAAGGTGGTCAGAGCCTCCCTTCTGTTTCCAAGGCTTCTTTGAGGGGCAGGCCAAGTTTTGCTTCAGTGGGGGTTTCTCCTAGTGCTTCAGGGTCTTTGCCTAAGAAACATATGCTTAAAATGGCAGAGGATTTGATTACTATGATAAGGGGTTCTATGCCCCCTCCTGATAAGAGGCCTAGGGTGGAACCTGAGTTTGAGAGTTTTGAGCAATGCTCGGAGGCTTCGGAGTCTTCGGCTGAAGACTTGCAGGAGTACCCTCCTTATTCTGATTCTGATGTGGATGATTCTACTCCTTCTGCTTCTCCTGAGGATTTTTCATTTTCAGAGACTCTGCATTCCATGAGGGAGCATTTTAAATGGGAAGGTCAAGATTTCTCTGATTCCAGGAAAAGGCTTAGGGAATTCTTGTTTTACCCCAGCATAGGCCTTTAGCTATACCTCCTGTTTTGAATGTGGTGGAAGATGTTTTGCAGAGGCTTCCTGAATCCTGATTCTTTGCCTCCTGCCCCAGTTAAACCGGATAGGTATTATAGGGTGCCTGAAGCTCATAAGTATCTTTTTAAGAGTCCTAGGGCAGACCCGGAAACTGTCTCTCAGGGGCCTAAAGGTGTGAAGGCCTCAGTTGTTAAAAATCCTGTCCCTCCTGATAAAGAGGCAAGGGCTTTGGATAGATTGGGAAAGAAAGTGTATACTTCTTCCACTTTAGCCATGAGGGCGTTGAATTGTCAGTTTCACATGTTAAAATATCAGAATTATCTTCTTTCACAGTTGAAATCTAAGGTGGATGCTCTGGCGGAGGGTATTGAGTGTAAAGAGTTGCAGGATTTAGTTCATGTGTCTGAACAAGTGGGTAAACATTCCTTGCAATGTGGTTTTGATGCTGTGCAGGCCTCCTCCAGGGTGGCTGCCACTGGTTCTGTTCTTCGTAGGCACGCCTGGTTGAGAGATCAGAATTTAGCTGAGCATGTTAAGACACGGATTTTAGATGCTCCCTTGCAGTCTGATGTGTTGTTTGGTTCGCCTGTAGAAGCAGTTTTGAAGAAAATGGAGGACAAGGCTAAGTCTATGCAAACTGTTAAAGATTTTTTGCAGGTGCAGCCTCCGAAGTTTAGTAGAAATTGGCCTGCTAAGGGATGGACTTATCCTGCTTATGATTCCCAGTCTAGGGGTAGGTCTAGACGTGGTAGGGGCAGAGCTCAGGGTTCTTTTAGGCCTAGGACAGGGAGTTCCCCTGCTCAGACTTCTGGTGAGGGCAGGGGTCAGTCCTTTCGTAAGCAGACCCAATGACCTGCCTTTTCAGCTGCCAGTTCATTCTCGCCTGGCAGCACCGTTGGGAGGAAGACTGTTTCTTTTCAAAGAGAATTGGGATTTAATTACCCAAGACAGATGGGTTCTGGATATCATTCACCACGGTTACAGGTTTTATTTCCATACCTTGCCTCCTTTCAAAGGCATGCCAGACATTCCTCCTCTACAAAGACAAGAGGCTCACAAGCAAATTTCTCTGTTACTCCAAATAGGGGCCATTCAGCCGGTTCCTGTGCCAGAAAGGGGCCTAGGATTTTATTCTCGCCTGTTCCTAGTACCGAAGAAGGGGAACACGTGGAGACCAATTTTGGATTTATCTATCCTCAACACTTATCTGGACATTCCCAAGTTCAAAATGTTGACGTTACAACAGCTTTTACCTCTGCTGGGCAAAGATCACTGGATGGTAACTTTAGATCTCAAGGAAGCTTACCTTCATGTGCCTATAAGACTAAGTTGCAGAAAGTATCTGCGTTTTGAGCTGGAAATTCTCATTATCAGTTCTCTGCATTGCCCTTTGGCTTATCTACTGCCCAGAGTATTCACAAAGGTTCTGGCTCCAGTGATAGCTTACTTCAGGCTAAAAGGAATTCAAATCTATCCTTACTTGGACGATTGCCTGATTCTGGCTCAAGAAAAGGAAGACCTTCTACAGCATTTGGAATTTGTCATAGCAGTGCTAAGATGCCTAGGGTATTCTGTGAACGAAATAAAGTCCAGTCTAGTACCCTCTCAAGACATGTGCTTTCTGGGTGTGAGACTGAATACAGCAGCCCAGATGGCCTTTTTAACCCCGGACAAACAAAAGAATCTTTCCAGTTACTTCCATCAACTATCTCTTCAGTCCGGGCTGACTGCAAGGACAGTCCTTCAAGCCTTAGGGTTCATGGCATCTTGTATTCTGGTGCTTCCCAATGCCAAACTGCATATGAGGAAGCTACAATGGTATCTCAAAATGTATGGACACAGCACTGCCAGGATTTGGACACTGTCATTCAAATAATACCTTGCATTCAAAAGGAATTTTTGTGGTGGGCTCAGGAATGTCACCTAAACAAGGGACTCTCTGTGACCCGGCCAGAGGCGAGTCAAATTCTAACGACAGATGCCTCAGACATTGCTTGGGAGCTCATCTAAATGGAAAGTGGATACAAGACAAGTGGCCTGCCAGACTACAGCATCTACATATCAACATGAAGGAGATGTTAGCAGTCCAGTTTGCATTAATGGCTTTCAAGGAGTTACTTCTTCCAGGGCAGGTGTTGATTCTAACAGACAACACAACTGTCATGTGGTACATCAACAAACAAGGGGAACACATTCTTACCCATTGTGCAGGCAAGCAATGATTTTATGGGAGACTGCGCTCAGCTTGCAACTAACTCTTCAGGCAAGGTTTCTGCCGGGAGCACAGAACTCCTTAGCAGATGTGTTAAGCAGACAAATCATGGATCCCCACGAGTGGAAACTGGATCTTCATGTATTTCAAAAGTTGACAGTGTCCTGGGGAACTCCAGACATAGATCTGTTCACTTCTCCACTAAACCACCAGCTGCCAAAGTTTTGCACAAAGAGGTTTCATCACACAGCTTGGAAAGTGGATGCTCTTTCTTTCAGTTGGAAAAATCTTCATGTGTATGCTTTCCACCTCTGCCTCTTCTTCCAAAGGTGCTTCTAAAGGTCAGACAAGACAAGCCAAGGATGATTTTAATAGCTCCAGATTGGCCTCGGCAGCACTGGTACCCATTACTGAGGAGTCTGGTAAAGAAGCCTCCATGGCCTTTACCCTTGATTCCACATCTGTTGTCTCAGAAAGACGGTCGTCTGCTCAATGTCAAGCTTCACTCTCTTCATCTAACAGCCTGGCATATTCTGTTTTGAAAGACAGCAGGTCTCAACTTCCTCAACAAGTTTTAAATGTGATTATGGAAGCCAGGAGACCTAGTACAAGGAAAGTGTACGCAGAAAAATGGAAGAGATTTTTATTTTGGAGTGCAGCAAACAATTTGGAGATTTCTGAGCCAAATTTGAGTGTGGCTCTTCAATATCTTACTGAGTTATTGGACAAAGGTTTGTCTTTCTCTTCCATTAAGATTCATGCTGCAGCAATCTCAGCTCACTATGATTGTGACCCACCGCTGTTTTCGCATCCTTTGTTGAAGCAATTTCTTAGAGGGGCAAAGAATATAAGACCCCCACGTAGAGCTCCTACTCCTGCTTGGGATCTCAATTTTGTGTTGGAGAAACTTACTCTACAACCTTTTGAGCCTGCAGCTACTGCTGAACTGAAATACTTGTCATGGAAGACTGCTTTTTTGTTGGCCATTACTTCTGCAAGAAGGGTTTCTGAGTTACAGGCCCTTATGGCGGTTGAGCCTTTTTTGATTTTTCATAAGGATAGGGTATCATTACGTACTAATCCTTCCTTTATGCCTAAAGTGGTTTCTAGTGTGGCTTTAAACCAAACTATTCATTTGCCTACGTTTTATGCAGATCCCCAAAATAAAGGGGAAAAGATTTTGCACACTTTAGATGTACACAGGCAATTGCGTTATTATTTGAGCAGGACTAAGGATTTTAGGCAGTCTCAGCAGTTGTTTGTTTCTTTTGCTTTGAGTTCTCAGGACAAGCCTGGGTCAAAACAAACTATTTCTAGATGGATTGGGTGTTGCATTACATTTTGTTATTCCCATCATGGCAAGGAGATTCCAGCTGGGATTAGGCCTCATTCCACTAGGGCTACTGCCACTTCAACAGCTTTTCTGAGGGGGGTGGCAACTAAGGATATTTTGGAGGCAGCTACTTGGAGTTCAGTGCATACTTTCTCTAAGCATTATCACCTTCCTCTCTACTCTAAGTCTAGGGCTGGTTTTGCCACAGCTATTTTGCAGGGCATGTTGTCAGTTCCTGCTTCCTTATGATTTGCCAGCCTCCCTTACCTCTGCTTTGGGATTCTACCCAATAGTTAGGACTGCAGCAATGTGGAATGAAGAACATAGTACAGTTTTGTACCTACCATAAATGTAGATGTTCGAGGATCCACATTGCTGCAGTCCAATTTACCCTCCCTCCTTCCCCTCTGTGTTTAGGGGTGGTTGTGTAGGTGAGGTTATATTCTGCTAATTTTGTATATTTTGTATATATATATATATATATATATATATATATATATATATTTTGGTGCAGGTATGTTGGGAGTTTTTGGTTTTGGCCTTATCTTTTCAGGGTCTTCTGACATCTGGGGCAAGAAAAGACTGAGGATATGACGTCGGTCATGCGCATTAGTACCCTGACGTACTGACGTCAGTCTAATGCGCCCTGACCGACGTCAGCCATATACTTTGGTATTCGGGCCGACTGGACAGCGGACTACCCAATAGTTAGGACTGCAGCAATGTGGATCCTCGAACATCTACATTTATGGTAGGTACAAAACTGTACTTTTTAATTGTATCCCCATCCTTTTGCAGTCTGACCCAGTTCTGTCTTAACACTTTTAAATGTTACATATGTAAATATGCAGGCAGTCCGTATTCACTTTTTCCTGTACCACACTTGTTTGAAATGTTTTCTCCTGTGCCTCCATGCAGCTGACTTTCAGCTGCCACCTTCTCTCCTTCTTTTCCCTCTTCTTGTTCATTGAGTCTACCAGACCCACTTCAGCTTAGTCTGTGCTCAACCCAACCCACACTTGTGGATAGTGAGGAGATATGTATACTGTTGCAGAGTAACACTGACTGATTCTAGGGAGTATGCTCTTAACTCCCACCACTCCATGACAGAGGCCTTGTGAGCTCTGCAGTGGCTGCCTTTGAGAGGTGCATATGTGCTTCTCTGCATGGCCAACCTTCTGACCCAGATATACGCTGCTTGAAGCACTGAGCTTGCCAAGGTCTTAATGCTGCTGTTGTTACTAGCCTAGGCAACCTCTTTCCTGTCTGAACTCTGGGCTGGGAAAGCCAGCTTGGCCACTCATTCTCGTCCTCCCCCACCTAGTCCAAGCCCCTCCCTGTGCCAATGCCATTAATAATAATAATAATAATAATAATAACAATTGACATTGGTTATTTGGGCTTTACACCATGCCATGTGGCCAGATAGAATTAACTTAATTATGGTTACTGTGCGTTTTGTATGCTAACGCATCGTTTTTCATCTCCCCTGACTCCATTTCGATACTTATTTCCCAAAATTTAGCTCAGTAACACTGTAGAATAAGTATCCACCTGCCAGGCCAGTCAAGTGAGGGTCATTCACAAGTAATTACAGTAGAAGGCATCAGTAACTCATGTAGAAGTGAAATAGAAATCCTAAAGTTCATTCTCTGGTACAGTGTTTAGGCATGTAGTAAGCCATTCTGTTTAGTTGTGAGCACTAGATTCTCCCAGATTTTTTTTCTTTGCTAAAGATTATGCATTGTGAGATTGCAGTTTTAATCTTTGTCATTTTTAGATTTTTGTCTTATCCTCTGTGTATTGGAAATAACAGCTGACTTACGTATTTCCTTGCATTTTAAAATACCTTTAGTACTGGTTGTGCTAGATGTGAATTTGGGGATAAAAGGGACATAGAGGAACGTTTTGTACAGGTAGCTTGCTGTTAATTATCCATTTCTTTTAGTGGGATTTTTTTTTATTGTAAAAGTTTCACATTTTTTTGTTGTTGTGCAGTACTTAAACTGATACAGTTATGTTCCACTATGATTTTTATGTCATTATTCGGAATAAATGTAATTCTAATAATTATTCAAAATAAACATTATTCTAATAAATACACTGACATCATAATCTGATGTCTTACAGTGTGGCTGTACAAAAGGTTTGCCATGGATCTATTTACTTCTTTAATGTTTACCTGGCAAGCGAGCTGATCCACTTACACTTTTCAGCAACAACCCGAGCTCAGTGAGCAAAAGTGAATATATAATACAAGTAATTAACATGGCTGTGGTAGTGAACTGCAGAAAATGCATAAACAATAAGAAAGCAAAGTCATTCCATACAGGAAAGATAAATACAACTTGTCATTGTCATCTTCATCAGTCCCCCTTTTCCCATTTTCTACATGGAGTTGGGGTGTTGTGTCAACTGCTTCCATTTCTCAATTCATTGCCATTTTCCTACCTTCTTGGACAGTCATGCTTGACTTCCGCGGGTCTTCTGTTGCACAATCCATCCCTTTGCTGGACACACTGACTTTCTATTGCCTTCCTCCTGTCTATTCTGAATCTTTTTTTTATAAGCAAAGATTCTTCATTCTATTACAAGTTCCCTGGTTTCTATTACAGGTTGAATTCCCGGTGGTTGTCCCTGTGACATAAAAACTTTAAATAGTTGATTTAAACAGTAGAGACGACCCAGAAGTGGAAGAGGTGAAGACACACGAGATCAGAAATTCCTTAGCCTCCTTCAGTAATCTAGCTTGTTTATGTTCACCACTGTTTATAGTAGTACTCGTCTGGCCACTGGAATTCAAAAAAAGGAATGCAACATATCTATTTCTGGTCCTGTTCTATTCTTCCGTTCTCCCAAAATTACCCCCTTTTTTGATGAAAACAGCCCGGGTGCTGCTTTAAGAGCCTTGTTTGATGTTCTTCATCTCACATTGCTGCAGTCCTTACACTTGGGTAGTCCGCTGTCCTCGGTCGGCCCGAATATCAAAGTATAAGGCTGACGTCGGTCAAGGCGCATTTGACTGACATCAGGACGTCAGGGTACAAATGCGCATGACCGACGTCATATCCTCAGTCTTTTTTGCCGCATGGTCCGATGCAGAAGCAGCTTTGCAAGTGCCGGTTGGCGTTCTGAGATTTTTCGATTTCGAAGTTTCAGACCGAGTTCAAAGTTGGCTCAGTACCCCGTTGGGGAATATTTTAGTTTTTTCTTGCCTCAGTGATTTACCGGATGTCAGAAAAAGTCAATAATTGCATTTCTTGTGGGAAACAGATACCGCATAGAGATTATCATACTTTGTGTATTCCTTGTTTAGGGCCTGAGCACGACGTTGTTGGGTGTCGCTCTTGTGCTAGATTCAATAAACGCACTATAAAGAGAAGGTTGGATTGTGCCAGGTTAGTCTTTGGGAAGCGGTGCAATTATAAAATGCCGTCGGATGCTCCGCCCGCTTCTTCAAGAAGCGCAAGGACAAAGCAGTTAAGCCTAGGTTAGAAGAACCGTCTGTACCGGACGCCGGTTCTTTAGAGGTATCGGTGGAGCCGGTGGCTCCAGCGGAGGTTTCTTTGGGTTCCCAGGGAGAGACTTTATTATTGCAAGATGTGGCCTCTCAGGAGGCAGGTCAGGCTGAAGGGGCTTCTCAGGTTACTATACTCCCCTCCCTTCCTAGGGTGGCTAGGCCCTCTCCTTCTGTTTCCAAGGCTTCTCCCAGAGGCAGGCCAGGTTCAGCTTCAGTTGGTGTCACCCCTAGTTCTTCTGGAACTGTGCCCAAGAAGCATATGCTTAAAATGGCAGAAGATTTGATTTCTTTGATTAGGGTTCTTTGCCCCTCCTGATAAGAGACCTAGGGTGGAGCCTGAGCCAGGGAGTTTTGAGCAGGCTTCGGATGTTTCAGAGTCTTCGGTTGAAGACTTGCAGGAGAATTCTCCTTATTCTGACTCTGATGTGGATGATTCTACTCCTTCTGCTTCTCCTCCTGAGGATTTTTCTTTTTCAGAAACTCTTCATTCTATGAGGGAGCATTTTAAGTGGGAAGGTCAGGACTTCTCTGATTCCAGGAAAAGGCTTAGAGAATTTTTGTTTTTACCCCAGCATAGGCCTTTGGCTATACCTCCTGTTTTAGATGTGGTGGAAGATGTTTTTGCAGAGGCTTCTCTTAAGCCTGATTCTTTGCCTCCTGCTCCTGTTAAACCGGATAGATATGACAGGGTGCCTGAAGCTCATAAGTATCTTTTAAGAGTCCTAGGGCAGACCCAGAAACTGTTAGTCAGGGGCCTAAAGGTGTTAAGGCTTCTGTTGTCAAGAATCCGGTTCCTTCAGACAAAGAGGCCAAGGCTTTGGATAGATGGGGAAAGAAAGTTTATACTTCTTCCACTCTAGCTATGAGGGCTTTGAATTGCCAGTTTCACATGTTAAAATACCAAAACTATCTCCTTTCACAATTGAAGTCTAAGGTTGATGCTCTGGCGGAAGGTATTGATTGTAAAGAGTTGCAAGATTTAGTACATGTTTCTGAACAGGTGGGTAAGCATTCTTTGCAATGTGGTTTTGATGCTGTACAGGCCTCGTCTAGGGTGGCTGCCACTGGGTCAGTTCTTCGCAGGCACGCCTGGCTGAGGGATCAGAATTTATCTGACCATGTTAAATCACGGATTTTAGATGCTCCTTTACAATCTGATGTGTTGTTTGGTTCTCCTGTTGAGACAGTCTTAAAGAAAATGGAAGACAAGGCTAAGTCTATGCAGACTGTTAAAGATTTTTGCAGGTTCAGCCTCCAAAGTTTAGTAGAAATTGGCCTACTAAGGGGTGGATGTATCCTTCTTATGATTCCCAGTCTAGGGGTAGATCTAGACGTGGTAGGGGCAGAGCTCAGGGCTCTTTCAGGCCTAGAACAGGAGTTCTCCTGCACAGTCTTCAGGTGAGGGCAGGGGTCAGTCCTTTCGTAAACAGACCCAATGACCTACCTTTTCAGCTGCCAGAGCCTTCTCGTCTGACAGCACCTTTGGGAGGAAGGTTGGCACTTTTCAAAGAAAATTGGAGTTTAATTACCCAAGACAGATGGGTATTGGATATCATACACCACGGTTACAGGTTTTATTTCCATACCTTGCCTCCTTTCAAAGGCATGCCAGACGTTCCTCCTCCACAAAGAATAGAGGCTCACAAGCAAATTTCTCTGTTACTCCAAATAGGGGCCATTCAGCCGGTCCCTATGCCAGAAGTGGGCCTCGGATTTTATTCTCGCCTGTTCCTAGTACCAAAGAAAGGGAACACGTGGAGACCAATTTTGGACTTATCTATCCTCAACACTTATCTGGACATTCCCAAGTTCAAAATGTTGACGTTACAGCAGCTTTTACCTCTGCTGGGCAAGGATCATTGGATGGTAACTTTAGATCTCAAGGAGGCTTATCTTCATGTTCCTATCAGACTCAGTTGCAGGAAGTATCTGCGTTTTCGAGCTGGGACTTCACATTATCAGTTCCCTGCATTGCCCTTTGGCTTATCTACTGCGCCCAGAGTGTTCACGAAGGTTCTGGCTCCAGTGATAACTTTCCTCAGGTTAAAAGGAATACAGATTTATCCCTATTTGGACGATTGCCTGATTCTGGCTCAAGAAAGGGACGAGCTTCTTCATCATCTGGATTATGTGATAGCAGTGCTAAGATGCCTGGGGTATTCTGTGAACGAAATAAAGTCCAGTCTAGTACCCTCTCAAGACATGTGCTTTCTGGGTGTGAGACTGAATACAGCATCCCAGATGGCCTTTTTGACCCCGGACAAACAAAAGAATCTTTCCCTTTACTTTCATCAGTTGTCTCATCAGTCCGGGCTGACTGCAAGGACAGTCCTTCAAGCCTTAGGGTTCATGGCATCTTGTATTCTGGTGCTTCCCAATGCCAAACTGCATATGAGGAAGCTACAATGGTATCTCAAAAATGTTTGGACACAGCACTGCCAGGATTTGGACACTGTCATTCAAATAATACCTTGCATTCAAAAAGAATTTTTGTGGTGGGCTCAGGAATGTCACCTAAACAAGGGACTCTCTGTGACCCGGCCAGAGGCGAGTCAGATTCTAACGACAGATGCCTCAGACAAAGCTTGGGAGCTCATCTGAATGGAAAGTGGATACAAGACAAGTGGCCTGCCAGACTACAACATCTACATATCAACTTGAAAGAGATGTTAGCAGTCCAGTTTGCATTAATAGCCTTCAAGGATTTACTTCTTCCAGAGCAGGTGTTGATTCTAACAGACAACACAACTGTCATGTGGTACATCAACAAGCAAGGCGGAACACATTCTTATCCTCTGTGCAGGCAAGCAATGATTTTGTGGGAGACTGCTCTCAGTTTACAGCTAAATCTTCAGGCAAGGTTTCTGCCGGGAGCACAGAACTCCTTAGCAGATGTGTTGAGCAGACAAATTATGGATCCCCACGAGTGGAAATTGGATCCTCATGTATTTCGAAATTGACAGTGTCATGGGGAACTCCAGACATAGATCTGTTCGCTTCCCCACTAAACCACCAGCTGCCAAAGTTTTGCACAAAAGGTTTCATCCCACAGCTTGGAAAGTGGATGCTCTTTCTTTCAATTGGAGCAGTCTTCATGTGTATGCCTTTCCGCCTCTGCCTCTCCTCCCAAAGGTACTACTAAAGGCCAGACAAGACAAGCCAAGGATGATTTTGATAGCTCCAGATTGGCCTCGACAGCATTGGTACCCATTACTGAGGAGCCTGGTACGGAAGCCTCCATGGCCTTTGCCTTCGATTCCACACCTGTTGTCTCAGGAGGACAGTCATTTGCTCAATGTCAAGCTTCACTCTCTGCACCTAACAGCCTGGCATATTCTGTTTTGAACCATAGGGGGCCTCCACTTCCACAACAAGTTTTAAATGTTATTTTGGAAGCCAGAAGGCCTAGTACAAGGAAAGTGTACGCAGACAAATGGAAGAGATTTTTGTTTTGGAGTGCAGCAAAGGATTTTGATGTTTCTGGGCCTAATTTAAGTGTGGCTCTTCAATATCTTACTGAGTTACTGGACAAAGGTTTGTCCTTCTCTTCTATTAAGGTTCATGCTGCAGCAATTTCGGCTCACTATGATTGTGACCCACCATTGTTTTCTCATCCTTTGTTCAAGCAATTTCTTAGAGGGGCAAAGAATATAAGACCCCACCTAAAAGCTCCTACTCCTGCTTGGGATCTCAATTTTGTGTTGGAGAAACTCACTCTACAACCTTTTGAGCCTGCAGCTACTGCTGAATTGAAGTTTTTATCATGGAAGACTGCTTTTTTGTTGGCTATTACCTCTGCAAGAAGGGTTTCTGAGTTGCAGGCCCTCATGGCAGTTGAGCCTTTCTTAATTTTCCATAAGGATAGGGTATCTTTACGCACTAATCCTTCCTTTATGCCTAAAGTGGTTTCTAGTGTGGCTTTAAACCAAACTATTCATTTGCCTACCTTTTATGCAAATCCCCAAAATAAAGGGGAAAAGATTTTGCACACTTTAGATGTACACAGGCAGTTGCGTTATTATTTGGACAGAACTAAAGGGTTCAGGCAGTCTCAGCAGTTATTTGTTTCTTTTGCTTTGAGTTCTCAGGGCAAGCCTGTGTCAAAACAAACTATTTCTAAGTGGATTGGGTTTTGCATTGCTTTCTGTTATTCCCATCATGGCAAGGAAGTTCCAGCTGGGATTAGGCCTCATTCCACTAGGGCTACTGCCACTTCAACAGCTTTTGAGAGGGGTGGCAACTAAGGATATTTTGGAGGCAGCTACTTGGAGTTCAGTGCATACTTTTTCCAGACATTATCACCTACCACTTTACTCTAAATCCAGGGCTGGTTTTGCCACTGCTGTTTTGCAGGGCATTTTAGCAGCTCCTGCTTCCTTATAATTTGGCCATCCTCCCTTTCCTCTGCTTTGGGATTCTACCCAAGTGTAAGGACTGCAGCAATGTGAGATGAAGAACATAGTACAGTTTTGTACCTACCATAAATGTAGATGTTCGAAGATCCACATTGCTGCAGTCCAATTTACCCTCCTCCTTCCCTCTGTTGTTAGAGGCGGTTGTGTGGGTTGGGTGGTCAATTGGGTGTTTATTGTCTATTGTATATATTGTACATATTTTTAGTGCTAGGATGGTTGGTTGTTGGTTTGCTGTCTTTTGGTTTTTGACTTTTATTTTTAGGGTCTTCTGACATCTGGGGCAAGAAAAGACTGAGGATATGACGTCGGTCATGCGCATTTGTACCCTGACGTCCTGATGTCAGTCAAATGCGCCTTGACCGACGTCAGCCTTATACTTTGATATTCGGGCCGACCGAGGACAGCGGACTACCCAAGTGTAAGGACTGCAGCAATGTGGATCTTCGAACATCTACATTTATGGTAGGTACAAAACTGTACTTTTTTAAATCTTCTGCTAATAATTGTATGTCCCCATGCTCAGGTTCCAAGGTTCTCCATTTATTTCCTTGTTATTACCTTCTTTGTTGCCAGCAGTATTGGAAAACTGTTGCCTTCTTAATTGCTGCATTCTATTTCTTTCCAGATTAACAAGTATTCTGCCTCTTCTATTTCAGTGTTTTCCCCTGGCATTTTCATTGTAGTAGCTTCCTTAATTCCTGTTGAGATTCATCAGCATTTCACAATGCCAAAAAATATGTCCCTAGTCCCTATACCCTTCAAACACTTCCAGCAAGTATTATCTAATTTTGGGAAGATTTTGTGCAATCTTCTTTGGTTATAAAAATACTTTTGGAAGCATTTCCATGTAAAAATTCTAAACTTTCTAAATTTGGTGGCTCTCTGTGTGGTTAAGCATATATTCCCTAGGGGTTATCAGTGAGATTGGTTCCATGCTTACCTTGCCAGTACTGTTTATTGTTATCAAGACCTCCCCACTTGTTGAATAGAGCTTTATACAGACTGCTAACCATTTTATGTTCACATGTGATGATCTTGCTTCCAGTATTAATTTAACTAGGTCTGGTGGAGTCTCGACTCTCATTTACATTGTTTTTAACAAATCTAGTAAGTAGTTCATATATGCCCCTGTACATTAAGTATTCCCCTAGTTGCAAATTTAGGCATTCACAAAGCTCAAGACAGCCACATCCATTTCCAGGTCCTCTTATCTGATCCCCAAAATAACATTTCCTTCTCTTTTTCCACCAATTCTGTTTTATCTCTTGCTACCTGCCTTTGATCCTCTAATCATCCCAATTGGCCAAACTAAACATCTCTATACAGAAGATTTCTGATGTTTAAACTCACTTCTGTCTTCTTTTCAAGTACTTTAAGTTGCCTGCTGTCTCCTCCTTTTTGTGTAGCATGAGACCATATATTAATTCTTCTATTTGGGTCACCATTTACAGGTTGACCTAATGTCATATGTTTCCATTTTGCTTTATAGCTTGTGTCTTGTAGCAGATAAACTAACTGAAGTTGGATGGCCTCAAAGTATTCTTGAGGGCAAGAGATTGCAGGCCCACCTTTTTTCAAGGATAAAAGTAGTTCTTGGCCTTGTACCCTTGATTTTTCCCTCCCCAGAAGTATTTAACCATATTTTGCCTCAGCTTGGGAATTTGTTCCCAGGGTCATACATAAATGCTTGTCCAATGTATAGCTTCAGTGGTACTAATTACATTTTCAGAGCCTGAATTCTTTAATCCTGGTCACAAATCAGTAGCTTCCATTTATTTAGAATGTCATTAATTTTGCACTCTGATTCCATTTTCCCCTGGGTATTTCGTTTGCCATCCTTACAAACCAAATACTGAAATATTTAATTCAGTAATGTCCCCAAAGCTGTGGATATTTCTGTACAAGGTCCCAATGTCTGCATAATTCTTACAGATAGCCTTGGTTTTTCCTTATTTATTCGATATCCTGAAACGTCAGAGAATTAAGATTAAATTTGTTGGAGATATCCCTGTCAAGGTCTGTTGGCATTACTTGCAGATAATATTTTGCTATATGTATCCTCTCCTCTCCCCATTTTCCCTCACTGCCACCCACTTAATGTACTTTGCTTTATTTTCTGTGCAAGATGTTCCAAATAGATTGCAAACATGGTGGGGAGAGGGGACATACTTGTCTAGTTCCCTTATGGATTTCAAATTCCTCTGATATCTTGGCATTTATCTTTAGGACAGCCTCCACTCCCTCGTATATTTCCTCCAGCAGACTTATAAGTTGTTTAGTAAAGCCATTCTCTCCATTACTTCTACAGATATTTCCAGTTGACCATGTTTGAGAGATTTCTCAGCATCTAGAAATAAGAATACCAAGGCTTTATTCTTTACTTTTGCTTGCAGATGGATCATAAGTGTCTTAAGGAGATTGTGAAATGTTTGCCTCCCTTTTACAACTCTGATACTACTGTTTTTTTTCAAGCATTTGGAATCTTCCTAATTGTCATAAGTTCATTAAACAATTGCTGCCACTCCAGTAATAGAGATTTATATTTCTTCCAGAGTTCCACTGGAAGACCATCCCAACACGGTGTTTTTCCATTCTTTTTTAGTTGTAATTGCTCTTCTATTTCTTGAGTATTTATGGGTTTATTTAGCTGTTTAACTATCGAGTCTTCTAGTTTGGGTCAATCTAATCTTTCAATGAAATCTGTCACTTTATTTTGTCTTTCATTCATTTGCTCACCTGTACTATAAAGTCTAGTACAAAAATCCATAAATTCATTACTTATCTCTTCTGGGTCTCTTCTAATTCTGTTTTCTCTTGTTTAATTTTAAAAATCCCACCCTCTACTTTCTGCAGCTGCAGTCTGCATACCAGATATCTTTGTAATTTAGGGGAGTCTGTAAAATAATACAGCTTAGATGCTGACTGTGTCAGGCTTAATGCTTCATTTTGTGTCATCATGATGTCCTCCTTTGGTCTTCAGTCTTTCCATTTTGTCAGACTGTTGATTTTAACACTCCTCCTATTTCTTCCAATTTATGTCTGTTTTCTTAATGTACTCTGATAGATTATCATTCATAGCTATAATTTTGTAATGCACTTTGCCCAGTTTATTGTTCACCTGTATCATTTCAGAGAATTCTAATGTGGTTGTCTTCTCTGAGCATCTCCCCAGGCTCTCTGACCTGGCATTGTTCTCACTAGGGAAAGTAACAGTTGGCTGGTTTTGCAGGCTGCCTTTCTTGAATGACGTTTTTCTTCTCCACTTCGTCATGAGCACTAGTTCATCTCTACTGAAGAGAAAGAAATTTTTTATTTACACTACCTTGGATACTTTTAGAATAGTTTAAATCTTTGCTAAGGACAGAAAAATGCCAGGCACACCTCCTCAGCTTCACGCCATACTAGAAGTTCCATTTGTCTGTTCCCACAGTGTGCATCCTACCACCCATCTCAAGCACTTCATCTCCAACACTGCTAGCTTCCTCAGCTGCACTGCTGTCACTGCCCAGATTTCTGTACCTTAAAAGGAATACTGGTTGCACCACTGTTTTGCACACTTTACATTTCAGCTTCTTTGCCATTCTTCTGTCACATGCTATCACTGACACTCTGTGCCATTTGGCTGCAGCCCCTTTGGTTCTAGCTTTGACTTTCTCATTCAGACTTTCCTTTTCCTTCACCACCCCCTCCTAGATATGTTGGGCTTTTCATCTATTCCACTATTTTCCCTTCTGCCTCTGATTTCAGCTTTTCTTATTTCCCTGTTGCTGTAACAGCTGTCTTATCTGTAGTCAGTTTCATCCCTTGTGCTTCAGTTTTGCATTTCATTCCCCAATCATTTCCTAAAGTTCTTGTTAAGAGTCTGGTTGTAATATAACATTGTCTGCATGCAGCAGCTTTGTTGATCTGTCCCCTTTGACCTGTTTGTTAATGTAATCCCTGAGGCACACCCACTCCCACTGGGAACCCGTCTGTGAGTCCAAACAGTGTTATATGTGCTGTTGTCATTGTGTCCTTGTACATGGCCAGCACTAATTCTACCAGTGTTTCTGGGACTTCGAACCATCCCTGGATCCCCTGTCATAAGCTTTCTGCAAGTTTAGGAATACCCAGTTGACCTCTTTCCTCATATCTAGCTTCTTCTCATCTGTCTGTTTCACTGCAAACATCTAGTTAGCTGTGCTTTAATCCTGTTCTAAATCTGAACTGCTCATCTCCCATTTTACTGTCTGTTCTGCATATTCATTTATCAATCAGCCTGTCTGGCACTTTAATGCAGTATGATGGGAGTTTGATATATGTATATACAAGTACATTAGCATTAAGCATGAGTTATATACATGTATACAGTTAAAGTATACATAAGTTTTCAATTAATAAGTATACCTCGAGATTCAAGTACAAGAGAGATTAATGTGTCCAGTTCATTTAGCTTGATTTATTATATGGTATTAACCATTTTCACAAAAGCAGGTACACTGAGCTGCCTTGTGAAGGTGGACTTTAAGAGTATGTTTAAATGCCCCAATGTATCATGTTATACTTCATGGAGGGGGAGTGATTCCAAATGGCTGGACCTACTCTAAAGAATGCTCTTTCTCCCACAGCTGTTTTGAAGCAGGGCAGGCAAAGGAAAGGTTGATGTTCATCCATCACTATTGCATTGCTGAGTCTGGCGCCATGCCATCTTCATTTCTTTTTTGCCATGCCAGATGAATGCAGAACACTGACAGTTGTATCATCAGTTCATCAGTTGTGCCTGCAGACCAGAGATCATAAAAGCCAAGTACCCCAACAATCCTTACTATCTTTTACCTATTTTTGCCCCTGTTTAATGTCAGTTAAAGTTAATAATTGTCTTTTGTGTATAAAACAAGTTTTGCGTTTGGACTTTTATTCCTATTGTCTTTTCTGCTTATGCCCTCAGCACTACATCCCTAACTGTGAGTTCTGGGCTTGTTTTAATCGTAGCATGATGAGACGTAAGGTCAACTTTCTGAATAAGATACCTAACTGAAGGTATTGATGGGCCTTGGCACGGGATGTTATCCACTGGTCCCCAGGCATAGCTTCCTAAGAAGCACAAAGAGAAGCATCCGAGGGAGAAGGAAATTAGTGAGGCAAATGATGCTTTAGTTGTGTATGATTTCCCACAGTGACTCAAAATCATTACTTCAGATCAGGCACCTTTGCAGACCCTGACTTCAGCAACTGCTGGGCCCAAGTCTGCTGGTGTGACCCCTGTGGAGACCTTCATGTCTTTGGCCCCTTCTGTGTCCTTGAGAGATGGAATCAGGTGGGTGTTGGTCAGGTCTGGGGACACTTTGCAAGCTCTGGCTTCCAATGCTCCAGTGCTATTCCTACTTTGTCACTAGCTCCTTCTGTAATGTCCTCCTTCTGTAATCTGCCTCCCTCGCTACATTTCCACAAAATTCCTATTATATCTCCTGTCTGAACTTGATATTGTAGCTGCTAATCAGTGATCAAAGTTATTATTGTACATTGTAAACTTTGTTGGAAATGCATTCTATTAATTGTTGCTTAGGGAGCTTTTCTCCCCAGGCCTCCACTGAAAAAGGACTTGTGTCCAGTTGGACTGTCCTGGTAACCAAATGTAAAATAAATAAATAAATAAATAAATGCTAGTACCATGGTTGAGGAGTGTGAGGCCAGAATCCCTTGAACATTATCTGTGGAAGTTCATCCTGGGTCTTGATTTGAGGCAGCGGCTGCCTGCCCGTGTCCAGAGGTAAATATATAACATAGGTAGAATTGCAATTAAATCTACCCGAGGTGATACTATAACGATGATCCCTAATGGAAAATGTATACCCTATATCCATGAATTTGCAATAATTGCAAGAGTCACACTTGGTCATACCTGGGTTCCTTATAGTTCTAGTGTTACTTCCTTCCAAAAGATTTTTCAAGTTCTTACCCTTCTTAAACATGAAAGAGGGATGTAGTCCTAATAGTGTATGCAGTTCAAGATTGTTACTCAACAGATTCCAATTTTTCTTTATTGTAGTAATAATCCGTCCACTTTCTGGACTAAATGTTAAAATAAAAGAGACAGGAGACTTGTTTGTGTCATGGTTGATGTCAGTATTAACCATGTTATGGAAGGGCTTTCCCCTGCAGTAATGGGGTATAGACACCGTTAGACCTCTTCTGTGTGATCTCAATCATGGTTTTGTCAGTGAGGTCTCTCGGATACCCCCTGGAAAGGAACATATCAGCTATTTTATCACATTCCTTTAAAAATTCAGTATCAGTTGTGACCATCCTCGCGGCCCGAACTAACTAGCCTTTAATTACTGATTTTTTTTGGTGAAAGGGATGTGAGCTACTAAAATGTAAATATGTGTTTGAGAAGGTATTCTTCCTATAAATTCTAGCAGCTAGTCTCTTATGAGTTTGATCTTTAAAGAGTTCAATATCCAAATAGTTTATTGTTTCTTTATGGAAAGTGTAAGTGCATTTCAAAAACTCAGTAGTTTGGTTTAAATACTCAATAAACTGCAAAACTTCATCCAGGTTGCCTTTGTGGATGACAGAAATGTCATCCAAAAAGCACGTATAGAAAAATAACCTATCCATATTTATCCTCACTGTAGAAAGAAGATTTGTCCTATTTCTCCATTGTTACATGCCATGCTTTGGATATGTCCTCATGCTTACCCATACTCTATCCTGTCTACTCTCATCTTCACATCAAACAGTTTCTCAAGGGAATTTTGCATTTCAGATCTCCTAGGAAAAAAAAACACTTCTACCTGGGACCTTTGTTTTAGAGAAGCTCATTTTGCCCCTCTTTGATCCATTTGCATCTGTTGTTATCTAAATGCTCACTTGGAAAACCACTCTTCTTCTAACTTTGACTTAGCTAGATGCATTTCTGAACTGCAAGCACTCATCTGCAGTGAGCCTTTCGTGATCTTCTGTAAAGACAGGGTCACATTCAGAACCAATCCCTTTGTATGCCCAAGGTTGTCAGAGCTCTTCCTCAACCAGGCCCTTCACATGCGATTTTTTTCATATCTCCAAAAGAAGGGGGAAAGAATCCTGCATTCTTTGATTATGCACAGACAACTGAGATTCTATTTGTAGAGAACCAAATTTCCTAACAGGGCAGACAGAGCAACTCATGGTTTCCTTCCCAGAGAGCAAGAAATGGAGGCCTGTGGGTAAACAAACTATATCGAATTAGATTACCAAGTGCATTGCTTTCTGCTGCCGCCACCATGGGAAACACATTTATGTGCTTGTTAGGGCTCATTCTACCAGAGCAAAGACAACCACCACAGCTTTTTAAAAGGAATCTCAACTCAGACTGTTGTAGAAGTAATTACATTATCCTCTGAACACCTTCACAAAACATTACAACCTTGGAGCTACATCTAGAGTCAGATCTGGCTTTGCCACTGTTATTTTGCAGAGCCTTGTCTTCACAGCTCTCAAAAACTCACTCAAAACTAGCTTTGGGAGTCTTCCCAAGACCCTGTTCTGCAATAGTGACTATGACAAACATAATACAGTTGAGTTAGAAACTTACTATAATTAAAGATGTTTGAGTAGATGTTGCAGTACCCTTTCCCTCCCACTTACCCTCGTCTTTTTCTTCTGGTAGCTACTGTGTTTTGTTTTGGGAGCTTCTTAGCGTGTATTTATTTTGCCTAAATATTAGTACTGTGTTTGAGGGGGGTGCAGTAGCTCAAGTTTGATTTTAAAGAGGAAAGAAAAAGAAAAAAAGGTTACCTTGTCAGTTACTGATAGCCACTTGGTATCATTAAATAAGTTGCAAAGATGCACAAGAATCTTCTTCTTCTTCTTTCGGCTTTTCCCAGTTAGGGGTCGCCACAGTGGATCATCTGTCTGCTCATGATTGGCAGTGGAGTTTTACAGTGTCGAGTTGCCAGCCCAGTGCCCAACCTTCCACAGAAGGCACACACATACACGCACACCTAGGGCCAATTTAGAGTGCCCAATCCACCTACAGCATGTCTTTAGGATGTGGGAGGAAACCGGAGCACCCGGAGGAAACCCACGCAACCACAGGGAGGACATGGGACATGCAGACTCCACACAGAAGGCACTCCAGCCGAGGATCAAACCAGAGAACCTCTTGCTGTGAGGTGGCAATGCTAACCACTGCACCACCGTATAAATCTACAAATATTTTTATGCAGTTTGCTGTTTGTGGGTATTGTGGGAGGAATGCAGAACCAGAAGATGTAAGCCATATTCCTGCTTTGTAAGTAGAACATTTTTGGTACTGGCAGTACTGCCATACAAGAGACAAGGTGTCTGGTTTTGCAGCAGAGTTTTAGTTGTCCCAGAACGTCGTGATTTTATCTGTAGGTAAAGGAGAGTGATGAGTTGAATGTCAGTCCAAGGCATTTCTGCTCATAGATATTTGGAAAGATACTGTCCTGGTTGTCCTTCAGTAGACGTGGCAGATTTACAGCTACTTTCTGGGCCGTTTTCAAAGAATATTACATTGGTTTTCTTGGGGTGGATTAATTGTTTATTGGCAAAAGACCATTTAAAAAGGATGGTGAAATTATTTCGTAATTTAACTTGTAGGTCTGAGTTTTGCTTGATTCAATGAGAAGAAAATCATCCAGATACTTTACAATGTTAAGATGCAGTAATTCGAGTGGGAGGTCATTGATAGAGAGTGAGTGAGCCTTGGGGAGCACCTATGTTAAGAGTTGCAGTGCCAGAGAAGGAAGTTTTATTGTAAAATTGAAAAGTTCCTTTGGAACTATATTATTGTTCTGTCCCTGAAGTGTAGTTTACTAAGAAGGAGTTCTTCAACTCCGGTGGTGGTGCTGCGGTAGCATTGTCGCCTCACAGTAAGATGCTGTCCGGTTCGATTCTCAGCTATAGCGTCTTCTGCGTGGAGACATGCGTGAATGGGCGTACCTTTGTTGAAGGTTGCACGTCAGGGCTGGCAACTCGACACGTAAAAATCTACTGCCAATCATTAGCGGACCGGAGTTCCGCTGTGGCGACCCCTAACCGGGAAAAGCCGAAAGACATAACAACAACTAAGAAGGAGTTCAGGAATAACCGTTCCAAATGCTTTCATCATGTCAACGAATAGACCAGCAGTAAAAAGCCCATCCAGCATATTCTTCTTACACATGGAGTCATTAGCAGTGAAAGGAGCTGTAACCATGTTGAAAGAGTTATGGAAAAATGGTATTCATCATGGAGAAGGCCATAACTTTTTTTGTTTAAATAGCTGCTTGTGTAGGACTTTTTCAAAGATTTTTCTGACTGAGCAGTAGGAGTAGTAGTTTTGGGAGTGGGATTACTGTGGCATGTACCCATTTTGAATCCTTATTAGTAGGGACATTTTACAAAATGTAGTATGGCAGTCATGGTGAAAATTATAAGCTGCATTGCAGAAGAAGCTTTTGAAGTAGGAAATGTAACACTACCCTAAAAAAAAAGGATCCCTCCTACAGCCTGGCTCAATGCAGTTTTCTTCCACAATGTCTGTTTACATTCTCATTGCCTATTAGAAATTTAATCAAAGGGTGTCCCTTGAAGGCCCACTTTTCTCCTTCACTTCCTGTCAAAAGGTGAGATGACTTGTCCTCTTACTCTCCCCCGCCATTTACACATAGGTGGCCCTTTAGAGTCTAAAATGCTTAGCAGTCTGAATTTACTAGTAGAGGAGGCAGACAATGACCCTGTTTTTGTATGCCAGCATGCCAACTGTGTTTGTATAAAATCACTTGTGTGCGTTGATTTGTGCATGCAATATGGAAGGGTCACTCAGCACTTGATTTTGTATAGCTAAACACAGAATTAAGCATGTGTGCTTTGTTTATGGCTGCACGATGTAAAGCATTTGGCGCTGTGTCCTCCAGATAACCCAGGTTGGATGAATGACCTTGGAGTTGAAAGAGCCAGCCAGGGAGTAATGGGATTGAGCTGCTGATGCCACAATCCCACTGCAGGACCTTTGCCTTGGGAAGACCCAGGTTTGAAGTTTGAGATGCATGGATCATGAGGAAACCACTGAGTATACAAGCACTCTAGCTAGGATCATGGGTGTGTGGAAGTGGAAACTTGCACAGGGCCCAGCAGAATGGGTATTACACAGTACTTTTGGAGTAGTGGGAGAAGGATCTGTTTGGAGCATTTAATAAAAAATCTTCTATACCCTGCTGAATCGCAGTGTGTTGTCCTAGAACACTGTGTCCCATGAAGAATGATAGGGAATGGAAGCTTGGTGTTGATGGGGGGGGCACCAAAATTATTACATAAAAAATTAAAAGTATGATTAACCTGTGAGTTTCCCCATTTTGTTGGGGTTTCATGCCCTTTGAGATTGCAGCTGAACTCTTATCTTGTCTGGTAGTATTTGCATAATGACTGCATCACCCTTTAGCTATTCACATTCTCCACCCTTTTCTTAATTTTCATAAGTCGGTCATTTTTTTTTCTGCTTAAGCATCTTTGTATTCGGTACATTCTATTTATCAACCACCCTTTACTTAAAGCCTAAATGAACTTCATTTGTATACTTTAGCTTATCCTGGCTTTCCTATTTCTGCCACTCGAAGTAATCTACTTCATGTGATCTGTCACAATTCTATTTGTCTGTATAACTTTCCTTCTTTCTGTCCTGTCCTTCAAGCCTGTAGACTGGCAGTTCATTCCACCCACCTCTGAACAGACTAACCTACTTTTATGCACTCCTTTCTAAAACTTTACTTAGTCACATACTTGCTTGATTTTTTTTTTAAGTGGTGGTGTCCCTGATGTACATGTCCCTTTGTAGAGGAGACAAGAAGGGTACTTAACTCCAAAGATTACTTGAAATGGAGTGCAAAGCTATATACATTACTCAGAAAAGAGTCCAAGGATTTCTAAATGTGGAAAAATAACACATGGTCCCCTGACTAGTCTTTCTCAGACATCCCATTTTGATATCTTTAATTAACAGACTTCATTTTGCATTGATTGGTTCATGTTTTTGTGTTATACCCAGATCTCTTTCTTTATTAACAGCCTCTAGCACTGTATTTGTATTGCAGTTGTTTTCAGAATTCACCTTTACTCATGCATAATTGGCATTTTTTCCATTAAATTTTATTTGCCATCTACAGCTGTTCTTTTTGGTTATAAACCACCTCTTCCACCCCCCACCCCCAATCTTAGTGTCATGTGTAGCTATAGTTTTATGATCACCTATAGTGCAGTACTCCAGTGATGCTGGGAGGTTCTGTTTATGCACCCTTCATTGCTTATGCAGAAGTTTAGATGATATGTGGAGGTTACTGAACTCAGTTGAGACAGATTTCACCCATGTCTCTCAGTACAAGTTTTTCCCATAATCTGTTATTTCTGTTTGTATGGAGGACATTGGTGGTCATGGTCCATCTGTTTGTATAGAGAGTTGGTCCATTTTCTGATCACAAATACTTTCATCTATCATGCATAAAGCAACTGAATTTTATAGACAGTACTGTATTTAAATGAAGTAATGTTAGTTGAAACCGCTGATTTCACTGGAAAAATATTTTTATGTACCCTTGCAATATAATTATTGTTTCATTACTTAGATAGTTATCTAGTCCCCATAAGGATTAATACAGCACTGCCTGCAGTGGCTTGTCAGTATGTTACATTTGAGCCCTGGAAAGCTTCACCTTTGCCTGATTTTCCACAGAATGATTGCTGGACTAAATTCACTGTTTACTGGTCAGTTTAATGACAATGGCAGTCCTTGATTACATTTTTTTCAAACACCTTTATTGAATTATCACTTGTGACACAGGCAAATTTACATTCATATAAAAGTAATCAAAGTGTATTAACATGATAAACATTATACTTTACGTATATTGCTATATATCATATAACTTAAGCAATATTATAGAAGTTATTCAATTCTTGCCTTTTTTAAACAAGACACATCTTTATTAAACCATCACTTACTACATAGGCAGTCTGATACATTTATATAAATGAAAACAAACCACACTGACACAATCCTAGCTGCAAGCATTTTACATCACAAACCATACTGACACACTCCCAGTTGCAAATATTATGCATCACTTATAATCTACTCAATCTTTCTCACTGAGACATTACATAGCTCATTTAAGTCCTGCCACCTTTTAGACCTCATTCCTCCTTTGCATGTATTCCCACATTTCCCATTTTTTCCTATGTAGTTTGCTCCTACCCTTTTCTAAAGATCTCTGTTCCAGTTTTTTAGCTCTGTTACTATATTCACTACTTCTAGTATAATTGGTTTAAATTTTGATTTCCATTTTCTAGTAATCGCTTTTTTGGCAGCCACCATTATTAGACACAGCAAGGCCTTACCATGTCTAGGCCATTCTGATTCTGTATCATAGCTCAGAAAAATTATCTACCTCACGAGACCAATCTGCCCACCCAGCATCTCTGACAGTACGTCCCGCAGGGAATCCTTAAAGTCCACCAACCCACTACACTCCCAGAAAATATGTTCCCACGTACCTCATTCTAGCCTGTCACACCTCCGTTTACTGTCTACTCTAGGAAAAAATCTCTATAGTCTACTTGTGTTATAAAAATATCTATGTAAACTTTTCTAGGCAAAAATCCTAAATCTTCTAGATATTGCTGCATATTTGGGAGATATACGTATATCCTCCTATTATTTCTTTGTGAATTGCTTATTCAGTCTCTCTTCCCAATCCTTTCTAACCTCCTCTGATTGATTCTTATAGTTATCATGCAATATTTTATGTGGTCAACTAATTACTCCTTTTTTAATGGCAGCTTATGTTCTACATTCTATTAAAACTCAACCAGTGCTGGTCTTTAATTTAGGACCCTACACACACACACACACACACACACACACACACACACACACACACACACACACACACACACACACACACACACATTTCTTTCTGTTTTCCTGACTCTGATATCAATCCCTGATAGGAAAGGCAATCTCTAACCTGCAGTCCAAATAAATTCTTAGTGTCTTCCCATTCTGTCATCTTTCCCTCTGTAGTTATTTGCTCACAATACCTTGGTTCCTTTTCCAATTTTCTCCAATAAATTCCATCCCTCTCTTGCCTATTGTCTGTATCCCTAATTGCAGTCATCCCTTTCAGCAGAATCTCCTTTCTCCATTTCTGTGTTGGTTTAGTTCTTAGAATACTTTCTGCTACTTTATGGACATCATATTCTGCATGATTATTGTTATTCTCCTTAAAGGCCTGCTTCCAATGATTACACTTTTTTAATCTATTGGTGGGCTTCTTTCCTTCCATTATTTATTTATTTATGTATTTATTTCTTTTAACAATGTTTATATTTGGTTAATCGTTTTTTCTGCATGTTTTGTACAGAAAGGGAAAAATAGCTGACAAGCAGGAAACAACAGGTAATTGTTAATAGAAAGGCATTGGTAGTGTTTTTCCACTGATTTTGCTGGCATTGCAGTCCGTAACACCAACATGTCCATATACTTGTATTAATCAGTAGATCAGAGGGAGAGAAGGTTCTACATGTTGACAATAAGGTTACAGCAAATACAAGTTCAGATTTCCCCAGTCTGCAGCAGCCTTGGAGCTGATAATATTTAAGTTGGGGCACAGGAAAATACTTTTTTTGCATTCTCTGAAAGTATTAGTACAAGCAGCCACTCGTATGTTCAAAGTCTCATTGTGGTGTCATCAGCTTGATTACTTTTGTTTAGGTTTGCAAGATCAGCCCAGTGGCTTTCTTCCTGGATGCTGTTGACTCACTTATTCTTCCACTGCAGTGAGAGCCTGCTAACCCATTTGTTCCCCAATGGAGGAGAGAGTCTGGTATTAGGGAGTGGGCCTGTCTGCAGGTAGTGCAGACTTTGCTATCCCTATCCTCTCAGTAGCCAACAAGCTCCACAGTATCTGTCCTGGTAGGTGTGTATGCCCTTCCACATATGATGTTCCTTTAGGCTTAGTGGTATACTGTTTGCAGTGTGGAAACTGTGGCTCTTCTTAATGTGGCAGCGCACCTGCATTCTTGAAAGTGTCACCAGTGCAGCAAGTTAAGCTGCTTCCCTGTTTCAAGGATGTCCTATCCAGCATCACCTGCTTACCTCCCATCCTCAACTACGTGGTCCCTCTAGCTCCTGTAACACCAGCTGAACATGGATCATTGGGAGTGCAGTCAGGGCTTTACCCCTTTGTGCCACTGGGCTGGGTTTTGCCTGATTATAATGTTGTCATCTCCTGTAAAGATCCAGAGAGAAGTTTTCTGCTGCCATTACTGAAAAGCTGGTCATCTACTGGCCCCTGATGTCTTTAGACTTTAGCAAAACCTACTGTTTTGCTTTGTATTGACGGAATATTTGATGCAGTTACTTACCTTTAACATTGGTCAATTCACATTCCAACCTGAGCATGATACCACTTATCCTGTTTAGAATCTTTGACATCTCTTCTAAGAAGAAAGCTATCCTATCAGGACATCTTCCTCCTTGGGTAGACCGGTAAGATGCATATTCTACTGCCTGACTTTCTTTAAAGCAACCTTTTTACAAAGCAAGTTTGTTTGTCTTTTCGGCTTTTTCCCAGTTAGGGGTCGCCACAGTGGAACTCCGGTCTGCTAATGATTGGCAGTCGACTTTTATGTTGCCGAGTTGCCAGCCCGATGCCTAACCTACAGAGAAGGCACGCCCATTCACGCATGTCTTTCGGAGGCCACTCGACCGTGAGGAGGACATGCAGACTCCATACAGAAGGCACTCCAGCCGAGAATCGAACCAAGTACTTCACTTTATTCCTATTTGCACCTGTCTTGTCATTTTCTCTCTCTCCCTCTCCCTCTCTCTCTCTCTCTTTCTCTATCTGTCTCATGGCTGGCTAACATTTCTTTAACATTTCCAGCTTCATTCTATAAACAACTGTTCTCTCTCCCTCCCTCTCTCTCTGTCTTTGGCTCCTCTACACACTGTGTTCCTTCACACAAGCTTGACATCATCATTATGACTGCACACCCTGACAAGTCTGTTCTGAGCTTCTTTTTGATGTACTTACCTTACCTACCTATTTTCCAAGACACTGTCTCTCCACCAGCTCTCTGCACATTAGTTCCACACATTAACTACCATTATCTAAATTGCCAGAAAACCAAAACTACAAGAGGTCTAAATCATCAGGGGACCAACTGTGGCAGCAAAATGTTTACCTTTTGTCACAGAGTTTAACACCTGCAGAAAATTGCAAACATCTCTACAGCAAATAGAGATTAATTGCAAGATATATTGAATGAAGGTAAACCCAAGATTATTTGTCTCCTATTCAAAGGGGTAAGTGGACTGTGATTTGTACCATTACACAAGGCTGATATAGTTTGTACATTTATTAAAGGTGTGTGGTATGAACTCTGGAGAATACGTTGAGCTTACCTAAGAGGTAGTTCAGGCTTTGAAAAAAATATATACACTAAGCTGTATCAAACAATGCATTGTCACAGAAAAGTATCAATTTTTTTTTATATTCTACAGCGGTGCTAAATTTCTATGAGGCACATCACAGTACTAGCCTGAGGAAGAAAACCATGCTGGAGCTCTTCGACCACATTGAAGCTGATGATCGGTTTACGAAATGTATCAGCATTGGACCAGTATGTTGAATCTTTTATCCAATAGCTTTGTCTTATAATCTGCTTTTTATTCCCTATCTTTGTTTTGATTTCTTCTCTTATCTTATGCTAATGCACAATCTGCTGTAAAACTAAATTCTAAATAACATATTTTAATTTGATATAACACCTGGTCTAGGCTGCTGTGTAGTGAAAGCATTAAGAATCTTGTAAAGCAGGCATCAGATATTAATAAGCAAAATGGATGTTCTGTTAGCTGTGTAAATAAAATGATGATAAAGTACATTCATTTTTGTTGAAAGAGTATATTGCTGAATCCATGTATTGAACTATAACCTTTAACTTATTTTAATCAAAACAATTTATTTTCCAGAAAAATAATAGTACAATATCAGGAGAAAATATAAAGTCTCATATTATTGCAGTGTCTTTATATCACACAGAATAGTTTAATAACAAATTTTTAGTAAGTATTTGTTAAAGGATAGATACAGGGAGCTCTTCAGAAAACCATGGCTCACTGTGCAACCCTTTCTAGCAAAGTCTCTCAGTGCAGTATGAATGATTCAAGGACCATTCTAATACTACAGTGCTACAAAATCTAAAGCTGGTAGAGTTGCAGCTATTTACTGGATAATGCTGTAAGTTCACACAGACATAGCACGTAGAAACAAAGACACACACACACATAATTGTGTGCTAGGTTCCAGTCTGCATTTTCTACCTGGAGATTACATTTGAAAGTGGCTGTGGACTTGCCTTGGCCAGAATTTATGACATCCTTTGACATGGAACCACACAATAGGTTAGTGAACAAATTAGATAGACTATAAGTAACTTAGACTATAAGTAACTCCTTGGGATCTAGCAATGATAAAATATTAGTCAGAGATATGACAGAGAGAGAAAG
Organism: Protopterus annectens; assembly: GCF_019279795.1. NCBI lineage: Eukaryota > Metazoa > Chordata > Ceratodontiformes > Protopteridae > Protopterus > Protopterus annectens. The sequence goes on along the minus strand of NC_056728.1, from coordinate 59,983,256 downwards.
AGCAATAATAAACTGTGTGCTCAGATGAAAAGAAGTGGCACACCATTGATTTAGTACAGGAACTGTCAGTTTTCTTTCTCTTTGTAAGTGACATTATAGAAGAGCAGAATACATTTTTTGAGGTTGACAAGTGTATACTACAGGGCTGATATAGAAGGAAGGTGTGGAAGTTAAGAAAATATACACAACTGGCAAGAAGACATGGCAGCTTAAATTTTATAGACTGATGCATCTGGGAAGGAAAAAACAAAAGAGAGAATACAGGGTGGGAATGGTAATAACAACAAAAGAGGAAAGCTACTGGAAAAAAGTAATATCAGGTGACACAGAGGTAAGCAGCCAGTGTGACAGGGCAACACGTTAGAAGGAGTTGAATACTGGGATGCCTAGGAAGAGTTATCATTAGCAGAAAACAGAGGGTCACTGATGTGGGACTACAGATCTTACAAAATGCTTAACTCCATGAAGTTGTGTGCTTATTCCAAGATGATGGATAACATCTTAGTAACTGGCTGCTACTGTTCTAACCTCTATTCCTGTCTAACAGTTTTGGGTAAGTTTGTATCAACGAGCAGTTCTAGATTTCATCAACAGAGATTGAAACCAGTGTCTTGTATGTCATTATTGCCAAAACTTAGATAAATTGTTTGTACAGCATATGTTACAGTGAATTGCTGTATATGATTTCCCTTTGAATATAGTGTAGTATTGTGTGTAATTTCATGTATTGTACCATCAGTACATGTTTTTATATGTATATATATATATATACATGTGTGTGTGTGTGTGTGTATGTGTGTGTGCGTGTGTGTGTGTGTGTGTGTGTGTGTGGGGGGTCTTCTTGACTTCACCAAAATCCCATTTCACTGAGACCAAATCACCTAAAGTTCATAACACTGAAAACGTCATTTCACTGAAACTCATTTCATTGAAAGCTTACAAAGCTACATTTCACAAGACTAAATGGCAAACCAAAGGCAAACAAACTCACAGAACTAAAGCCTACCTCCTTCCTCAACTTAAAAACTACTTATTTATCCTCTTAACAGAAACCAAACAATATAAAACCAAAATAAGTGGGGGGCTACACCCCACACCCCCAACATAGGGGGCTACACCCCCACACCCCCCAACGTGGGGGGCTGTGCCCCCTCCCAACTATATATATACTAACTCCAGGTTGCACTGCAGTGGGGATGAGGGCATATACCTTTTACTTGCCTCACAGTACTCTATACACTGCCACATCAAGTCTATAGCTTACAATTCGGTGAAATGAGATTCAGTGAAATTAATTTTCAGTAATTTGAATTTTAGGTGATTTGGTCTCAGTGAAATTAATGTTAGTGAAATGGGATTTCTGTGACGTGAAGTAGACCCATATATATATATATATATATATATATATATATATATATATATATATATATAAAACATATTATAATACCGTCTCTGTACTTGTTGTAAATGCATTGTTTTTATGTGTTGTAACTGTTTTGTGTTGTGTGTTAATCATGTTGTTGCCTATAAGACTAGGTCGTGGTTGAAGAAAATCCTTGGACCAGTTTACTTACTCAGTTAAAAGCAAAGCAATTAATTAATTATTACTGATAAGAATATATCTGCATTGTCTGGCATCCTTCAGTTAATCTGAAAAGTTCATTCTTGCTGGAGCATATTGGCCTATAACTGAGTCTCCTTTGAAAAGGTACCATGCTACAAGTACCTTCAGCTTTTATGTTGAATTGTTAGTGAAGACCGTTGGGAAAGCTAACAAGCAAAATCTTCAAAAACTGAGCTTTTAACCAACTGCATGATGCAGAGTTTTTTTCCTTTGAGTATGCCCCAGATGATCCAGGTTTGCTTGGTATTGTAAGCAGTGAAGGAACCAGTAAGAGATAGCGAGAAGTGAGTGACTGCCGCTGCCTCACTCATCTCAGAGGAGTGTGTTGGCTTATTATTGCCTGGTAATAGGCCATGATTGCATATCTTTTATTAGGGATGTGGAGGACAAGAGTCCCTGAAGTGCTGGGGGGGGGGGGGTGCTGTTGTGGGGAAGTGTGCACTGACGTACATTCAGAGTTATAATAGATGTTGCACTATGCATTCTGGAAAGTAGTGGAGCTTTACAAGGCATTCTAAAAGTCTGCTAAAAGTTGATGGATGATAACTGCAATCTCATGTTCTTAACTCCCTGTGGTGGTGCCTATGAATGTTAGATGGATTAAGTGAACTGTCAGTGTTATTGCTAACTCTTGCGTATTTCCCCATGGCAGTCTGATATTCACAGAGCTCCAGAGTGCCACCCTGATTATGCATGCATGGTTTCATGCTTGAACTGAAATGCTGCTACTGTGCTAATGTACAGCTTAGTAAATGCTCATGTCTCATTATTTGTGCTGCACTTTAGAACATGTACCTCTGCAGGCTGTCAGTTATGCATGGCATCAAGCTCCATCATTCTCAGCAGTATATGATGAGGTGCTATTGGCTGCTTACTTCCTCCCTCCCCAGGCAGCTCTTTTAGCTCCTGGGTCATCATTGTTTCCATTAGGGATTCATCCCTTTGTGTCACAAAGCTGGCAGCTAAAAGAGTACTCTTAACTTTCTTTGTGTTACTTTTTAAATTTCAGTTTCTTGATTTATTTTCCTTCTTGTCTTTAGACCGGAAGTAAGAGATTACCACAAATGCTCCTTTGGAACCATTGCTGTCAGCTGTATACATATTTTAGATCAGACATTTTGGGGAGAGAATACCCTTTCTTGAGTATTTCTGCCGTCATTCCTGACAGTCTAGGAAATAACTGCATTTAAGAACAGTTTAACTCTCTGTCATCAAATTTCAGTTCTCCTGTTGTTTGTTGAAGTATTAATTATCACAAAAATTAATACAAAAAACTTCTTGATGACTGGAATTTTTCTTCGTAATGCAGGATTAATAAGTGCCTCAGGCTTCTTGACTGCCAAATACTGTATTTATTTTCATATTTTATATCTACCTGGTAAATGTATAACACTGTTGCACTGTCTGTTCTTAAGCCAAAACCTAGTTTTCTGTTCCAGTTTTGTGTGTTCTTCTGTTTGATTATCTTGTTTTACAGTTATGGCAGTTTAACATTCATTCTATTTTTGTCTTTTTTTAAAGACCTTTTTTAAATTATCACTTAAGAAATAAGCACATATATATAAATAGTAAACAATGTTAACATTTTTCTATTTATACACTTTATACTATATTTTATTTCCTTATAACAACTGTCTTTCAGACAATCATTACGTACATTTTTCCATTCCCACCTTCTCTTAAATCTCACCCCTCCTCCTGAGCACTATTTTGCTTGTATTGTTCCCACAAATTTAATTTATTTTCATGTAGTTTGCTCCTTCCCTTTTCTAAAGATTCCTCTTTGTTTGTTTATCTCTTTTACAACATTCAGAAGTTCAGACACAGCTGGTTTAGATTTTGATTTCCATTTTCTAGTAATTGCTTTTTGGCAGCCAACAGAATTAAACTTAATAAAACCTTACCATGTCCAGGCATTTCAGATACTGTGATCCAGCTCAGCAGAATAATTTCTTTAGTTACAGCCAATTGCTCACCCGGTATTCCTGACAGGGAATTTTTAAAATATGTCCTTTCACTCCCAAAAAAACATGTTCTCAGTTACCTCTTTCTTTCTCATCACACCTCCAACATTTGCTATCTAGCTAAGGAAAATTTATTTGGCGTCTTCTTGGAATATATAAATACATATGCAAATGCTTCCAAGCAAAAATCCTAAGCCTTCTGGACTTTGTTGCATATTTGGAACTATACATATGACCTCCCATTCTTACCTTGTAAATTGCTTTTCCAGTCTCTCTTCACAATCTTTTTTTACCCTCCTCTGAATGATTAGTACAGTTATCATGCAATATTTTATATGCCATACTTATTGTTTCCTTTTAACAGATTATTTTCTAGATTCAACTAAAATCTCTACCAACACAAGTCTTTCACTTGGGACTCCCCTGTCCCTTTCTTTTTTGCATATAGTCTGATGATAATCCCTGATGAGGAATTTGGTCTCTTAATCTGCAATCTAAAAGACTTATTTGCCTTATCCCACTCTGTTATCTTTTTCTCTCTGATTATTTCTTCCCAGTACCTTGGTTCCTTTACCACTTTTCTCCAGTACATTCCATTCGCCTCTTGCCTGTTTTCTGTACCCTTACTTGTAATCATCCCTTTTGGACAAATATCTTTTCTCCATTCCCATGTTGGAATAGTTCTTAGAATATTTTCTTCAACTTTAGGAATGTAATATTCTGTATGGTGGCCATTATCCTCCTTAAGTATCTCCTTCCAAAATCCTACTCTCTGCTGCTTCATCACTACCATCCTTTCCCACTTTGAACTATAACATACTGCATGTATTATGTATATGAGCCTTAACTATGCAGGTCTAACATATCCTTTCAAATCAGGCAATTCAAAACCATCTTGTTCTGTTGAGAGGATCACCTTATCCTACTTCACCTGTGCCCTCTTTCTCTCTCAGATAAATTAATTCAACTCTTTATTAATTATAATCAACTTCTTCTGTGGTTGATAAAAATATGTCTGTTCTGTATATAAAACTAATGGGAATACAGACATTTTCACTACTTATATCTTACTATCCATATCCATAAACAAGACCATCCAGTTTCTCAGTTTTGAAATTATCTTTTGTTTAATCTCTTTCCACATATACTTAGCTGCATTAACAGAAGCTTTTTTAATCCATATTCCTAAATACTTAATTTTTATCATGTCCCCATAAATGTGGGTATTGCTGAACCAAGTCATGAGTGGTTACATAATTTACAGCCATAGCCTTTGTTTTATCGTCATTAGTTTTGAGACTTGAAACTATCTCAAAATGTTCCACAACACTGATATGTCCTTTTCTGGATTTATCAGTTACAAAATAGTATCATCTGCAAATAAAGCCAACATTTCTTGATTACTGTACCAGTTATGTCCTTGAATTTCTGAGTCTTTTATTTCCTTTGCCAGTTGCTCTAAATAAAAAGTAAATAACAAAGGGGAAGAGGACACTTCTGCCTGGTTCCTGTGTTCATACACAACTTATCAAAGAACCTGCCCACTTCAATTGTTTCCGATCCTTCATATATCTTCCTACTTAAACTTGTTATTGGAATATGAATGCTTTCATTGCCCTATTCATAAAATCCCAGCTTACTCAGGCTAATGCTTTATCTGCAGCAAGACCTATCAACAGCAGTGGTATTTTCTTACATTCTGTTTAACTCTGGATCATCATTGTTCTAATGTTCTCAAATGGTTTGCCCTCCCTCCACAAAACCACACTGATCCATACCTATCAGTTTTGGCAACACCTTTGCCATTATTTTAACTAGTTTAGATATAAACACTTTATAATCATGGTTTAAAATTGAAATGGGTCTGTATGAAAATTGAAATGGGTCTGTATGAGGCTGTGTCTGGTGGGTCTTTACCATCTTTGGGTAATAACAGCCACAGCAACTTTCTTCCAAAATGGTGGTGTTTCCCCCGCCTTTTAAAATACTCTTAAACAAAATTTTCCAGATTTTTATCACTTTCCACACTCCTAACATCCAAACTTCCACACCAATAGCATCTGTTCATGGAGACTTCCCTGCAGATTGATTATATATCACAGTTTTTATCTTGCTTCCTCCTATCTTAAATATTAGTTTTGAGCCTCCTCTTCCTCTAATCTTAGTATAATTAAGCCTTCCATAAATATTTCCATTTGTGCTATTTCTTGGATTTCCCAGTCTTCTTGCTTTATACAGACGTTTCATAACATTTCCAAAATGTTTCAGTGTTGTTCTTTCTTGATTTCCACATTTCTGTGTTTTATACAGATGTTCATAGAACTTCCATAATATCTCTAATACATCTGTAGGATCTCTGGTTATTTTTCTTGTCATAGGCTCCCTAAGTTTTGTGACACCCCTTTCTACTTTCTGTTACCTAAATTGCTGTACTAAAAGTTTTTGTGCTCTAGAGTTATCAAAAAATACTTGCCTAACAGCATTTTTCTAAACTCATGCATATTATTATGCAAATACTGTATTATTTTCACTTTAGTACTTTATAGTTGCTTCTGTTTTTGTTCTGAAAGATTCTCCTTATTCTTCAGTATTTTAACATTTGTCAGCTCTCAAAATAATTCTTATTATTTCTTAACTATATTTCTATTTCTTTTATTTCTACCCTTTTTAACTCCATTTTCATTTTATCCCACTCACTAGTTATCTGTTCTGAAGAAATCTGTGCTTTCCCTAATAACTCTTGAATAATTTCTATACCTATTCCTTAAATTCCTCTCTTTTAAACATGTAAGTGGGTAAGTGTCATTGTTTCATTTTTACTTCATTAAGTTGTATTTAACTTAGTTTTTATTGGAGCATGATTTGAAACAGTTATTGGATATGTGTCAAAGCTTTCAATTAAATCCACATGTTCACATAAAATATGATTTCAACCCAGTGTAGCCCAGTTATTGTACCTTGAGGAATAATATGTACATTCTTTCTGAATTCCTGTTTTTGGATTCATGTCTTCCATAACAGATATTTTTATAATTTTTTCTAGAAATCTATTCTCTTTTATTATATTTTATCTTCTAGTTCTTCCTGATACATCCTCACTATTGCAAATCAAGTTTCATTCCCCACCTATAAGTAATATTCCCTGCTGAAAGCTGATTATTCATCCAAACATTTTCTTAATGTTCATAATAGCTTTTGGTGGAATATAAATACATGCCAGCATAAACCTCTGCCTTTGCCAGCAGCATCTTACTCTCACAATTCTACCATTATTGTCTCTTTTCTTTCATCTGTCAGTATTGGAGTCCCCCTAGCAATCAATATTATTTCTCATATTTTCCTTTTGTGTCTGATATTCTGCTGAATATCCATCCTGTAATCATTTCTTTATCAAATTTGTATTCTTATTTCTTTCCAAATGTATCTCCTGAAGCATTGCTTTTTGCACTCTGCACTTCTTAATATAATTTAGTATTCTTCACTTTTTATCTGTATCTGTAAGGTCATTTGCATTCCACCTTTCTATGGATAGAGTAGCCATTATGATATAAAATATACTCTTTCTACCTATTATACATGAAGTTTTTTTATGTGCATTTCTAACCTTTGTCTTATATGCACACACACTACATTTTGGCAGGCTGATCTTTTATGCAGTTGCTTCTTATCTCCATTTGAACCTGTCACATTTTTTAAGACTTTTGCTTTAATGAAAACCCTCAAAGAAAAAAAGTATATACATTTTGAGAACACCACCATCTCTTATTAAGTTAGAACAAACACACAAAACTATGTACCTCTTCAACAAGTGAAGATTAAAGCTTCAGATAGGAACATTTTCCCCATATCAGCAGCTGCAAAGGTGCAACCTCATCTAAAAGTAAGGTTACCCATGCCAAAGTGCATGCTGCAGCCTGTTTTCTTGATTACACAGACTGCTGTCTGATCCTTTCTTATCTCCATTTCCATCCCTTGTGTGAAAAGCAGTTTGCATGCTTTCAGAAAACACTAACTTTTAGCCATAAGAAGTTTTGGCTACCTTTAAATAGAACTAAGTTATGCAATATTCTTTTAAATGTGTTAAAGGATTGAGGCTGCTATGGAGGCTACTGTTTCTTATTCACTTCTCATAATTTTAAACTTTATTCTTCACCTAATTGCTTGCCATTGTACCTTTAAGTTTTGCATTTCCCTCAGCAAATAGCTCAGAACTCTCAAGATTAATTGTTTGCACCCACAGACAACTTGTCTCCATGTAAAAGTAGTCAGCAATGAAAAAAAAAAACTAATAACTTTACACATGCAAAATTTAAATTTCACTTGAAGTGGAATGCACAGAATTTCCCTGGCTAACTGTCTTTAGCTGCAGACTTCTTGTTTCACATGACAGCATTTGGTAAAAAAAAAAAAAAAAGCTAATGTCTTTCCAGATGCAAGAAGCTTAGGATTTTTCATGGCTTTCATTATTTTGAGTTATTTTTCAAGCCTATTTGATTACAAAAATGTGTTTAACTACAACCAATGACATTATTCTAGGCATCCACCCTTGTTAAAAAAGGGAAAATATAATCTTAATTCTACATATAATCAGTACAGTGTTACACCTGACTCCCACCCTACCAGCCCAAGATCACAGAATTATATTAACTTAAACTTGCTTCTGTCCATCCTTTCTGTTCTTGTTACAGTGTAAAATGTACATGCCTTACAACTAAAAAACGTGTTTGTTTTACTTTAATATCTTTAACACATACAGCAGTCACTGAAACAACAACCCACATTTAAAATATCCCTGACTGCACACCACGCAAACTGTTTTACAGTATAAGGTGAGTTTATATTATGACGTGTGAAGAAAATGAAAACACTGTCATCTGTGTTAGCATGTCTGGCAGGAGATTTGCATATATTCCCAGATTAACTTGTATTGCATGCCAGCATGTCTGATTGTGAAATGTAGATTAGTTTTTGAGATGTTGAATAGGGAATCTGTCAATGTTTTGGTGCATTTCTGGTTGCACATGTTTGTGAGAGAGATTCTAAAGTACAAACTGCCTTTGGAGAATCAGCTAGTCAGTAGATGATGTCATTAGAATGTTCCTGGTTGCTAGGTGATTATTTGAACAGATGATTTACAGGAAAAATAACTTTTTCAAACAGCTGAATGTTATTTTTAAAATAAGACAGTTGAGACGGTTAATCTGGACTATAAAAGAGACTGCTGAAGTCAGGTGAAGGGCAGTTAGTTAAGAGTTGCTGTCAGTTACAGTGCTGTGCAGTAAATATCCAAAAAGGACTCGCCAAAAACTGTAAGCCTGCCTTTGCCTTGCGGTTATGTTTTAGATTAGATCAGGGCAGTATTCTCTAGTTAGAGTAGGAAAGTTTAGTTATTTAGATAGAATTTTTCTAAGATGATGGACTTCTATCCTGCAGTTTAATTTTTATATTTCTGGCGGCTGAATTCTGGTGTTTATTGAAAATTATTGATTTATATTTTGCAGTCATTTTGCTTATTAGTAAATGTTTTTCATTACTTTAAATTGTGGCTGGACAGTCACTATCTTCTTTAGAGATTGGAGAGTGTTTATGCCTGCTTGATACTCTCCAGGTCACCTTGAATGCCTGTCTGCTTCTGGTCATAGCTATCCTTTATTTTGATAAGTAATTTTTAATAGTTTGATCACCCTTTGAAGGGCGTGTATACCTGTCTGACTCTGGTGATAGCATTTACAATTTCTGTTGGGGGGGGGGATACAGCTGGAAATCTGTGTCAGGCTTCCTATAAGTGTTAGAGTGTGTGAGATTTAAATTTATTTTGAGTGTCATGAGTCAAAGGTCTTAAACTGGAACACATTGCTCCGAAGTGTATGATAAGGGATTACATTTGAGGTGAGCAGACGTATATAGTCCAGTCCCAGAAAATTGAGAGCGTTCCTGTTGTGCTCTTAAGGGAAATTGTGGAATTTTACACTTGTGTGCTGTGTTTTTGTGTTTTCTGTGACACTCCCATACTGGAGTCAGTGGTGGTGATTGAGGGTCCTTCATTACTCACCTAGGTTTTAAGTGGGGGATGTCACATTATTGATGGCAGTCTGGTGGGATATTAACCGGATGTCACATGATTTATACAAATACTAAGAAGAAAAATTGTTTTACTTACAGTTGCTTATTTTCCCTTTGTTGTCCTTGTAAGCATTAATGACAATAATGTGGGATATATGCTTTACACTCTACCCACAAGTTTAACAAAGTCAACTAAAGTTCATTGATTACCCAGATAGTTTTTTTTTACAAATGTGATTGATGATTTATAGTCTCCCATTTATTCACTAGTTTATATGTTGTCTTTTTCCTGATTATCTCCATCTCCCAAAACAAGACTCTGATTCAAATCCAAGGTACTTCTTTTGATTGTTTTAGTCAATTCCTGTGTTTTTTTCAATCTTTCAAGCATTTTCCTTTAGAACACTGGAAAAAGTTTCTCTGGAAAAATTTTCTTTAAGAACGTTATTGTCAGATGAATGAGAGGCAGACTCTCTTTGTGCTTACTGGCTATTTTTTTTTTGTTGGATAAACTTTATTCCCTCCTTAGCCTGTTCCAGATCAAAAAATGTCTTTGATCCTCCAAAAAATATATTCTGAAGACAGACTGATACAGAAGCTTGAATCTCATACCTACCTGTCAACATTCTCTGATTGCTAGGATAAATTTACTTAAGGTGTCCAGTGAGCAATCATTTTCCACAAACACTATGCTGTCTTCAATTTTTAATACTTTTCCCTTTTGTCACAGTTTTGTCAGGTTAAGCTCTTTCTGCTGGTATGATTCCATCTTTACTAAAACAGGTCTTGCTACTTTCTCATGGCCAGGCTTGGAACATACATTCATTGTGCTCTTTCAGTTATCAAATGCTGCTGTGGAACACCAGTTCTGTTGTTTATTTGTGTTTTCATAAAAGTATTACAGTTTGTTCTTTCCAGTTTCTCTGGTACAGCAGAAGATCTCAGCTTTTCTTTGTACATTCTGTCTTCTAACTTTACTGTTTTTGAAACCACTGTTCTTGAGAATTATCATGCTCAGTAGCCTTTCTTCATGTCAGCTTTTGATTTTTGCAGTTTTATTAGGTCATCTGAATAGCTAGTTAAATGTGACTACATTCAATTTATTTTTTCCTCTAACTATCTGGAAGCCATCTCTTGAACCAAAGCTGAAACTTGAACTGCTTTTTGTTGACCCAGCCATAGGATTCTTTTACCCAGTGTTCTCTTCAGCTTTTCTGGTCTGATTTTTTTAAGGTTCTCCAGTTTTCTTCTTTGCTGGCATTCAGGCAGGAAACTTGCTTGTCAATAAACAAAATTTACCGAAGCTTATAATTTCACTAGTTTTGTTTTCTCATTTTCTGTTTTTACACTTGGAGAGCTGAAATTAAGCATTTGATCAGTGTGCAGCCATCTTGGAAGTTCAACATTCATTCTGCTTTCTTTTTTTCTTACCAATGCCTGTAGCCAACCAGCTTTAGCATGACTCATCCATTTCTTTCTTTCCTGTTTTGGATGAGATCTGGTCAAATGAGGCCACAATCCAAGCAACTGTCAGGGATGTTTTGCTATAGTCATAAATCTGTGTACATAGGACAGTCTTGGTTGTTTTTTCATGGAATATTGGTGACTGACATATGCTGCTTCTTTGCATGAATAGACAGAACCCAGCTATAAAAAGATCATGCAGTTATATTCATGGCCCTTCACTCTACAATTTGCAGCTGCCATCCTGCACCAGTTACTAGGTTGCCTCCCTACCCTTCCATGTATGAGAGACTGGCACTGGCCATTCAGTTCTGCCCTCTCCAGCTGTCTGTTCCAGTGCTTAGTCACTGACTGATTTCAGGTCACCTTGGTCATAGTGAGAAGTTTATCCTTGTGTGCCAGTGAACTGACAAAGCCACTTGTACTCTTTGTTGTATTTTTACATTTCTGTTTTCAGCTTCACTCCCAAATATATGAACTAAATATTTCTCATGATGTATGAACTTATTGCAGTCTGGAAACATAATGTTTTGTAAACGTTGTACTTTGATTTGAAATTTCTGTTCTGCTTGTATCTTGGGTCATGGGTGAAGATCTGTGCTGGATCAGACCATTCACCCATTATTGAATTTAAATAAATAATAAATCAAGACCTTCTTTAGAGACATCTTGCATGTCTCACATCTGGAGTAATGTGTGCAGCTTAGGTGACCAGTCATTGCAATGACATTGGATTGTTCAAAGGATGACAATACAAGTGATACAGTCTTCTGTAGAATCTGTTTATAGAAAAACTGGAAGAAGTTAATGTGTATACTCTTGAGGAAAGAAGGAGGGGGTTGAGCATGATAGAGACTATGTAGCTGTTTAAGAGAATCTAAGTGAGTTACTGTTTCCTTTCAGAAGTAAGGATATATAAGAACAAGAAAACACAAGTTGATGTTATAAGGCTGCCAATGTAGTGAGAGGAAACAGTATTTCATGTAGGGCAGAACACAATAGGATCTACCTTCCAGCCTGCCATAAACTGTTAGAATGCTTCAGAGAAGCTAAAGGCAAGTCTCAAGAGGGCTAGAAAAGATAAACGGACACAAGCTCTTGGCTAAGTAGAATATATATGTTATCTATTAGATTAGATATACCAAGTATTCTTTATCTCTTGTAAAGTATACAGTTCTGTAGACTGATTCTTCTGGAACACAATATAGTACTGTTCTATAAAATGATGCTTCAGTGAACATAGCAGTGTTAATCCTTTTGTGAGCACAGAACAGTACTGATGCTTAATGCTTTACCTGTGTTCATAGTGTGATACCAAAATTTACTAGTAAAATTTGAGAACTGCATTTAGTACACTTGTAGGAAGATTTTGTGGATAATCTTCCTTACTTTGCAAGGTATATATTGCAGTTGGGTAATGCAGGTAATCAGAAAATTGGTTCACAAATTAGAGGAATTATTGATAAGAATCATCTCAAAATGTCCTGCACCAACAACTGCTCTATATAACGAGTCTGCAAAACTATTCAGTTAATATGTCTCATAAGTATATGATTATTTGATGCACATGGTTTCCTGCCCTTTATACAAAGTAATTTATAGTGCCCTGTGTATTTAAATAGTCAGTATGTGAAATAAATTATAAAATGCCATAAGAGTTTATGTCACAAGTAACTCCTATTTCTTTAAAATGCAGCATTTCTGTCAAGATTACAGCAAACTAACTTAATTTTGTGCAGTAATCACTGTTTAATTCTGCTGCAGAATTACATTCATGTTTTGTCTGGAGAATTTTAAATCTTAATATGTTACATTGTTGTATGTGACCTTTTAACTATTACAGCAAATGGAATACGGAAGTTTGCCTTTATAGTACCTCCCATATGTACTGAGCTCCTCACTGTTTTGGTGTCAGAACAAAGTTTGGAAAAAGCTGTAACATAGCAATATAAAGGCTTGTTCTGGGTGAGCTACTGTACTTCCCTGAGTATAAGCAGCATTCTGTGAGAGATCCAGCACTTAAGTGAATCAGCCATGCAAATGTAACATCTCTCGGCAGTCAACTGCTTTGCTTACATAATTAGCTATAATAACAGGGAAGAAGTAGCAGGCTCCCTCAGAGGTGTGGCCATCTGAAATGTCCAAGACAATTAAGCTGGATACTCGAAAGAAAAATATTCTTTAACCCCCCCGCCCAGCTGGTGTTAAGGAGTCCCAAGATTAATGGTACTGTTTTGCAAAAGGGCTTTTCAAAGCTTTGCAATTTTGTACAGTCTGCTACAACAATTTGCTCACATTTAAGAGAAGAAGGTTTAACTTTTCTTCTGAAGAAGAAATTCTTTAAGACTTAGAAGAGAAAGCTGTAAATTATGTGGAACAAGTCTCCTCTCCAGTCCAGTTTGAATCAGAATCTGATCAAAATAACTCTTCTGATTCTTCTGTTGAGTAGATTTCTTTCTCTGACAGTATTTCCAAAGTGAAAGACCTTTTTAAAAGGGAAGAAGACTGTTCAGAAACACGGAAGAGGTACTATTACCTCCTTAAAATCGAACCTCCAATGTTCCTCCTTTTCTTGGGGCTTTGAAGGATGCATTCAATTCATGATGTTCTTCCCCTGTTGCCTAATACCCTGCACCCAAGAAGCCTTGACTGTGAGAGTTTATAAAGTACCAGAATCACATAAATACCTCTTCAGAAATCCTCTGACAGACCCTGCTGTCATCTCTGAGGATAAGGATGGAGCTTCTAAACCATCCTACAACCAGGACATTAGCTAGATTTTATGAGAAGGTTTATAACTCTTCATTCATTAGCTTCAGAGCTGAAAATTAAGCCCAAATGGCCAAATTCCTCCTTGCCCCATTCTCACATGTATATCAAATAATGTTTAACCTGTCTGCTTCTGGTTGTAAATCTTCACTAAGTTCCTTTCATCCACATTTCGGATCACAAAGCATTCCCTGAAGTGCTGATCTGATGTCAATTTCCATTCATCCTTGACATATGGTTTTGGTTCTGAATGTTGGAACCGACTCAGCCATTACAACAGCCTGCAAGAACCAAAACCTATTGAGCTTAAGTCCTACCCAGAATGCTCCTCTCCAATTTACTTCATATCTCGTTTGCCACTTTTCTGTGACAGACTTGTTGCCAACTAGCTCTCAAGGTAAGTGTTATTTTTCCTTTGTATCTCTAGTTTTTGTATTGTTATAAGATTTTATTTCCTGTAATATCATTGTTGTGCTTGGAGGTAGTTTCTTCGGAGTGGGGAGGGACAATGATTTTGAGGCGGTCTTTTTCTGTTCTGGGCTCCCTTCCCTCTTCAGGGGGACCAGATTTCCAGGCCATAGAGAGGTTCCTGTCTACTGTGGGCGTTCAGTCAGCTCCTTCCCTGTCAGAGCAGTCTGCCGATCCTTCCCCTCATCCAGAGTTTCATCCAATTTCAACACCTGGGTAATGAGCGCTGAAACTGCAGGAGTCACCTATTCAGGTTCTGTCTTCTTCTGATACCTCCCCAGATTGTCCCACTGAAGAGGTTCCTCAGAACAGGAAGCGTAAGAGGAAATACCTAAATTCCTCTGAGGAATTCATCACAGAGGACACTGATTTTGATGAAGGGGAGGGTTCCACACGGTCACCCCTGGAAGAAGTCTCCTTTGGAGATATCCTTGAGATCCTTAAACAGAGGGGTGGCTGGATGTCCCAAAAGCCCTTTTCAGAGGAGTCAGTGTACCTGCAGACTTTCAGTGTTCAACCATCTACCTGTTGGGCAACTCTGCCCGCTGACGAGCTCATTAAGTTGCTCTTGCAGTGGGTGTGTGAGGTTTCTGACACTGTAGAACCCATCCCCAAGAGACCAGACAAAATTCTAACCGCACCCAATGATCATCAGTTTTGGGCAAAGGGATTGGCAGTAGAGGCCATGGTGATAGCGGTGGCCACAAAAAAAAGTAACTGGCAGAGGAAAGAAAGTGTATCGGACGATGGATAGTTTTAGCAAGTGGGTTTACGCTTCATCGACCTTTGCATTACAGTCTTTGAACTTTATGGCACACTTCACCAGATTTCAAAGGGATCTGATTAAAAAGCTACCAGATACCCTAGCAGGAGCCACGTCTGATGAAGTCCAAGATAAGGTTGCTTCTCAGTTAGCCACCCTAGAGTCCATTTCACATTCGTCCATGAGGCTCATAGCACATGCAGCCAAAGGGACAACTAGAGCAGGATTGGGTGTAGCTATAAGAAGACATGCCTGAATGTACTTGTGCAAATTTGTGGAGGTATTCAAGTCTTCATTCTTCAATGCCCCCTTTGATGGATTGCCCCTTTTTGGCCCTAAAGTTCTAGAAAGCTTGTCCAGGTGTGAAAAAGATGAAATGACCATTTCTGCAATGGGCATACATTTTTCTACTTCTCAACAGCCCTATTCTAGGGATCAAGGGAATGGGAAAATGTGTTGTGTTTTGCTACTTAAGTTTTCTTTTTATCGGTGACATTACAGTTGAATAACATAATCATAGTGTTTTTGGTTCGAAACTGAGATGACAATAATGCTGGATTCTGCCTCACACAATTATGTTGTCTGTCTTCAAGAAGAACATTTGCAGCATAATACCTGGACAAAATGCTAAGCAGTGTGCTACCCTGAAAAAGTAAGAGGATGGAAGACTACCTTAATGCTTTATCTGATGAAATCTCTTTGTCTAAAATTGAGACAAAAGCGTTTATCTTGTTTTAACAATAAAAGATTTGGTTGCCCAAAGGAGAAGTGTTTGTGGTCGTGTTTTGCCTGCCTGCCTTCTACCTGGCTTTTCTTGGATTATTGGTTTCGTTTTTGCCTTGGTGTGGTTTTTTTGTTACTTTTATCTAATTTATTTTGTTTATGTTTTTTACATATCATTTATGTTTTTAAAATGAACTTTAAACACTACTGTTGCTCCTTTCTGGGCATAAAACATTGCTAACACTTTGTACACAGTACAATGGGGATGCATCTGTGTACACTGCACAATGTTAATGCTTTTCCTGTGAACTGATTTTGTTTATCAGCATAGATTAGTACTGATGTTCTTCGTGTCACATTGCTGCAGTCATAACCATTGGGTAGTCCGCTGTCCTCGGTCGGCCCGAATACCAAAGAGCTAGGCTGGCGTCGGTCATTGTCGCCCAGAACTGACGTCAGTACGTATTGGTACTTAAGCGCATGACCGACGCCATATCCTCAGTCTTTCTTGCCGCGTGGTCCGAAGCAGAAGCAGCGTTTGCAAGTGCCGTTCGGCGTTCTGAAATTTTCATATTTCGAGTTTCAGACTGAAGACCAAGTTGAGCTAAGTACCCCGTTGGGGAAATTTTTGTCTTTTCTTGCCTCAGTTATCCGGATGTCAGAAAAAGTTAATAATTGCATTTCTTGTGGGAAACAGATACCTCATAGGGACTATCATTCTTTCTGTATTCCTTGCTTGGGGCCTGAGCACGACGTGGTCGGGTGTCGCTTTTGCGCTAGATTTAATAAGCGCACCATTAAATGCAGATTAGACTGTGCCAGGCTTGTTTTTGGTAAGGGGTGTAACTATAACATGCCGTCGGATCCTCCGACGCCCGCTACTGCTAAATAGCGCAAAGATAAATCTTTGAGGTCTAAACCGGATGAGTCGTCCGTTGCGGACGCCGGTTCTTCGGAGCCTCCGGTTGAATCTGTGGATCCAGCCGAGGTTTCGGTTGAATCCCAGGGGGAACCTTTACTTTTACAGGAGTTGGCTTCTCCAGAGTTAGGCCCAGCTGAGGGTGCTTCCCAGGTATCAGTGGTGCCATCTTTGCAAAAGGTTGTTAGGCCTTCTACTTCAGTGGCTAAAGGCCATTCTAAGGCTAAATCTGGTTCTGTGGGCCCTGGTCATACTTCAGGCTCTCCTACCCCTGTTCCAAAGAAGCATATGTTGAAAATGGCAGAGGATTTGATTACTTTAATCAGGGGTTCTATGCCCCCCCCAGAGAAGAGGCCCAGGGTGGAGCCAGAGTTAGAGGGGATGGAGCATTCTTCAGACTACTCTGATTCTTCAGCTGAAGAAATTCAGGATTTCCCTTCTTATTCAGATTCGGAGGCAGAGGACTCCTGTCCTTCTGCTTCTCATCCAGAGGATTTTTCTTTTTCTGAAACTTTACATTCCATGAGGGAACATTTCAAGTGGGAAGGTCAGGATTTCTCTGACTCTCGGAAAAGGCTTAGGGAATTTTTGTTTCTGCCTCAACATAGGCCCCTGGCTATTCCTCCTGTTTTAGATGTTGTTCAGGATGTTTTTTCTGAGTCTTCCCTTAACCCTGATTCTTTGCCTCCTGCCCCTGTTAAGCCAGATAGGTATTACAGAGTTCCAGAGGCACATAAGTATTTGTATAAGAGTCCTAGAGCTGACCCAGAAACTATTATTCAAGGTCCGAAGGGTGTTAGGGCTTCGGTGGCTAAGAATCCTGTTCCTGTGGATAAAGATTCTAGAGCATTAGATAGGTGGGGGAAAAAGTGTACACCTCCTCTACGTTAGCTATGAGGGCTTTGAATTGCCAATTTCATATGCTGAAGTATCAGAATTTTTTGTTAAGCCAATTGAAGGCTAAAGTGGATGCCTTATCTGAGGGTATAGAGTGTAAGGAGCTCCAGGAGTTGGTACATGCATCAGATCAGGTTGGCAAACATTCTTTGCAGTGTGGTTTTGATGCCCTTCAGGCTTCTTCCAGGGTGGCTGCTACAGGGTCAGTAATTCATAGACATGCCTGGCTTAAGGAGCAAAATTTGTCAGAGCATGTTAAAGCTCGGATTTTGGATGCTCCTCTACAATCTGAAGTACTTTTTGGTCCTCCTGTGGAATCAGTTTTGAAAAAGATGGAAGATAAGGCTAAGTCTATGCAGGCAGTCAAGGATTTTATGCAGGTGCAGCCCCCTAAGTTTAGTAGGAATTGGCCTGCTAGAGGATGGTCTTATCCTTCATCAGATTATCAGTCTAAGGGCAGGTCTAGACGTGGTAGAGGCAGGACTCACGCTCAGGGTTCTTTCAGACCTAGGACTTGGGAGTTCTCCTGCACAGTCCTCTGGTGAGGGCAGGGGTCAGTCCTTTCGTAAACAGACCCAATGACATGTGTCTTCCGCTGCCAGACCCTTCTTTACTGGCAGCTCCTCTAGGAGGAAGGTTGGGACTTTTTCATCAAAACTGGCATTTGGTCACCCAGGACAAATGGGTGTTGGATATTATAAATCTAGGTTACAAGTTTTATTTTCACACTTTTCCTCCGTTCCGAGGCATGCCGGATGTGCCTCCTCAGCAAAGGCGGGAGGCTCAGGAGCAAATTTCCTTGCTTTCAAAGATGAGGGCAATTCAGGTGGTCCCTCTGTCAGAGGTGGGCCTAGGGTTTTATTCCCGTCTATTCCTAGTGCCAAAGAAAGGAAACACTTGGAGGCCGATTCTGGATTTGTCCATTCTCAATACCTACCTAGATATTCCAAAGTTCAAGATGTTAACTCTACAACAACTTCTGCCCATGCTAGGCAAAGATCATTGGATGGTGACCCTGGATCTCAAAGAGGCCTATCTTCACATACCTATCAGGCCCAGTTGCAGGAGATTCCTGAGGTTTCGGGCTGGTACTTCTCATTATCAGTTCTCTGCATTGCCCTTTGGTTTATCTACTGCGCCCAGGGTATTCACAAAGGTTCTGGCTCCTGTAATAGCCTTCTTCAGACAGAGGGGAATACAAATTTATCCTTATCTGGACGATTGCCTGATTCTTGCTCAAAACAAAGACAAGTTACTACAGCATCTTCAGTATGTAATGGCAGTTTTAAGGTGCCTAGGGTATTCTGTGAACGAAATAAAGTCCAGTCTAGTGCCTTCTCAGGACATGTGCTTTCTGGGTGTGAGACTGAATACAGCTTCTCAGATGGCATTTCTGACCCCGGACAAACAAAGATCTCTTCATCTGTACTTCCAGCAATTATCAACAATGTCCAGGCTGACTGCAAGGACAGTCCTTCAAGCCTTGGGGTTCATGGCATCTTGCATTCTAGTACTTCCCAATGCCAAACTGCATATGAGGAAGCTACAATGGTATCTCAAAAGTGTGTGGACTCAACACTGCCACGGTTTGGACAAAGTCATTCGGATTTTACCTTGCATCCAGAAGGAATTCTTGTGGTGGGCTCAGGAATGTCACCTAAACAAGGGACTATCTGTGTCCCAACCAGAGGCAAGTCAGATTCTAACGACGGATGCCTCGGATTTGGCTTGGGGAGCACACTTCAATGGGAAATGGATACAAGACATGTGGCCTCCCAGACTTCTACATTTGCATATCAACATGAAGGAAATGTTAGCAGTCCAATTTGCCTTGATGGCCTTCAAGGACCTACTTCAGCCGGGACAGGTGTTGATTCGAACAGACAACACAACAGTCATGTGGTACATCAACAAGCAGGGAGGAACCCATTCTTATCCCCTTTGCAGACAAGCAATGATATTGTGGGAGACTGCTCTAAGTTTACACATCAATCTTCAAGCACGGTTCCTGCCAGGGGCACTGAATTCACTAGCAGATGTATTGAGCAGGCAAATTGTGGATCCCCACGAGTGGAAACTGGATCCTCAGGTTTTCAAACAGTTGACAGTGGCTTGGGGAACTCCAGACATAGATCTGTTCGCTTCTCCACTAAATTTCCAACTGCCAAAATTTTGCACAAAGATGTTTCACCCAAATGCTTGGAAATGGATGCTCTATCTTTCAGTTGGAACAACCTTCACGTTTATGCTTTTCCTCCTCTGCCTCTTCTCCCCAAAGTACTCTTGAAAGCCAGGCGGGACAAACCTTGCATGATTCTAATAGCACCAGATTGGCCACGTCAGCATTCGTATCCTCTGCTGAGGAGTTTAATTCAGGAGCCTCCTTGGCCTTTGCCTCAGATTCCTCATCTACTTTCCCAGACAAACACTCACTTACTCAATGTCAGAGTGCAGTCCCTGCATCTAGCTGCCTGGCGTATTCTGTAATGGAGCCGGTAGGGTCTCAGCTTCCTCAACAGGTTTTGAATGTCATTTTGGAAGCAAGGCGGCCTAGTACTCGAAAGGTTTATGCGGATAAATGGAAGAGATTTTTTCTTTGGAGCACAACAAAGGGCTTTGATGTTTCAGTGCCTAATTTGAGTTTTGCACTTCAGTATCTTACTGAGTTACTGGACAAGGGTTTGTCCTTCTCTTCTGTGAAGGTTCATGCTGCAGCCATTTCTGCTCACTGTGATTGTGACCCTCCTTTATTTTCTCACCCTTTGTTCAAACAATTTCTTAGAGGGGCAAAGAATATAAGACTCCCACGCAGAGCTCCTACTCCTTCCTGGGATCTCAATTTTGTGTTAGAAAAGCTTACTTTACCTCCTTTTGAACCTGCAGCTACGTCTGACTTGAAGTTTTTGTCTTGGAAGACTGCTTTTTTGTTGGCCATTACTTCTGCTAGGAGGGTATCTGAATTGCAGGCACTCATGGCAGTTGAACCCTTTTTGATTTTCCATAAGGATAGAGTTTCTTTGCGTACTAACCCTACCTTTATGCCTAAAGTGATTTCTAATGTGGCCTTGAACCAGTCTATTCATTTGCCTACTTTTTATGCTGATCCCCAAAATAGGGGGGAAAAAGTCTTGCATTCTTTGGATATCCACAGGCAGCTACGCTATTATTTGAGCAGAACTAAGGAGTTCAGGCAGACTCAACAGTTATTTGTTTCCTTTGCTTTGGGTTCACAAGGGAAAGCTGTTTCAAAGCAGACTATTTCTAAGTGGATTGGTCAATGTATTGCTTTTTGTTATTCTTATCATGGGAAAAATGTTCCTGCTGGAATCAGGCCTCATTCTACTAGGGCTACTGCCACATCTACTGCTTTTTTGAGGGGGGTAGCTACTAAGGATATTTTGGAGGCAGCTACTTGGAGTTCTGTACACACCTTTACTAAGCATTACCATCTCCCTCTTTATTCCAAGTCCAGGGCTGGGTTTGCCACTGCAGTTTTACAAGGTATGTTAGCAGCTCCTAATGCTTTTTAGTTTGCCAGCCTCCCTTTTCCTTTGCTTTGGGATTCTACCCAATGGTTATGACTGCAGCAATGTGAGACGAAGAACATAGTACAGTTTTGTACCTACCATAAATGTAGATGTTCGAGGATCTACATTGCTGCAGTCCTATTTTCCCTCCCTCCTTCCCCACTATAATTTGTAGGGGCTGTGTTTCTTTTGGGGTATTTACTTTTTTGGCTCTGGCCTTTCTTTTGTAGGCCTTCTGACATCTGGGGCAAGAAAGACTGAGGATATGGCGTCGGTCATGCGCTTAAGTACCAATACGTACTGACGTCAGTTCTGGGCGACAATGACCGACGCCAGCCTAGCTCTTTGGTATTCGGGCCGACCGAGGACAGTGGACTACCCAATGGTTATGACTGCAGCAATGTAGATCCTCGAACATCTACATTTATGGTAGGTACAAAACTGTACTTTTTTTTTCTGTGAAACAATACTATTGTGAGAAAAACAGAATAGTAGTCCTGTTGTAAATGTAACACAGTACTGATACTACTATGAATGAAGGATAGTGCTAATCCTTTTGTGAACAGAGAATGATGCTCCTACTGTTTTATATGAACACAGCACAGTTGTTTTATTTCTTTTGTGAAATGATTCTGTCTTTGTCAAGATCACTTGAATATGCAGTGTTATTTTGATTTATGGACTAATTAGTGGTTAACCTATAAGATGAAAGCACTTTGGAAATATTTAGGAAATGCAAAATAACTCACATAGTGTAGTCAGTACCAAAGAAGCACACTGTCTTTAAACAAGTTTAAGTAATAAATCCACAACAAGAGTACCTTCCAAGGAAAACCTCCTGTAGTGAAAAAATAAGCTTCTGAGTGTTGAGAGAACAAGACTGGAGTTGTAGCAACACACTGCCTTAAACCAGTTTGAGGATTAAATTCACAACAACAGTACCTTCCAAGAAAAACCTATTGTAGTGAAAAACTTCAGAAATCCCATTACTGCTTACAGGGACGAATGTGCTAAACCAAGTTTTTTATTCCAAATAAAGTATAGCTGTTGCTACAATTCACCTTTGTTTTTTCAACACTCGGCAGCCTGGTTTTTCAGTACAAAAGGTTTTTCTTGGAAGGTAATGTTGTGAATTTAATATTCAAACTGGTTTAAGGCAGTGTGTTGCTACAACTCCAGCAGCTTGGTTTTTCACTAAAGGAGGTTTTCCTCTGAAGGTAGTGTGAATGTATCACTTAAACTGGTTTAAAGACAGTGTACTTGTTTGGTTCTGACTACATTACATGAGATTCTTTTGCATTTTCTGAGTTTTTCATTGAGCTGCATGAACACATGCTCTGTTTTTGTTGTCTTTGACGTTGGAAATATTTATCTTTGAGGAAAGTAGACTTTCATTTGACAATAATTAATAACGACAATATTGTAGAAACATTTCATGCTTCTCTTGGTAAGGATAATATTGAGAATGGTATGAAGGTGCCGTTTATATACCAACAAAATTAATTTAATATGCAAGAATGATTGTTTGAGTTAAAATTTGTTGTGAGGTTCTCTTGTTGAAATACTTCTGACTTGGAAAGTACTTTGTGTGGTAACATTATCTTTATGGAGACATTATCTGATGCCAACTGATTTTGTTAAACAGCAGCAAATTCAGGGTATTATGTTTTTTTTTTTTTCAGAAGTGGTGGTGCTGCGGTAGCATTGTCGCCTCATAGCAAGACGTTGTCCCGTTCGATTCTTAGCTAGAGCATCTTCTGTGTGGAGACATATGTGAATGGGGCATGCCTTCATTGAAGGTTGTGCATCAGGGCTGGTAACCCGGTACGTAAAAATCCACTACCAATCATTAGCGGACCAGAGTTCCGCTGTGGCGATCCCTAACTGGGAAAAGCCGAAAGATACAAACATTGCATAAGGGGGGGGGAAGACATTTACTTTAGATATTCCTTGGCATGTGAAATGAGTTTTCTCTGAGAGTCTAGCAATGTTAGAAAGGATACATTTTTTCAATATGTATGTAAGTATGTGTTTTGTAAATTAATGTGTGATGAGCAGTTAAGGATGTTTGTCTTGACTTTTATAAGAATGCTTGGTACAGGGTTGCTAAATAGGGATGTATCATAGTGAGGTAAAATTTGTTTGGAAAGAAAGAAATAAGGAAGGAAAACTACTAATTGGCGTATTTTAGCTTTTGCTAATAATACAGATTATAAGATTCAGACAAAATAATGGAAATTAGACTGAGCAAGGTTATTCTTGAAAGCAGTGAAGGCTGAAGTGTTTGGGATTTATAATAGTAAGTCTGTTGAAATCTAAAAAACAAAGTGGTGGAACAAAACCAATAACTCCAAAAGTATGGAAAACACAGGAACTCCGTTAGTTGATTTCTAGGGTTTATTCACAACTCCAAACACTCGACAACAGCAATCCAGTAAATACAATCTCAAGTACAATCCCACATTAACGCTTTTCGGAACCACTGCGTTTTCGTTTACAATGTATGCACTTCCTCAGATGAATAATGAACTCTCTTAACCATCTTTTTATAGTATCACTAATTGATTAAGTGATTAATTAGTAAACTGATTTAAACTTTATTGAAACAAATAACATTTCACTTATATCAAGCTCGCTTAACTTAAAAAGATATAAAAAGATGGTTAAGAGAGTTCATTATTCATCTGAGGAAGTGCATACATTGTAAACGAAAATGCAGTGGTTCCGAAAAGCGTTAATGTGGGATTGTACTTGAGACTGTATTTACTGGATTGCTGTTGTCGAGTGTTTGGAGTTGTGAATAAACCCTAGAAATCAACTAACGGAGTTCCTGTGTTTTCCATACTTTTGGAGTTATCTGTTGAAATCTATTTATTTATACTTGTGTACTGGGTTAGTGCACTGATCAATATTGACCAATTTCAGGCTCAGCCAAGGTGAAATACAAAAATTTTACAAACCAAAAAATAGAGAAATGTAAGCAATTATAGAGTAGTTCAGATTAGTTACACAGAAAACTGTACATAAACATTGTAGCGAACAGTGTAATGTACAGTCAAGCAGAGTGTAACATACAGTATATAAATTAATTTCTAAAGTGAGTCAACCTTCAGTAAATGTGAAAGAAAAGAGGCTTGGAAAGGAGACATGGATAGTGTTTTTTGAAACAGTTTTATTGAATTATCACATGTGACATAGGCAAGCTTACATTTATATAAAAGTAATCAAACCATATTAACAAGTTCACATTTACAAACATTATGCATGACATATATTGTTATATATCATATAGTCAAAGCAACATTACATAAATTGTTCATTTTTTGCCTTCTGTTAGTCATCATTCCTCATTTAGAACATTTTTCTGCATATATTGTTCCTACAATTTCCACTTTTTCTATGTAATTTACTTTTACCCTCTTCAAAAGATCTTACTCTTTTTCTTTTATCTCTGTTATGGTATTCACTACTTCAAGTATAGTTTGTTAAGAATTTGATTTCCATTTTCCAGTAATTGCTTTTATAGCAACCACCAGAATTAAACTTAACAAGGCTTTACTATGTCTAGACAATTCAGATCCTGTATCTCGGCTCAAAAAATGATTTCCTTAGTTACACTAATGTGCTTGCCCAGTATTCCTAATAGAGTACTATGTAGAGAATTTTTAAAGTCCAGACAGCATAATGCTCCCAGGTAACTTGTTCTTCCCATTTATTTACACCTCCAGCATTTGCCATCTACTTGTGGAAAAATTCTTTGAAGCCTGCTTAGGGTAGAAAAGTATCTGTGCAAAAAATTTCCAGGCTAAGATTCTAAATCTTGTGGATTTTGTTGCATATTTGGAAGCTGTATATTTGTGCTCCCATTGTTTTCTTGTTAATTGCATATCTAATATCTCTTCCCAATCTATTATGACCTCTTCGGATTAATTCCTATAGTTATCGTACAATATTTTATATGCCCTACTAATTATCCACCTTTTTAACAGCAGCTTCTGTTTTAGATTAAATTAAAAGCTCAAGCAATGCAGGTCTTTTATTTGTGATTCCCCTATCCCCTATCTTTTTCTCTTTGTCTATACTCTGATATCAATCTGTGATGGGGAAGACAATTACTAGTCTGCAGTCCAAATGTCTTCTTGGCCTCTTCCCATTCTGTTATAGTTCCCTCTCTAATTGTTCCTTTGCCAACTCCCTCCAGTAAATTCCAGCCCCATCTTGCTTATTCTCTCTACCCCTAATTGCAGTCATCTCTATCTGCAGAATCTCCTTTCTTTATTCTCATGTTGGCTTAGTTCTTAGTATACTTTTTGCTACTATATGAATTGAATTTTCATTATAACTGCTGTTATTCTTAAGGATCGTCATCCAAAATCCCATTCTCTCCTTATTTCTTGCGCTTTGCTTTGTTTCATCATCATCCTTTTCCACTTTGAATTATAGCTTTCTGCTTGTGCTGTGTATAGAAGTCTAAACTGGGTATCTAAATATCCTTTCAACTCCTAACCCTCCTTGTTTTGTTGGGAAGATCAGTTTATCCTACTTGACTCTTACCTTCTTCCCCTCCCAAATAAAATCCTTCAACTCTTTCTTAATTACTATCCCCAACCTCTCCTCTGGTTGATAAAAATATGCCTAACCTGTGTAGAAAATGAAAGGGACTAAAAACATTTTTCCTGTTTGTATCCTGCTATCTATATTTATTTATTTGCTTTTTGTTAACTGGGTTAGTCTGACTGGGCCAAAGGCAAGAGCTTCCAGTTTCTCAGTTTTTTTGTATTATCTTATGTTTAGACTCTCCACACATATCCCTAACTGCCAGAACAGAGTACTTTTTAATCCATACTCCTAAATACTTCATTTTATCATGCCCCTATAAATATGGGTGTTGATGAACCAATTCATGTGTGGGTGCATAGTTTATAGCTATGGCCTTTGTTTTATCAGGAACTGTCTCAAAATATTCCACAACAGTGCGATGTCCCTTTCTGGTTCCATCAGGTACAGAATAATGTCATCCGCAAATAAAGCCAACTTTTCTTGGAACGCAGTGACAACTATTTCCTTGAATTTCTGTGTTCCTTATTTTCTTTGCCAGTGATTCTAAATATAATACAAATAACAAAGGGGAAAGAGGACACCCCTGCCTGGTTCCTCTGTTAAGACACAAATTATCAGAGAGGTACCCTCCCACTTAGATTTTTGCCTCCAATCCCTCACATATCCTTGTAACTAATCTTATTATTGTACCTGGAAATGCAAATGCTTCCAGTGCCCTACTGATAAAATCCCAGCTTACTCTGTCGAATACTTTGTCTGCATCGACACACCAATAACATCAGTATTTTCTTACATTCTACTGGGTTCTGGATCATCGTTGTACTAATGTTGCCAAATGTTTGCTTCCCCTCCATAAAACTAAATTGGTCCATATCTATCAATTTTGGCATCACCTTTGCCATTCTTTTAACCTTTATAGACATAAACACTTTCTGATCATGTTTTAAAATTGATATGGGCCTATATGAAAGTGGATCAGATGGGTCTTTACCATCTTTAGGTATTGCACCCACCAAAGCTTTTTTTTCCAAGATGTTGGTGCCACCCCTCCTTTTAAAATTCTGTTAAAAAAACCTTCCAGATATTTATCACTTTCTTCCCTTCTAGTTTCCAAACATTCACCAGACTACAACTATTCCTGGAGACCTTCCTGCCAATTGGTTATACATTTTTATCTCATCTCCTCTTATCTTAACTAGTAGTTGTTAAGCTTCATGTACCTCTATCCATGGCATATTTAAGTCTTCCATAAATCCATTTGTAGTTTTTCTGGATTTCCCTAGTTCTCTGTTTTATACAAATTTCAGAAAAATTCTGAAATATCTGTAATAGAAATAGGGACATTATTTTAGGTAGTATGTCCTTGTGTTGAAGCAGGAGCATTTGGCTAGGATGATGAAGTGTTTTTTGAGTTGCATTCTGAATTTGGAGTAAGTGTTGTTTCCTTTAATTTGAATGGAAGAGCTTGCCAAAAGATTAGGTAGGTGCCTGAGAGGAGAAAGCATGTGAAGTGCTGTGGAGATTGGTTCTAGAGATAATGAGAGTTGGTGTGGCTTAGGAGTATTGTATCTGGTTGTACGAGTAGTTTTTTTCATTAAGTCTCCTGCAAGTTATTATTGTTAATGCTTAGAAAAATTGTTACAGTGTATCAGCAATTGAATGATAGCCTGGTAGTTAAATGGGGTATGTCCTAAGCTTTTGATAATCTACAAATTTTGTTATTTTCCATTTTGCAGTTTTACTGCTTTGGTACTCTTTTAAATATCTTTATGAAATGATCACTTAAGACAGAGGCAAACATAAATTATTAGAAAATAAAATAAAACCAATTTAACAATTTTAAATTTAAATACAATATACATCACATAATATTTTCTTTGCTACTATTGTCACTCCAACATTACAAACAATTGCTGAATTCCTGCCTTCCCTTAAACCTCACTCATCCTTCTGAACATTATTATGCATGTATTATTCCCACAATTTCCATTTACTTCTATGTAATTTGCTCCTTATCTTTTCTAAAGGTCCCCCTTCCAGTTCTTTTATCTTTTTTATAATATTCAATACCTTAAATATAGTCGGTATAGATGTTGATTTCCATTTTCTAGTAATTGCTTTTTATTTGGCAGCCAACAAACGTAAACTTAATATAGCCTTAATATGTCTAGGCATTTCGGATCTGGTTTCCTAGCTTAAAAGAATCATTTCCTTACTTACAGCGATTTGCTCACCTAATATTTCTGATAGACTGCTCTGTAATTGCTTTACCAGTCTCTCTTCCCAATCTTTTCTAATCTTCTCCTCTGATTCTTACAGTTATACAGTATTGTATATAGCCTACTGATTATCCATTTTAACAGCTGCATCTGTTCTAGATTGAACTAAACCTCTACCAGCGCAGGTCTTACATTTAACCATCCACTTAATATTCCCCTATGCCTTTTTCTTTGTTTCTACTCTGAGATCAAGCCCTGGCAGGGAAAGCAGTCTGTAGACTGCAATCCAAATGTCTTCTTGGCCTCTTCCCACTCTATTACCTTTCCTGCTTGAATTATTTTCTCCTAATATCTTGGTTACTTTGCCCAGGTGTCTCAATAAATGCCAGCCACCTCTTGCCTATTTTCTGTACCCCTACTTGCAGTCCTCCTTATTGGCAAAATCTCCTTTCTCCATTCTTGTATTGGCTTAATTTTTAGAATACTTTCTGCTACTTTATGAATATAATATTCTGCATGGTTGTTATTACTCTCCTTAAGGATCTGCATCCAAAATCCCACACAGTTATAACCTTCTGCTTGTGTCATGTATACAAGCCTTAAATGTATAGCTCTACAATCTCCCTTCCAGTCAGGTAAATCTAAACTATCTTGTTCTATTGGAAGGATCAACTTATCCCACTTAACTTTTGTCCTCTTTCCCCCCAGATAAATTCCTTCAATTTTTTATTAATTATTGTCCACAACTTCCCCTTGGGTTGATAAAAGTATAAGAATAAAGGGGCTAAAAACATTTTCACTGCTTGTATCTTAACATCCATATTCATAAGTAAGAGTTCCAGTTTCTCAATTTTTGTATTATGTTTTGTTTAGTCTCTTCCCACTTATCTTTACCTGCCATAACAGAAGCCTTTTAATCCATATTCCTAAATACTTCATATTATTATGTCCCCATAAATTAATTGTATATCACGAAAAGACTTGAAACAAAGTTGCAAAAATATCATCTGCAAATAAAGGCAGCTTTTCTTGATTACTGTACCAATTATGCCCTTGTATTTCTGAGTCTTTTATTTTCTTTACCAGTGGCTCTGAATGCAAAACAAATAACAAAAGGCAAAGAGAACACCCTTGTTCTATTATCCTTGTTCTTGTTCTTCTGTTCAAACACAGCTTATCTGAGAGGGACCCTCCTCCTTTAATTCTTGCCTCCAATCCTTCATATATCCTGCTAATTAACCTTATTATTGTATCCAGAAATGCAAGTGTTTCCAATGCCTACTGATAAAATCATGGTTTACCCTGTCAAATGCTTTCTTTGCATCAAGACCCACTAACAGAGGTACTTGCTTACATTCTGCTTCCCTCTGGATCATCATTGTTCTATGAATATTGTCAAATGTTTGCCTCCCGTCCACAAAACCATACTGATCCACATCTGTCAATTTTTGGCAACACCTTTGTCTTTCACTTTATAATCATGGTTTAAAATTGAAATGGGTTTTTATGAAGCTGGGTCTAAATTTGCTATCTTTAGGTAACACAACCATTACATCTTTCTTCCAAGATGGTGATTTTCCCCCCTTTTAAAATACTGTTAAACAAAATGTTCCAGATCTTTGTCACTTTCTCCTTTCCTAATTTCCAAACTTCCACAGAACTACCATCGGTTCCTGAAGCCATACATGAAATTCATTATACATCACTGTTTTTATCTTATCTCCTATCTTAATTTTTAGTTGTTGAGCCTTGTCTGCCTCTTACCTTGGCATAATTAAGTGTTCCATAAATGTTACCATTTGTACTCTTTCTTGATTTCCACATTTTTCTGCTTTATACAGATTTTCATAAAATTTCTGCAATAGCTCTAAAACCTCTACAGAATCTCTTATTTTTCTTGTTATAGGTTCCCTAAGTTTAATGACAACTCTTTCAGCATTCTGTTGCCTAAGTCCTTGTGTTAAAAGTTTTTGTGTTCTGGAGTTGTTATCGAAAATATCTACTTAACTGCTATAATTTTTTCGAGGAGGGCACCGCTGTATCAACTATTCATGCGCATTTAGCTGCCAAATCGAATTTTCATAATGGTTTTAGTGACACCTCTTTGGTTTCTCACCTTTTGAGCAAAACCTTTTTGAAAGGAATCTATCAGTCAAGACCTCCAGTTAAGCAGCCCACAGAACCCTGGAGTCTCACACTTGTTTTGCAATCTTTGACACAGCCCCCCTTCTAGCCGGCAGCCACATGTGACAACAAGTTTTTATCCTGGAAATCTCTTCTTCTGGTGCTATTACTTTGGCCAGATGCATTTCAGAGCTCCAAGCTCTTTCTACCAAGTGTCCTTACTTGATTTTTCACAAGGACAGAGTATCACTACGGACCAATCCTTCTTTCCTGTGCAAAGTAATTTCCGAGCTCTCCATTAACCAGACTATTGATTTGCCTGTGTTTTTTCCTAAATTTTCCAACAAGGGAGAGTATTGCTTACATTTACTGGATGTTCACAGACAATTGAGGTTTTACTTAGACAGAACAAAGACTATCAGAAAATCAGACCAGTTATTTATTTCTTTTTCTGGTCCAAAAATGGGAAAGTCAGTCTCTTAAGTGACTCTATCCAAATAGCTCAGAGACTGTATAATTTTCATTTATAATCTCAAAAGGCAATCTGTTCTGCCAAACATCAGGGCTCACTCCACCAGATCAATGACTTCTGTGGCATTTCACTCCAGAGCTTCAAATGGACAGCATCTGTGCAGCAGCTACGTGGGCTTCCCCCATACATTTATCACTAATTACAAGTTGGATTTGGTCTCCAGGGGAAGGGCATCCTTTGGTTCAGTGGTGCTCAGGAATGTTCTTCCATAGGGTTACCCATGGATATAAGGTAGCTGGGGACTCTGTTCCATTGGTGATGAATGGAATCAAGATTAACAACATCAGATAAAGAAGTTATGTCTTACCATAATGTTCCATCTGTGTTGTTGATCTTCATCCATTCATCACGTCCCGCCCTCCTTCCCCCACCTAGAGGCTCCTGGGGGGATATTTGGGTCCATTTTCTGGATAAGATTTTTGCTCTGAGACAGCCTGTGCTTTACTTCTTAGGACAAACTTGATCTGAGGTAACAGGGAGAAGGGGGTTATGGGTAAGTCTTAGCTTGAGAGTTTTTGGCTGGCACGAGCTTTGGTATAAGGCCGACTTGGTTCCGAAGGCTCGGAACCGAACCAATCGGTGATGAATGGATGAAGATCAACAACACAGATGGAACGTCATGGTAAGACATAACTTATTTTTTCTAAAGTCATGCATATTATCCAGATAGACCCTTATTTTCTCTTTAGCACTTTGCATTTTACTCCTCATCTTGTCCTGTGAGATTATCCTTATTCTGCAGTACTTTAACCTTTGTCAGCTCCTCTAAGTAATTTCTATTACTTCATAACCATATCTCTTTCTCTTTTATTTCAACCCTATTTTTAAACTCCATTTTCTTTTTATCCCAGTCACTAGCTATAACTTCTAAAGATATTTCTATCTTCCCTAATAAATCTGAAATAATTTCCACTAACCATTCGTTAATTTCTTTTTAGTAGGTAGTTGGGAAAGGGCCATTTTCTTATTTTTACTTCATTACATTGCATTTTTATCTTAGTTTTGATTGGTGCATCATCAGAAATTGATGAGTGTCAAAGCTTTTAATTAGGTACACATGTTCCTCTGAAATATAATTTCTATCTAATGTAGCACAATTATTGTGCCTTGGGGAATAATAAATAAATTCTGAGTTCCTACTGCTGAATTCTCACCTTCCATACCAAATTTTTTTATAACTTTCTTCAGAAATGTATTCTGTTTTGTGATGTTGTCTCTTCTAGATCCCCTGATACATCCTCACTGTTGAAAATCAAATTCCAGTCCCCACCAATAAATAATATTCCCTGCTGAAGGCTAATGTCTCACAAAATTTTCTTACGTTCCTTAATAGAAGTTTTTGTGGAATATAAATACCATTACTACCACAAATCTACGATTGTTCTGATTGTTCTCCTTATTCTATCACTATTGGAGCCTATTTAGCAATTAGTATAATTAACCCCCTTTTCCTCTGTCCCTGGTATTCTGCTGAGTATCCATTCTGAAGTCCTCTTTGTCAAATTTATATGCTGTTTTCTTTCTAAGTGTGCCTTCTGCATCATTTCTATCTGCACTCTACTTTTCTTAATATTGTTCATTGCTCTTTTCTTTTATCTAAACATGTAAGGGCATTCATGATCCAGGATAATATGGACAGCACAGGCATCACAATAAAAAGTTATTGTTCCCAAGTATTATACATGACACTTTTTTGAATGTGTTACATGCATATACTAATGTGTCAGGCTGATCTTTTGTATAGTTGTTTCTTCTCATCTACATTTGAACCTATGTCACATTTTTCAAGAATTTTTGATTGAATGAAAACAGTCAAACAAAAAATAAGTACAAAACACCCTCACGCCTATTAACTTAGAACAAGCACACAAAACTATTTACATCTTCAAAACATGAAGTTTAACTCTCCAGAAGGGAATAGTTGCCCAAAATTCATGGTTGTACCTACAGGCGTTATCTAAAGTAAAATTAATATTACCCATGCTAAAGTGCATGATCCAGCCTGTGCTGCCACTTACAGTGATTGCTATGTGTTCTTTTATTATCTCTCTTCCCCTCACAGATATGAAAAATAGCTTGTATGCTTTCAAAAACATTAGCTTTTAGCCCAAAGAAGAAGGGCACTGTCTATCTTTAAATAAAACTAAATTGTAAACTGTTCTATTAACTGCATTAAAGTATTAAGACTGCTAGGGAGGTTACTTCTTATTCACTTCCTATAATTTCAAACTTAATTTTTCACTGAACTGCTTGTTGTTTTACCTTTAAATTGTACATTTCTCTTAGCAAAGAATACTCAGAATTCTCAAGGTTAACTACTTGCACCTGCTGACAGCTTGACTCTATGTAAATGTACTCAGCAATAGGTCTTTGTAAATTTCAATCAAAAAAGAATGCACAGTTACACTCAGCTGCAGGCATTTCAACTCCAATGAATATTTGCCAGTGGAAAACAAACAAACAAGCTAATATCTTTGCAGTTGCAAGAAGCTTAGAGTTTTCATGGCTTTCATCATTTTGTTTTATTTTTAAAGCCTACATGCTTACAAAAACACCTGTTGATGGTTTAAGCCAAATGAGGTAATCTACACATTCACCCTTGTAAAATACAAAGAGAAAATATTATAACTCTACATATAGTATAATCAGTGCACTTTTACATCCTACCCCCACCTCAGCAGCCCAAGATCACAGCATAAGAACATTAAACTTGCTTTTGTCCAGTCTTTTTTCTTTTGTACACTTTAAAAAAAATCTATATTTTACAACTAGAACAAGTACTTATTTACTTTAATATCTTTAGAACAGTCACTGAAAAGACTCCTCCCACATTTAAAATACCCCTGACTGCACACTACACAAAACTGTTTTACTGTATTTAACATGGAGTTTATATCATGAAATGGTTTATATAAATACTTTTAAGAAAAAAATGTTTTATTTACTGTCAATTTCCCCCCTTTTTGTGTCCTTCTAAACATTAAATACATAATGTGTGGTATATGCTTTACAGTCCACCCTCAGGTTTAACAAAGCCAACAAAAGTCGTGTTTTTCAGCCACTTCTTTTTTGAAAACCATATTTCACAAATGTGATAAGATGCTTTATAATCTTCCATTTATTCACTAATTTCAGAGTTCCTGGTCTTCTTCCTGTTCATCTCCATCTCCCAACACCAGACACTGGCTCAAGTCCAAAGTACTGCTGATTCTTCTAGCTAACCCATGTGCTTTGTTCTGTCTTTCAAACATTTTCCTTTGGAACATTGGAAAAGGTTGCACTGTCAATGTCTCTCTATGAACTTTACTGTCAGAAGAAAGAGAAGCAGAGTCACCGTCTTGCTGATTCTCTTTTTGTTGGATAAACTCTCTTTCCTCCTTAGCCTCTTCTGCATCCCAAAATGACTTTGATCCTCCAAGAGAAACACTTTGAAGACAGATGCATGCAGCAGCTTGAATTTCACACCTGCCTTTTGACATTCCCTGATTGCTGAGATACATTTGCTTCTCTTCTGACTGGTGTAGGGTGAAGAATAATTTTCTACAAGCACACTGCTGTCTCCAGTTTTTAATACCTTGCCCTTCTGCTGCAGTTTTGTTAGGATCAACTCTTACTGCTGGTATGATTGCATCATCATTACTATTGATCTTGGCTGTTTTCTCATGGCCAGTTTTGGAGTGTACACTAAATGTGCCCTTTCATTTAAATTGTGATGTGGAATACCAGTTCAATTGCTAATTTGTGATTTCATAAAATTAATATAATCAGTTCCTTCCTGTTTCTCTGTACAGCAGAAAATCTCAGGTTTTCTCTGTGTGTCTAACTCTACTATTTTTTAAACAGTTCTCTCATATTCAACCAACTTTTTCTTCATCTCAACCTTTGATTTTTGCAGTTTATCAGTTCATCTGAATGGCTAGTAAAAATTTATTCTATTTTTTGTAACCTTTTGTTGTTTGAATTGATATATTCTTTCCATGTTTCATTTATTTTAATCATTTCTGAGTACATTTAATTTACCTTTTCCTTTAATTTACTGGAAGCCATCTCTTGAACCAAAGGATTTTTGCTGAACAGCTGCAGTATTTTTCCCAAACAGTGTCTTCTCTTTAACCTTTCAGGATGATTTTCTTTCAGGTTTCAAACATTTCTTCTTTGCTGGCATTGAGGCAGTGTATTTAGTAGACAGTAACTGAACTTTACAAAAGAAAATTTGTCAATGTCACTCCTTTTTCTCAGTTTCTGTTTTCACACTGGTAGGGATGAAGTTATGCAGTTGATCAGTGTGCACCCGTCTTGGAAGTGTGCTTTGGGACTCCTTTTTTATCCTTTTCACAAATTGTTTATTCTTGCCATAGCTTGATTCATTTTGTGAAAGGTCATCTGGGCCGACCATTGTTGATGAAAAATTGGAGTTCAACACAGATGTGCACTTAGTTCCCTCTAATTTATTATGGTCATGTATGATGATGTTCGTAGGATAAAGTCCAGAGGTCGTTTTCCATGGTGGGAGATTAAAGACAGAATGTTTATTTGTGACAGTACACATTTGGATGAGACACAGGATTGTTTAAGAAGAGTTATATGTGATGTTGGTACACTACGGATAAATGTGAATATTTTAGGTGGGATAGTGCAAGTCCATCTTCCATTTTTATTGTGGATTTTCCTTTTGGCTCAAGGGATGAGATTAAGGTTGTATGGGATAGGAAATTATAGAAGCTCGAATGAATCTGTGAAAACTGAAAAGTATTGCCATTGTCATTTAGGAAGAACACTTGTATGTTAGCTCCTTTTTATTATTGGGTAAGTTGCGTTATTTAGGGTTAGTTCATCCTTTTACTAAATAGTTGTAATTAGAATTGATGGTATTTTTTCTGTCTGGGGTTCCAGGCTAAATCCAGTGCTGCTGTGTATTGTATGCTGGAGTGTGAGAGGATCATTTGGGTTTGATTCATCCAGTTGTTTTGAGTTCATTACATTTGTGTAGGATAGTGTGCTTTATCTAGGAGGATGAGAGTTGGTTATCCCTAGTATTATCAAAGAATTATACTTTTTTGCTGGAGGATTTGCATCCTTATATGAGAGTTAATAAATTGTTTTTTTTTAAACACGAAACATCTTTATTAAATTATCACTTATGACATAGGCAATCATACATTTATATTATTGAAAACAAGCCATATTGACATAGTTTTAGTTGCAAGCGTTATGTATCACAAACCATATTGGCATAAATTTAGTTACAAACATTATACATCACTTATAATCTACCCAGGCATTGTCAGTCAAACATTACATAGCTCATTCAAAGCCTGCCTTCTTTTAAACCTCCTTCTTCCCCTGTATGTATTGTTCCCACAATTTCCATTTTTTTCAGTATAATTTGCTCATGCCCTTTTCTAAAGATGCCAGTTCCAGTTATTTTATCTCTGTTACTATATTCACTACTTCTAGCACAGTTGTTTTAGACTTTGATTTCGATTTTCTAGTAATTGCATTTTTGGTAGCCACCATAATTAGACTCAACAAGGCCTTACTATGTGTAAGCAATTCCGATTCTGTATCATAGCTCAGAAAACATCATTTCTCCTGATGCACAAATTTGCTGAGCCAGTAAATCTGATAGAATAGTCTGCAGGAAATCTTTAAAGTCTGCAAACTCATTACACTCCCAACAAATATGTTCCCCATTACCTCTTTCTTCCCCATCACACCTCCAATATTTGCTGTCAACCTGAGAATAAATTATGTGGAGTCTACTTGGGGTGTAAAAATCCTGTGTAAACATTTCCAAGCAAAAATCCTAAATCTTCCAGATTTTGTTGCATGTTTGGGAGGCATGCATTTATTCCATATTGTTTCTTTGTGAATTGCTTATCCAGCCTCTCTTCCCAATCCTTTCTAACCACCTCAGACTGATTCTTATAGTTATCATGTAATATCTTATGTGCTCTACTGATTATTCCCTTTTTAACAGCAGCTTCTCTTATAGATTCTAGTAAAAACTCTAACAGTGCTGGCCTTTCATTTGGGACCCCCTATTTCTTTCTCCTTGCTTATACTTTGATATCACTCCTTGATAAGGAAGGCAATCTGTAATCTGCGGTCCAATTAAATTCTCAGTATCATCCCATTCTATTACCTTTCCATCTCTAGTTATTTGCTCCCAATACCTTGTTTCTATGCCAGTTTTCTCTAGTAATTTCCACCTCCCTCTTGCATATTGTCATTATCACTAATTGCAGTCATCTGTATCAGCAGAATGTCCTTTCTCCATTCTCATGTTGGCTTAGTTCTTGAATATTTTCTGCTGCTTTATGACTATAATATTCCTTATGATTATTGTGATTTTCCTTAAAGATCTGCACCCACAATCCCATTCTTTCCTTGTTTCTTGAGCTTCTCCCTGTTTCATTATCATCCCTTTCCACTTTGAATTATAGATTTCTCTTGTGCTATGGCTAGGAGCCTTAACTGTGTAGCTCTGAAATACCACTTCAAATCCGGTAATCCCAATCTGTGTTGTTCTAGTGGAAGAATTGTCTTATCCCACTTAACTCTTGCCATCTTCCCCTCCCAGGTAAAATCCTCCAGCTCTTTAATTGCTATTCACAACTTCTCCTCATGTTGATAAAAATATGCCTGACCTGTGTATAAGACTAAAGGGACAGAAACATTTTAACCACTTGTATCTTACTATTCATATCCATGTAAGAGAGCTTCCAATTTCTCAGTTTTTATATTATCTTTTGTTTAGTTTCTTCCCACATAGCCTTAGCTGCCACACCAGAATAATTTTTAATCCATACACCTAAGTAGTTCATTTTATCATGACCCCATAAATATGGATATTGCTGAACCAATTTGTGTGTGGTACATAATTTACAACTATTGCCATTGTTTTAGCTTCATTAATTTTGTATCCCAAAAAAATTTAAAATTGCCTCCAAATGTTCCACAGTACTGAAATGTCCTTTTCCAGTTTTGTCATGTATAAAATAATATAATTTGAAAATAGAGCAGCTTTTCTTGACTTCTATACCAATTATAGGTTCATAGGTAGGTACTAGGCTATTAGCCCTAGGGCCTATATAAGCCTAGCCAAAAAGCTACCCTGGCTTTCGCCACCCAAGAAAATTATTTTCCTGTGCCCCTGTCGAGCAGAGCCACAGAAGTGATCCCTGGGGTGAATTTCCTCTTTTCCATCCAATCATTAAGATATTTCTTGAAGAGTGCTAATGAGGAGCTCTGTTTGACATAGATAGGTAGACTGTTCCAGAGTATGGGAAGTCTCTGGGACAGGAATCTGTCCCTCCAGCATGTTTTGTTTATTGTAGAGACAAAATTTAGGTCCCTAGAGCGTGTAGCTCGGAGGGATTGGGATTTCTTTAAGTGGAGCATGTCCAACAGCTCTGAGTTTGACATAGCTTTGTATGTTAGGCAGAGATTGCCTCTGAGTAGGTGATATGCGATGGAGTAAAGCTGGAGTTTTTTGAGACGTCTGCGTAGGGCATCTGTTTGAGGCCAGTAATCCTCTTTGTGAGGTATTTCTGTGACCTTTCCAGTTGTTGTAGATGTCTTGTGAGGTACATACCAAGAGGGGCGTTGTACTCTATAATGGGTCTAATGAGTGATGAGTAGAGGGGAACAATTACCTCTTTTTTTCTGGATGAGAAACCTTTTGTGATGAGGTGAGCCACGTAGAAGGATTTCCTGTCCACTGTGGCGATGTGATTATCAAAGGAGAGACTACTGTCCACCTGTGTCCCAAGGTCTCTTATCACACTTTCGGCATTAAGTACACTACCACTTATGTGGTAGTTCATGGGTACAGAGTTTTTACCAAAGGGGATGACAATACACTTTTTGGCATTGAGCTTCAGGCCATGGCTTTGACACCAGGTATCTGTCTCAGTGAGGTCCTTTTGTAGTATGTCCACATTGTTAGGAGTTTCGATTATGGCTCCTAGTTTGCAGTCATCTGCAAACTTTGTTAGCCAAAGACCTGTGTTAGCCTGTACTAGAGAAGTAGATACCAAACAGGAGAGGACCCAGGACTGAACCCTGTGGTAATCCACTTGTCACTGGTCTGAAGTCGGATTTGGAGTCTGCTACTTTCACAGTGTGGGTTCTGTCCATGAGCCAGTTGATAACCCATCTTGTGACATAGGGATTTATACCTAGTTTAGTGAGCTTATCTGTAATTCCATAGTGGGGTATGGTATCGAAAGCATTGGCGAGATCTAGATAAGCTTTGTGAACCACCTTACCCTCATCTATGCCATTGGTGACTGCTTCAAAGAAGTCAGTCTGGTTTAGGAGACATGATCTGCCTTTTACAAACCCGAATTGGGTAGGGTCCAGAGTTTGGAGAATACCAATGTCTTTGTTTATGAGTTCCTTGATGATACATTCCATGGCCTTGCAAACCAGGCTTGTCAGGCTAATGGGGCTGTAGTTCCCAGGGTCAGTGGTGGCTCCCCCTTTGTGGAGTGGAATAAACATCACGGTGCACCATTCAGTGGGCACAAAGCCTGAGGTGAGGCTATGATTGAACATGGTACTTAGGTAGGGTGCCAGTTCATTCTGTAGTTTGTGTAGAACACAGCCTGGGATATTGTCATGTCCCATGGATGCTGTGTTCCTGGCTTTGGAGAGTGTGTTTTTTACCTGTGCAGCCATGATTGCAGGAACTTTGCATTCTTCCGGTATAGAGATGGGCCCTCTAGGGGGTGAGAGGGGGGTAAAGTTAGCACTGAACCTACCTGCCAGGATGTTGGCAATATCAGTTGGTTCTGTATATTTAGTGCCGTTGTGCTGCAACTCAGAGCAGATCTGAGTGTTGCTATTGAGATTCTTGACATAGCTATAGAATGCTTTGTGGTTGTCTTTAAAGTCACTGACAATTTTGTTTTTGTAACTAGCTTTGGAGGATTTTGAGGGATCTCTGCTTCTTATTGAGGTTGACCAGGGAGTTCCTCCAGTCATGGGATTTTACTCTTTTTTGCAACACTTTCTTTCTTCTGTTGTAGAGTTTGTTTATGGCAGAGGACCACCAGATTGGCTTCCTTTTTTTGGAGGATAGCATCTTGGTTCTATTAGGGATAGCATGATCCATGCACTCATGTAAGTGCTTATAAAGTACATTTGTGTAGGGTTCAGCAGTAATACCTCTATTGTCTGTCTGCATTGGTGTCATGAAGTTTGCCACTTTTGTCTTAAGTGTGAAGTTGGTGTATATAATTGAATTTCGGAGTCCCTTATTTTCTTTGCCAGTGTTTCTAAATATAATGCAAATAACAAAGAGGAAAGAGCACACCCCTGCCTGGTTCCTGTGCTGAAGCAGTAATTATCTAAGAGGAACCTACCCACTTTAATTTTCACCGCTGAGCCCTCATATATCCTCCTAATCAACCCTATAATTTTATCAGAGAATGGAAATGCGTCTCTTGCCCTGCTCATAATGTCCCAGCTTACTCTTTCAAATGCTGTCTCTGCATCAAGACCCATCAACAATAGTGGCATTTTCTGACATTCATCTTCTCTCTAGATCATCAGTATTTTGTTAATGTTGTCAGATGTTTGCCTCCACTCCACAAATCCACATTGATTCATATTTATTAAATTTGGTATCACTTTTGCCATTCTTTAAGCCATTATAGTCTATAATCACGGTTTAGTATTGAAATAGGCATGTACAAAGTTGGAGCTGATGGATCTTTACCCTCTTTAGGTATTACAGTCGCAACTGCTTTCTTCCAGGATGTTGGTACTTCTCCTCTTAAAATACTGTTAAACAAAACCTTCCAGATCTTCATCAGTTTTTTTTCACTCCTAGCTTCCAAACTTCCACAGGAATAACATCTATTCCTGGGGAGTTTCCAGTAGATTGGTTATACAGCACCATTTTATCTCATCTCTTCCTTTCCTAACGGTGACACCCTTGCACTGGCCCAGTAGTCAAGGCACCTCAATCCTCACCACTAGCACCAGTGAGGGTCATACACATTGGGAGGATGACAAGTACACCCACAGTAAAGTATAAATCTGAAGTAGTTGACTTCATTCTTTCTGCACATATGGGTATACGGATCAGATTCGATCCGAGCCGGCAAAACCTTTCAAGCATCAGCTCTGAGCACCAAGCTCCTCCCCCACCTATATTACATCACTTCCTCCTATCTAGCCCCAGATCTCATTTGCCGCTCTGAGTCAGCATCGTGGTCTCTGAGATCTAAGCAAGGTGGTAAGGTTTTTTGGTCCTTTTTTGCGATTGTTGAGTGTGAATACCTTCCCTTTTCCCTCCCTTCCATTGCGTTTGGTCGTCGTGTTAGTTTAAAAAAAAAAAGTTTTAGTTATTGGTTATTAGTTTAAGTGTTTGTGTAGTATTGTGATACTGGTTTCCTGCCTAGGCCCAATCCCTGTTTAAGTGTGCGCGTCAGTGGGCCGTTAGGGCTTTTACTGTCTTCACTATGGCTGAACAGCCTAAGGTTCTTTCCAAGAAGTGCACAGAGTGTGGTCATAGGCTCTCACCAGCCAATGGCCACACTCTGTGTGTTCTGTGTTTAGGGGTCGCCCATCTGTCTGCATCCTGCGACATTTGTTCAGGCTTTAACCCTAGGGTGTTGAAGGATCGTCAAGCTAAGCTTGTGGCTAAGGGTCTGCTACCAGCTTCTGCCCTGGAGTCTGCCTCAGTTTCCTCCCCAGCCAGTGACACTGTGCAGGCAGGGACTCAACGTCCCACCAGGCCTGTTTCTTTGGAGTCATCCCAGAGAGGTAGGGACAGAAGGGAGAAGGAGAAGCGCCACAAAGAGAGGGACAGGCCCAGAAAAAGATCACCGGACAGGGAGTCTTTCTCCAGCCCCTCTTCTAAGGCACCCAGGTCTCGTTCTCCTCGGCTCTGCTCTTCCCGTTTCTCGCTGGAGCCAACGGAGCTGAGGCACTCCCTTCTGATCCGACCCATACCCAAGTCGGTTGCTTCCTCCAGATCGACTCGGAGTGTCTCCGACCTTGATATGGACAGGCTGATGAGGAGGTTCATCCAGAACCAGATTCAGATGGGGGTCTTACCAGGGCCCTCTCCCATTGGAGAGGGTCCTTCTTCAACTATGTTCCACCCTATTGCTCCTTCCCCAGTCTGACCAGACGCTTCGGGGTTCTCAGGTCCGAGACCTTTCGGAGCTGTTGGGTCGGCGCCGATGGTTCTCGTTTCCTCGACGCCAGCTGTCACCTTGAATTCCTCTGATCCAATCTCGGATCCAGGGGACTCTTGGAGCCGTGGTCAGGGAGTCGGACCCGAGGGTCGAGATCTCACTCTTTCGGATCCCACCCTCGGTGCCCGGACTACCCCGCTGTTGGCTCCCGTCCCTGCTTCTGTGCCTGGGAGAGCATCATCCTTACGTTCTATGGAGGTGTGCTCTCCATCGACATTTGGGGCAGTGGAAAGGGTTCTCTCCCAGGGGTTGAGACCACAGCTCACCTCCTCGGATCCTACCCAGACCCCTCTGATTTTGAACTCTGCTCCCATTGCCCCCGTCAGACAGGCAGGCATGGTCCAAGGGAGCCCCGGTAGACGCTTTGGTGGTTGCAGCTGCCACAAAGAAGGAACTGGCACAGGAGAGTTCCTTGGTTCATCCACCAGACAAGGAGTCCAGGTCGATGGATCGTTTTGGGAAGCGCTTGTACTCGGCAGTGACATTTTCTATCCGTGCGCTGAATTACTTGGCACATGTCATCCGACTGCAGCAAGACCTTATATCAGAACTAACTGAGTCGTCCCCAGAGTCTCTGTCGCAGCAGGACAAGCAGTCCTTTACCGCAAAGATGACTACACTGAAATCAGTGACTAATACCTCTATGCGTCTCCTCTCTCATGCCACGGAGGGAGCCGCTAGAGCTGCTGGTACAGGCGTTGCCTCGAGGCGACACGCCTAGATCAGGCTGTATCAATTTGTGGACCCCTTTAAGGCATCTTTCATCAACGCCCCATTTGATGGATCATCCCTCTTTGGGAAGACATTACATGACACACTAACCCAGAGTGAGAAGGATGGAAAGACTTTGTCAGCCATTGGAATCCGCTTCTCTAACCCCCAGAGGTTCTATTCCAGGAACCAAAAGGGGCAAAAGAAGATGTGGTTCCGGAAATCACAGTCCTTTCGTGACACTCAGGAATATTCGTCCCTCAGAGGCAGAGGGGGACAAGACTGACACTGTCCCAGAAACTTCGGGTCTAGGGAACCTTTTTCCGACAGACCCACACAGCAACCCTGAGGGGTTGCCCGGCTGCTGTACTCTGGAGGCAGTCGGGGAAAGATTTTCCTTACATCCAGCAGCATGGGAGTCCATTACTGCAGACCACTGGGTGTTAAACATCATATCCAGAAGATATTCCATCCCCTTCATCTCATATCCCATAACTCCAGCTCGCCTTCCAGATGTTCCACCCGCTCACAGGGAGGCTGCAGCTTTAGAGGTTTCAAAGCTGCTACAAAAACGAGCCATCGAGCCAGTCCCCCCAGATCAATCTGGATCAGGCATCTACTCCAAGTTCTTTTTAGTGCCAAAGAAGATGGGGGACCTCAGGCCCATTCTGGACCTGTCTATCCTCAACCTT
Source organism: Protopterus annectens (assembly GCF_019279795.1). Classification (NCBI taxonomy): domain Eukaryota; kingdom Metazoa; phylum Chordata; order Ceratodontiformes; family Protopteridae; genus Protopterus; species Protopterus annectens. Next base: position 59,940,021 of record NC_056728.1, on the reverse strand, counting down.
TCAGTAGAGAAACAAAAATTCCGGATGGTCCCTCTACAGTCCATTCTACTGTTTCTGAGAGAATGCGACTGGATGTGCTCATTAGACCTCAAGGAAGCTTGCTATCACATCAAAGTCCACAGAAGCTCCAGGAGGTTTCTCCGCTTCCGGCAGTTCAATGGTCCTGGCTAGACCTTTCGATGAGTTTCCACATCCGAATCAATTGGACATGCAGAACGTCACTCCAGTGGTGGCTTCAATCAATGGACATTTTTGCGGGGCGCAGCTTTCTAGCCCCTCCGGCTCAAGCCACAATGATCACGGATACTTCCCAGCTCGGGTGGGGAGCACTTCCTGGGAAGAACGGTCCAAGGCACGTGGTCCCCTCCAGAGACCAAGCTACAAATCAGTATCCTGGAAATGAGGGCAGTGCTTTTAGTGTTGAGAGCCTTCCACCCTGTCCTACCTCTGGGGATGGTAGCCATTCAATCAGACAACATGTCTGTAGTCTGGTATATAAACAAACAGGGAGGGACCCGATCCTACCCCCTTTGTCGCGAGGCCATGAGAGTTTGGGAGTGGGGCATATGCACCAGCCGGTTTCTCATAACAACGCATATCCCAGGATGCTCCAACATTCTAGCGGACAGTCTCAGCAGGGAAATTCTTCTTCCTTACGAGTGGTCTCTGAAACAATCAGTGGCGGAGAAGATCTTCCATGTTTGAGGTCAACCTTGCTGCGATCTCTTCGCATCTCCTTCCAACGCGAAGTGCAGCAACTTCTTCGCTCTGATCCCCCCTCCGGGAGATGTCACCAAGGACGCTCTAGTCCATGCTTGGCCTCCCGGGCTATTGTATGCTTATCCCCATTACCTCTTATTCCAAAGTTCCTTCAGAGAGCTTGCCAGCTGCAGTGCAAAGTCATTCTCATAGCTCTTTTCTGGCTGTGCCAAGTGTGGTTTCCCTTCCTATGGTCTCACCTGTTGGCTCCTCCATTGAATATAGATCCATGTCCGGATCTAATTTCTCACCCATCGGGCTTGTCCCTGCCCAACCTGGACAGTCTCAAGCTGACGGCTTGGCTGCTCCAGTTCCCATGATCATCAGGACTCCCGGACTTTCGTCCCCTGTTAAGAATATTCTGGTAGCTTCTCTTAAAGCCTCCACTAGGAAACCTTACACTAGCAAGTGGAAACGTTTTTGCATTTGGGCCTCTCAGTGCAATCAGAACCCGTTTACAGCCCCTGTTCCGGTCATACTGGATTGTTTGGCAGATCTTTTTCAGTCAGGCGCAAGTGCTTCCACCATCAAGGTTCAACTGGCTGCCATCTCTAATTTTCATGTAGGTGAAAATAAGGTTGCTCTGGCTTCTGCCAAACTGTGTAAAGCCTTCCTGAAGGGCACTTTTTTATTGCGGCCACCAGTTAAAGAAACAGTGCCCCCCTGGGATTTGACTTTAGTCCTTCAGGCCTTGACCTCTCCCCTTTTCGAGCCAGCCGGTTCAATTCCAATTAAATTTTTGTTGTGGAAGACAGCATTCTTGGTTGCCATCACTTCAGCTAAAAGAGTTTCAGAGTTGCAGGCCTTATCTTCCTTACCCCGCTATTTGGTTTTCCACAAGGATAGGGTTTTGCTGCTTACAAACCTTCTTTTCTTCCCAAACTGTCCTCAGCAGCTAATATTAATCAATATATAAATTTGCCAGTCTTCTTCCCAAATTTCCAAAATAGAGGTGAACGTAAGCTTCATTTATTGGATGTCCATAGACAGCTTCGTTTTTACCTCCATAGGACTAAACCCTTCCAGAAGTCGGATCAATTGTTTGTCTCACTTTCAAAACCATTTTTGGGCAAAGCAGTTTTGAAAGTGTCCTTAGCAAGGTGGATCACTCTTTGTATTGCACAAGTTTATACGGACAAAGGTATATCTCCTCCTGGTGTACTGAAGGCTCATTCCACTAGAGCAATGGCCACTTCTGCAGCTTTCTGGTCAAGAGTTCCATTAGATGATATCTGTGCAGCAGCGACTTGGGCCAATTCGCACACTTTCATCTCTAATTATAAATTGGATCTTATTTCTAGAGGGAGAGCATCCTTTGGCTCTGCGGTGCTCAGAAATATCCTTCCATAAGGGCCCCCCAGGAATACTAGTAGCTTTGGACTCTGTCCCATATGTGCAGAAAGAATGAAGTCAACTTCTTCAGATAAAGAAGTTATGTTCTTACCATAACATTCCATCTGAGTAGTAGACTTCATTCTTCTGCACCTTCCCTTCCTCCATCCCCCTCACTCTTCATTTTATCCTGTTTATGATTGTGGTTATATTGCTTTTTAGCGACAGCAAATGACATCTGGGGCTAGATAGGAGGAAGTGATGTAATATAGGTAGGGGAGGAGTTTGGAGCTCAGAGCTGATGCTTGAAATGTTTTGCCGGCTCGGATCCGAATCGGATCCGTATACCCATATGTACAGACGAATGAAGTCTACTACTCAGATGGAACGTTATGGTAAGAACATAACTTCTTTTTTCCCTTAAGAGCACACAGAGATCACAGTCATGTTGGGGCTGGTTTCTCCCTCTTTCTCCAGATCCCCAATAAGACTTCCCCACTGGCACAGCTATAGGGTTAAGATCTCAGTTGAGTGGCCAAGCTATGACCTCCAGCACCCTCTCTGTCCAACTAATGCTTTGTATCCCTGCCCAAGTAGCTAACATACATGCACTCTTGAGATTTGATTGATATACAAACACACACACCTGGGAAAGGCTGATGCAGGTTTGCTAGCTATGCCCCCTTCTGCCCAGACTATAATGTAGTACCAGCTGCTACCAGCTACCCTTACTTATCACCTACTATAAGGCCCTTACCAAAGGGTGTCCAGTCCTACTGTGTAATGTTACTATTATCCAAATGGTAAGTGTGACCAAGACTAAAGCTATTAAAGTGGACTATACAGTGTCACCATATACATATGCAAGTACTCTAGAGCTAAAATATCTCTAAACAAACCAGCCACAATTAAGAGGTTTAAATATATTTAATAATAAATAATAAAAGAACAAGACAATACTCAATAACAAACCACAGTGACTACAGAGTTCAGAATCACAGGAAATATTTTAAAACAACATTGCAGGACAGTCTCAAATAAATACAGATAACATCTAAACTAATTTTTACTATATTCCTATCTATATCTAACAAAGATTACTGTACCCTGATTACTTACTATTAGCAAGGCAATTACTGATGAGAGGATGTTTCCAGGTCCAAAGACAAATACAAATCCACAGACTTTCTCTGAGAGAGTTCTTAAATTACTGTCAAACATTACTGCTGGGTTAGCTGGATGACATCACTCTTTGTCATCTGCATTCAGTTCCCAGGCTTACAGAAACTTAAACTTTAACATTTCTCTGTGAAAAATAACTATCTTTCAGATGTACAGCTGATAGGAAGTCACAGAGCAATACAAACACTTTACATTTTAATCCTAGTAATTATTTCTATTTCAAGACAATAGAAAGAAACTTCTAGCTCTAGACATCCTGTCTCCTTCAGTGAAACTGAGAGATAAACACAATCGTAAAACATTCTGATTCCAACCTATTTTCTTGAAGCCTTGCAAGTTAACTATGTATGTTCCAACTTCTACTATTAAAACATATATTTGCACAGGTATATAGTTTATATACATTTCTGTTCTTTTCCAGCAGGGTACATTGTGGTTATATTCTTGAAGCTCAGTGCATAACATACAGTTCTGTATAAATCATAGCAATATTCACAAATAACATAGAATTATTTACAAAATTCCAGCTAGCTGGGCTGGCAGCCTCACACTAACTGTTAGTAATTGAGCATCATCTACCTCTAACTTTGGCATATTTAATTCTTCCATAAACATTTTTATGTGTACCTTTTCTTGATTTTCATATTTTTCTGCTTTATACAGACTTTCATAGAATTTTCAAAATATTTCTAGTGCCTCCACAGGACCTGTTGTTATCTTCCTCGCTATAGCCCTTTCTGCTTTCTGATGCTTTGTGCTAAAAAATTTTATACTCTAGAATTGTTATTAAAACAGTTCCTTAAAAACAATCTTTCTAAACTCATGCACATTATCGAGGTAATCCCTTAGTTTCTGTTTAGCATTCTGCAGTTGCTCCTGTTCTTGTTCTGTGAGATTGCCCCTATTATGCAGTACTTTAACATTTGTCAGTACTTTTGAATAATTCTTGTTTCTTCTTAACCATCTCTCTCTCTCTTTCATTTCCACCCTATTTTTAAAACTCCACTTGAATTTTATCCCACATTTTAGCTATATTTTCAGAAGAAATTTCTATCATTTCTAGTAGCCCCTGTATAATTTCACTACTCATTCTTTAAATTCCTCTCTTTTCAGCAGGTAGGTGGAAAAGTGCCAGTGTCTCATTCGTATTTCATTACCCTTTAGTTATCATTGGTGCATGACCTGAAATAGTTATTGGGTGTGTATCAAAACTTTCAATTAAATGCAGATGTTCCTGTGAAATGTAAATTCTGTCTGGCCTAGTCTAGTTTTTGTATCTTAGTGAATGTTTGTGTTTTTCGACTTTTCCCGGTTAGGGCTCACCACAGCGGAACTGCGGTCCGCTAATGATTGGTAGTGGATTTTTATGTACCGGGTTAGCAACCCTGATGCACAACCTTCAACGAAGGCACGCCCCATTCACGTATTCCTCCACACAGAAGACGCTGTAGCTGAGAATCAAATGGGACAACGTCTTGCTATGAGGCAACAACGCTACCGCAGCACCACCACTGCAGTTCTATCTTAGTGAATAATATGTAAATTAACTCCTAGTACTGAATTCACATCTTCCATGCCAAATGTTGTCATAAATTTCTTCAAAAAGCTATATTTTCTCTTCTGCCCCATACACATCTTCACTGCTGCAAATCAAATTCCAATCCCCTTGTAAGTCATATTATTTTCTGAACGCTGATTATTTCTCCCAGAATTTTCTTAATCGTCATTATAGCAGTTTTAGGTGGAATATAAATACATATTAATGTAATGCTCCTCCCTTGCTAGTAGCCCCTAAGTACTACAAATCTACCATTATTATTTTTTTTATCCTCTTCTATCACTGTTGGAGCTCCTGTTTCAGTTAATGTAAGTATTTGTCTTTCTCCCAGGTATTCTGCCAAATAACCATCTTGAAAACCTTTCTTTATCAAATTCACGTCTTCAGTTCTTTCCAGGTGTCTCCTGTAGCATAGTTATTTACACTCTACATTTTTTTATGTTGTTCACTATTCTTTCATTTTTGTATTTATCTGTGAGACCATTGGCATTTAAAGACATTACAGAAAGCATTATTGTTTTAAAAAGTTTTTATTCCCACCTTTTATGTGCAACAACTTTTTTGTTAAGTGTCTAGTTCCATCTTTTGTTCATAGGTTCATAGGTTCATAGGTTCATACTAGGCTATCTGCCCAAGGGCATTTATAAGCCTAGCCCATAGTTATGTGGCTTTCGCCACCCCTTTAGTTTGAATAAAAACTATGCCTATCATTTTTCTGTGCCTCTGTCAAGCAGTGACACTGAAGTAATCCCTGGGGTATATCTGCGATCTCCCATCCATTGGTCAAGATTCCTCTTGAACAAGGCCAGCGAGGTGCTCTGCCTCACATGTACCGGGATTTTGTTCCACAGCATAGGGAGTCTCTGGGTGATGAATCTGTCCCTCCAGCACGTTCTATTTATAACCGTGTCAAGGTTTAAGTCTCCTGCCCTTGTGGTTCTGAGGGATCTAGATTTTTTGAGGTGAAGCATATTCATCAAATCTGGGTTGTTACATGCATACACTATTTGGCAGGTTGATCTTTTATACAGTTATTTCTTGTCATACCCATTTGAGCCTATGTCACGTCTTACAAGATTATTTGTTGTATTGAAAGCCTTCAAACAAATTGAACACCTTCACTTTCCGTAAAACCTATTAATTTGGTAATACAGAAAACTATGCGCATTTTCAAATATTGAAGTTTTGCCCTCCTAATAAGAACATATGTCCCAAACTGACAGCCACACTCACAGACGTGGGTTAACCTAAAAGAAAGGTTATCCATGCTAAGATGCTTGGTACAGTCTGTTCTTTTACTAAGTGCTGTCTGGTTTTGTCTTATATTTATAGCTTTCCCTGATAGGAAACACTTGAATGGTTTCAGAAAACATTATTTTCTAGCCATTTCTCTTTATCAGATTGTCTCCATGGAGACATGAGGACCAGATACAAATGTGCTACTAAAAGCATACATTTATTTGTTAGAAAAAAGCTTGATAATACTCTGTTCTTTTTTATTTACTTGCTTTCTCTTAAAACTTTTTACTAGATCAAGCTAAGGGTCTTAATCCAGTCCTTCCCCTATGCAAGAATGAAAAAAGTACATCAGTTTTTTCTTTTGTCCTGCTGTTTTGACCAGGCATTTCTTCTTCTTTTTTTAACATTGCAGTGCCTACATTTATTAAAACTTTAAAACTGAACAAGAAGAGAGAGAGAGAGAGAGAAGAAGAAGAAGAAGAAGAAGAAGAAGGGACAAAAGAAAAAAAAAAACAGCTTGCATTACTCTCCCTACTTCACTTAAAAATAACTGAGAAAACTTTGCTTTATAGCATGCAAAGAAAATGATGTGCTATATAAATATTACTTTGAAGAAAAAAAATGTTTGTTTTACTTACAGTTAACTTTCTCCCGCCTCTTCCTTTTTCCTAAGTATTTTTCTGAACATTAATGATGTGAAATATGGCATATGCTTTAGAGTTCCCTACAAATTTAACAAAAGTCATAAAAGTCCAGTATTTCCAGATTGTCTTCTTTCATGTTTCACAGATATAATTAATGCTTTTTAATCCCACATTTGTCAGTTTCCAAGTTACTGGTTTTATTCCTGTTCACTTCTGTCTCCAAAATCCTGTCTCTGCTTCATTTCCAATGTACTCTCAGTTCTTCTAGCAATTCTTGTGGTTTTTCCTTCTCTCAAGCATTTTTCATTGAAACATTGGAAAAGATTTCACTGGCACAGTCACTATGTTGTCTATATTACTAGAAGAACAAGAAGCATAATCTCCTTCTGTTTCACAGCTCACTTTTTGTTGGGCAAACTTTTGTATTTCCTCCTTAGCATATACTGAATCAAAAATGATTTTGTCCCTCCAGGAAAGAATATTTTAAAGATAGGTGGGTACAGCAGTTTGAATCTCATGCCTGCTTCTCAACATTCCCTGAATAGTGGAACAAATTTACTCCTCTTCTGCCTGGTATACAGTGAGTAATCATTCTCCACAAACACTCTGCTCTCTCCCACTTTTAGTATTTTCTCCTTCTGCCACAGTTTTGTCAGAATCAACTCCTTCTGCTGGTAGGATTGCATCTTTACTATTAAAGATCTAAGTTGCTGTCTCATGGCCAGGTTGGAGCATACACACAATGTGCCCTTTCAGTTAACAACTTCCGCTGTGAAATACCAGTCCAGTTTCTTATCTTAGCTTTCATAAAATTAATGCAGTCTGGATCTTCTACCTTCTCTAGTGCAGCAGAATATATCATGTTTTCCCTTCATACTCTGTCCTCTAGTTTCATTTATTTATTTATTTGTCTGGAGACCCAAGGAGAATTGCTCCACACACAAAACAAACAACAGCAGAGTTTACATTATAGTATTGAGAATTTGGATACATAAATACATATATTCATGTACATGTAAAAGAGTACAATGCAACAAAATATTAATGCAATAATGAACATCAACAATTCTAATAAATTAAAAAAAATAGAAATTGTTAGTTTATAGTATAACATTAGAAATAAATTGTTAGAATAGACCATGATTGGTAGAGAGGAGGGAAAGAAAAAAATAATAATGTAGGGGTGAGGAGTACAGAGAGTGAGATAATGCAGTTAAGAGAAGGGGTTGAAGAAATATAGTGAAGGAAGAGAAAGAAGATGTATAGAGGAATAGTTCTATTATTTTTCAAACATCTCTTCTTGAGCAGTCTCATATTCAGCCAGCATTTTCTTCATTTTCACCTTTTTTTGCAATTTTATCACATCGTCTGAATATCTGTTTAAAGCTTCTACCATTTTTTCCAGCCTTTTTTTATTTGAGTTTATCTACTCCATAGGTATTTTGTTGTTTTATTTAGTCAGGTCCATGTGCAATTGTCTTGTATTTTCCTCTAGGTTATTGGAAGTCATGTCTGGAGTTTGCAGTGCTTTTTGTTGAACAGCTGCAGTACTTTTCCCATTCAGTGTTTTTTCCTCACCTTTTATATCTAATTTTCTTTCAGGTCCTCTGTATTTCTTTTCCCTGGCATCCAGGCAGTGTACTTACTAGCCAGTTACTGAAATTTACCCAGAAATATTAGTCCACTAGCTTTCTCTTCTGAGTTTCTTTTTTCATACATGGAGAGCTGAAGTTAAACTTCTGATCAGTGTGCAGCCACCTTGGAAATCCAAGGGAGAGCTGAAGTTACGCTTTTGATCAGTGTGCAGCCACCTTGGAAATCCAAGAGTTAATAAATTGTTGCTGGGATATGAATAAAAGGAAATGGAGTTTGTGGAAACAATCCTTGGAGCTCTTCTTCTGGTAAGACAGAAATGTTATCTTAGTATTTTATGTAGGTATTATTTAGCACCTGCTAGTACTGCTTTAAGGAACTGTTTTCAAACTGATCATAAAATAAGTGGAAGAGATTTCATTCTGCTGGAGATGTGTGGGATTTTGTTATGGTGGCTGCATCATCGGAAGTTGACAGTTAAGGGGGACATGTCTTGTAAGGTTAGAGAGAAGAAAGTTGGTTTGTTCTCTAGTTGTGTGATGGTAGAATACATTGTCCATGTTTTTTAAATGCAGAAGATTTGTGTTTTTTTTTGAGGGGGGGGGGGGGATTTAGCTATGTTGTTCAACGTGGGTGTACTATACACTTCACATTCAAAACTATATTTTTCCATTTGGATTATTGTACCCATTTACATTTGTCTGTCCCTTACACAGGGTTTTCTGGACTGGATGCAGCTGCTGCTGTGTTGCACTCTGCATTTGTTAAAAAGTGCCTGTTTGTAAACAGAATGCACCAGAACATAATTCTTTTCTTTCACTGTGCCATGTGTCAGCAAGAGACTTAATCATGAACAACAGTGCCGTTATCTGTCTAGGATATTCCCCAGTATATTAGGTTGTCCTTATGTTCTCTGTTTATATTTACATGAGTCTGTCTTTGAAATTTACAATCCCTGTCCTTCAGTTTTACAACCCTGTTTATCCCAAACAGAGAGCAAGCACTACCTGAGAGTATCATTTCCACAACAAAAAGCATGAAATTGCTTTATTTTTATTTATTGAATGTGGAAAATGTTTCTGTGACAGTACCAGTAATATTTGAGGCTTATCCACTCCCAAAGCCTGAAACTTCATCCATTGTAGCATGCATAGTACTGTCTGATGTGGTACAAAGGGAGCTTGGGTGATCAGTAAATACCCACTTGTGGTACAATGGAGGTCTGTCGTGTTGCCCTGATTCTTGATTTTTTGGTTTTACAAGGGAATTAATGTGTGTGTGTGTGGGGGGGGGGGGGGCTGGCTTGGACAGTGTTACTGCTCCTTCATCAGTTGCTCCACATTTTCAGAATCATTGAGATTTTGCTAGTGGAAGCTCAGTTGCTCTCCATTTTCAAAACCATTCAGATTTTTCTATTGGAAGCTCACTTGAAGATACCCTTCTTATTGCCTCATGCAGGCATACTTGGACTGGTTGAACCCTACATGAATCAGTCAGTCTAGTTGTAATCTAATTCTAATTCAGTTTCAGTCCTGTAGCTGTAGCTGACAGTTTGACAGTTTATTAGCTTATATGATCTTACCCAAGACAGATGACATTATAGTGACAGTTAATTTTGACAGACCCTATCCTGACTGCTGTGAGCCTTTTCTGAATTTAATTTTCCTTTTGTTTGCAGATTTCAAAAACAATTAATATGCTGGTTCGCTGGTATGTAGAAGGTTCATCATCTCCAGTTTTTCAGGAGCATGTGTCCCGAATCAGAGATTACCTCTGGTAGGTGTGCTTCCTTTATTCTTGTGAGTACTCACATAAAGAAAAACAGAAACAATGATGTGATTGCTCAGTTTCTTCCTTGTCCCAAAAATAACATGTGAATTCATAGTGCAAATGGTTGTTTAAACAATAATGCTTTTGCAGTCAAACCATCTAGCATGACTGAGTTTGAAGTATTTTGTAGAAATGTGCTCTGCAAGAATTAATCACAGGATTGTATGTAGATAAGGGTGAAATAATTCCTGCAGTCTTAAAATTATATTTTTTCTCTCCCTCCTCCGTGCTTCATTATTTCTGGCTTTCCCAGTGCCGACATCCATCACAAGGATTACTTGTTCCTCCTCCTCCTTCCCACGGACGTCTTCACGAAAACTGGGGCCAATGTGGATGTTAAGAGCATCCCGGGGGCAGTACCAGCAACAATCTTGGAATTATTAATGCTTTGTTGCCACTTCACATGGGTTTAACTTTAAAATAGTAGAGCTTAAGGATGAGAAAATGTCATTACTTATGGTGTAAAAAGGCAAGGAATAGAATTCATAAAGAGTCTGTGCTGGGCTATGCAAAGCTGGGCAAGTGGCTTTAAGTAGCATGCAATGGTGCCCTTATTCATAGGTCCATGTTTGCTCAGCAGGGCAGCCTTGCAGTGCTTTGGAGCAACTTACAAATATCTATTTGGGGGATATGACCTGTGTTAAGTAGGCCCTTGTACATCTTAGATTGCATAGCACAATGTGTCCTTAATACATCTGTACAGTGCATGATCTGTGCAACTTTGCATTCCAGTGGGAGAATCTAAGCAGGGTAAAGCAGATTAGCTTCATCCTGTTCAGATTGCTGATCCACATAAGTAGTACATTACTGTGTGTGTGTGTGTGTGTGTGTCAGAGAGAGTGACAGTGCACTGCAACATGACAATGTTCCAGTCAGTACCCTCAGCTTCCAAGTCACAGCTACATTCAGTCAGGTACAGATGGTAGCACAGGCTAATAGGGCATTCATCTGATCTGCAGTTGTTGCTTGGATTTTAATTCATAAACATGAAAATTACATTTTAAATACACAACTAAGCACATGCATGGTTCTGAATGGCATTTTTGCTGTACTGCACATCTCTGTCTGTCTGACCAGCACAAGCTGCTATGCTGAACAGTCTTCTAGGAATTCCATGAGGTTCTCTGTACAGCACTCTACATTTAAGATAAGTATAGGCTATACTGCTTTTTTTTTTGAGCCTTGGAAAAAAATGGTGAAACCAGATAGACATTTTGTATGGGGACTCCTTAATTTTTGGGAGTCATGTTTTCATAGATTGCAGGCTTATTATATTTGTGTATCTTGTGATTAGCTCCAAACATACCTTTATATAATATGTTCAGATACTCTGATTAATTCTAAGAGCATGTTAGTGCAGAATGTGTTTACCATGGGACAGAAAACCTGTTTTTAGACACAAGATAAAACATTTCAGAATGGTGATAGGAATAGAAAAAACATAAATGTTTGGGTTAGCGACATACAATATTACCAGATGCCTGCCTGTGTTTCCGAAATTCATTGTAATCTCATAACTGTATTGTATTTAATATGTTTAGGTAGCATTGTCGCCTCACAGTAAGACGCTGTCCGGTTCAATTCTCAGCTAGAGCGTCTTCTGCGTGGAGACATGCGTGAATGGGCGTACCTTCATTGAAGGTTGTGCATCAGGGCTGGTAACTCGGCACGTAAAAATCAACTACCAATCATTAGCGGACCGGAGTTCCGCTGTGGCGACCCCTAACTGGGAAATGCCGAAAGACACACCACCACCACATCTGATAGATTTCCTAAATTCTTATACAACTTACAACATAAACTAGTTCACAAACATTGATGGTTATATATTGCAGGTAGTGTACATTTGTTATTCTTAAGTCAGTGGTTTTGTTTCTCTTTTAATATTTTATTTCTAAACAATGTGGAGCATAAACATCTAATCAACTAACTTATATGTATGAATGATTACCATGGTTAAAATAATAACAGTCATTACTTTTGTTTCTCTTCTTAGATTTAACTAGTATGCTCTGCAAGTCATTGCAGTACTACTGAATCAGAGAACTCTACAAATTAATGTTACTGCAAGATTAACTAAAAACTAGGGGAATTTCCTTTCTAATGTTATTAAATTAACCTACTGTAAAATGTTCAGAAAATAACTGGAAGAAAATAGTACAGTGCAGCTCTCTTATGCTGATTACAGGAGGGGTGTATATGTTCTCCTGTAAAAGAGACCGAATGATTCTTTACTGTGAAAATGCACTAAGAAATGTGTGTTATTTTCTGAGGGTGTAAGCTTGCTAGACTTCTATTGTAACTGTTAATGATTCAGAAAAAGCACATAATTATTGTGCTATTTTTGAAACAAAGGCATTGGAAGAAAAATTGTGGCTAGTGTAAAAATTGTTGGGGATTTTCTACAAGATTGTTACTGCATACTACTTTACTGGTTTCATGCTAGTGTAGGGCAGCATATACCACAAACAGAGTCCAATTAGTGTGTGAAATTCTCATGTCTTTGTTGCAAATAGCAGCCACATGGCAGACTTTCAAAATGTGTGACTTTATAATGGATGCCCATAGATCTAAGTGTAAATTATAGGATTAATTATCAGCTTTCAGAATCTCAGACCCATTAAGATATGAAGAATCAAACTGTATCTGTGTTTCAGATGATGTATCCCTTTCTCTGTGTTTCATATGACAATGGCAGCGGTTTTAGTGCTTGCTTTGAAATATTTAAAAAAATCTCACTATAGTCAGTGCAAACACTGCAGCACATTAAGGAAGAATATGTTCAATCCTGCAGATCTCCATTTATAGCAGTTCACATTCTGCATCTGTATTACTAACCACCTTAAAATTACATTTTCTGATTTATATTGCTTGCCACTTTACAAGATATGATTAGAAATTTCCCTAAATTTCTGCATATGGAAAGCCACTATTTTTCTGAAAATGTGTAGCGCTCTGAAACCTAAATGAGTATTCGACTTCTAGTGCTGCGGTAGCGTTGTCGCCTCACAGCAAGATGTCCTGTTTGATTCTCAGCTAGAGCGTCTTCTGTGTGGAGACATGCGTGAATGGACGTACCTTCGTTGAAGGTTGTGCATCAGGGCCAGCAACTCGGCACGTAAAAATCAACTGCCAATCATTAGTGGACCGGAGTTCTGCTGTGGCGACCCCTAACCGGGAAAAGCCGAAAGACACAACAACAACTGTTTTCTTGGCAAGATAACACACATTTTTTTGCCTGTGCCTTTCATTTTAGTTTAGATATTTTGTGTTTTGCTCCAGACTTTTGTCTTTCCTCTTACTGTATGTAGAAAGTATAGCAGCACACTGCAGGTTTTCCTCATGTCACCTAATCATCAAGGTTAAAAAAAAACCAGGTCTCTTGAAAGTTTTGCATACATTGAACTTACGATGGGCATATAGCAGTATAATAGCTGGAAGCTGTGGGAATTTGAAAAACATTTTGTCCTCTGTATGTTTCCCTCCAGAGTATTATCTTACTAGATCATTTCTGGGATTTACACTATCCGAACCAGGTTCCAGCCTCTGAACCAAAAAGGCAATATAGCCAGAAAGTGCTAAAGTTTTCAATAAAATTGTCCCATTACAGGTGTAAGATGCATTTATGCTGCAGTTAAACTGTGGGTAGCAGATGTCATATATGAAGCATTCTTTTTGGTGCATAAAAACTTGCACTTTATGCAAAAGATGCGTTTTGAAACTAAATAGAAAGTGTTCTTTCTCAATCACAGCACAGGTTTGTTTAGGACTTCTTAGGATTTCCATAGGAAATGATCGCTCAGTGTATTTTGTTACACTCTTCAAAAGGCATGCTCCCTCCACCCTTCAGTGGTTTTCCAGCTATCTCAGTCATAGGCAACAAGCTACCATATGGCAATGCTGCTCCTCTCCTTTCAACAACACCAACACAGGAGTCCCCCAGGGTTCCATACTGGGTCCCCTTTTTATTTAGTATATTCATCAACGACCTTCATAAAATTCTTACACACAGTACTGTAATCAAATATGCTGACGATTCTACCATTATCTGATCTTCCAAATCTGCCTCTACATTGCAGCACTTTACCCAAGAGGCTTTTACCTCAACTGAATCCTGGATGTCACAGAATCATCTTGCCCTTAACCCCAACAAAACCAAACTGATAATATTTACCCCCAAAAAATCTAGCCCAGTTAAGTCTGACTTTTCAGTTCATTCCCAAAACAATACTGTTATTAATGTTGTTCCCAGTACCAAATTGCTTGGTGTCAGCATTGACGATAACTTAACTTTTGACCTTCATATCCAGAATAACATAAAAAAAAATATCAAAAGCTAAGTGCCCTCTATAGGCACAATTACTTTCTCACCTTCTCTGCAAAAAAAGCTCTTGCCTCCTCATTTCTGCTTCCTACACTCCTATACAGTGCCCCCATCCTAACCAATATTCAGTCCTCTCTAAAAACTAAACTCAGTACATGCTACAATAAAGTTGCCAAATTTGCTACAAATGCTAAATTCTTCTCTCACCACTGTTCCACACTACAACAACTTAATTGGTTGGAACTTCCCCATTACCTCACATACTTACAACTTACTACTTCCCATAAAATCATTTACTTCCCAGAAATCTCCCCAGCCCTGACTGACATCTTAACCATCTACCATCCAGATCGACACTTGAGGTCAGAAAACAAAATGCTACTAAATAATGATAAACCTAAGCTCTCAGCCAGTCAAATGCGTTACTCTTTCACTGTCTCCAAGCTTTGGAATAAACTTCCTCCTTCAATAAGAACTATCAGAAGCTCCACTGCTTTTAAAAACTCCCTTAAACTTCACCTCTCATCACACTGGATATGCACCTGCACCCTTAATCACAATTCCATTACCTGACCCCCTCCCCAAAACCATGTTAGCCTATCTCTACACCCAGACTTTATTTTCCTTTCCCTCCTTTACACCTACTGCTTCTGCTGACACTAGCCATCACCATCCCTACACTAAGCCTTCTGCATCCTTTTCCTTTACACAATCTTCTCTCTCATCTAACAACCTTACCTGCCATCCACACCTCCATTTTCTATACTTCTACCATGATTTAAACAATTTTTTACCAATGTCACCACGTTATACAATGGTATCACCTCACTACTGTATTGTAATTCATGCCATATTATTGTATGCTCGTATTCACTTATCTAATGTACTACCACTACCTGATATATTCTGTATTATATGTTCTTTTATGTAATTACATGTGGAGCTTTTCTCTTCGGGCCTCCACTGAAAATGGGCTCATCTCTGACCCAGTGGACTTTCTTGGTAAACAAATGCAATAAATAAATAAATAAAAGTAAATAAATAAATAAATGTTGAGGACTAGACTGGAGGGGTATTGCTTGAAATGGTAGCATTTTGTAAATGGGTAAAAGAATTTCCCATTTATTTCCAAACATGAAGCTTTTTCTCAAACCCTTTTCTGATGGCGTATACCAGGGATTCTGCATGTGTTTTAGATAACAAGGCTTTTTATTTGATTTGTTGTATGGAACTGATAGATTTTTAGAGGTACCAGCTGTACATGTGAGGGTTTCACCTAGATGGAGGACTGACAAGTATTGTAGTGATTTCAGGTACCCCAAGTCTGGTATTTACAGCTGAGTTTCGTTTTAACTTTTATGCATTCCTCTTAGAAGAAGAACTGACAAATGCCTGTTATTCTCTGGATCAGCAAGGTGTGATGTAAAGCAGCAGTGCTTGCTGTAACAGGAAATGCCCCTGTGCTAGTGCATTTTTTAATGTGCATAAAAATGCTTTGTAGTGCTTGGAGTGCAGTGATTATGCTCCAAAACTGGAAAAAAGACTAATCTGTAAAGCGGTTCTTTAGTGTGAGACCTGACCCTAACAGGGTTTTCTGAGGTGTGTAACAATTGTTACTTACCCCCTGAGCATTACTGTCGATTCTCATGCTTCACTGTCAACTGTCCCTTAAGTATTTGCTTCATATTTTCATTCTGGGAAGTTTACAAACTGACATCAATCCGTAAGTAACTTGTTTAACTAAATCAACTGTCCCTGACTTTTTCTTCCACTTGTATGTGTTTCCTGTCTGTGAGACTGCACTTGCTAAGTGCTTTAGTGGCTTTCAAAGCTGCTAAAGAACTTTGTGCTTTTTTCTGTTGTAACTGATAGTATATGGAGTGGATAAAACTCCATGCACTACGAAGATTTATGAGTATGTCTCACCGAACCAAACCAGTTATGTGTTCTTGGCATGGATGAAAAGGTTCACCTGTCGGGTGAATTTCTAGGCATCCATGTCTGAAATACATACTAACATGGTTGTGTTCAGAGGCTTAATCGTAACCATCTATGTAAAATAGTGCCGCAGGACTGCTTATATGTTTTCTGTGCTAGAATGTAATATCTTTAAATGTACATTCTAACATAACCTAGCTGGTTTCTGTTATTCAGTACTGTTAAAGAATGCTGCCTGCTATACAGGCTAAACATGCCTCTTAAAGCTCTTGTGTATAGAGCCATTATAGTGAGTGAAGTTCTAGGCTGACAAATCCACTGGTTATTGCACAATTGCAACACTGTATTACTTTATTCTTGCTGTCTGAATACCATCTATGGTTGGACATCATAGACTGAAGTAGGTAAGTGTGAACAACCACTTTTTGTCATCTGTCAGTAGTAGACTTGAGTACCGTGTGATTTTTATTTTTAAAGCTGCAAATGTACCCATTCAAGGAGCTTGAATATAAGTTTCAAGCCCAAGAGAGTGGAACAGTTATGGATTCAAAAAGAAACAGTATCAACTAGATGAATTAAATATGAAAGTACATGTTTGGCACACTGGTGCAACAGTTGGTGTTGTTGCCTCACAGCAAGACATTCTCCGGTTTGATTATCGGCTGAGTCTGCATGTGCTTTCTGCATTAGTGTGGGTTTCCTTCGGTTGCTTCGGTTTCCTCCCACATTTCAAAGACATGTCTATGGAGCATTTCTCCCCAGGCCTCATTGAAAATGGGCTGTGTTCCAGTTGGACTTTTAAATAAATAAATGAATAAATAAAATATGTTGTACATTATATTAAAAGAAATATGAATATATGTATACAGTCAATAATAAGTAAGAAAGTAAACAAATTAAAGTACAGATAATGGAGCAGCTCTAAAAAGTATCTGGAGCTACCTTGAGACAGATATAGAGCATCATTTTTTAGATGCACAAGGATCAAACTGAATGTCCAGATTTCCAAACTGTGTAGCTGTACCCACCAGTATAAAACTGGCTATTACACATGGTAGTATATATGTAGTTTATAACAGTCAGTAGGGCATCAAATAGAAAGGATATTTATGCAGATGGAAATATGTAGGAAAAATTTATGGAATATTAGAAACAAAATAAAACGTGCAGCTTGAAATCCATAAATTCGGAGCAGCAGAACAAAAAACAGGACAAGAAAAGTGATGCATACTGTACAAGAATAAAGAACTACCAGAGAACTGTATTTTGCCAAGGTATATCAAGATCATAACAAATCGACTTATGCAAAGGTTATTTCAGGAAGGGGACATGAAAAAAACATTATCTACTGAAAACAAGTTATTTGATATTCTGGACTATATATGAGCTTTTCTATTGTTAAACATGCACAGTAGAACTACAGAAAATAAAGTAATTGCATAAGCATACTTAATAGACTTAGAAGTCATCAGAACACAAGATGTGTCAAAAGTCAAAGATTTAAATTGTATAAGAAAAACATTGTGCAAATAATAGTGGAGGTTGTTTTCCACAGAGTGGAATTTGTCCAACAGGAGGTAAATATATGTAGAATGCAAGAAAATGAACCACTCTATAATGATTCCTATATTTCTTATACTCTGGCACATCTTTGAAAAGTTCAAAGGATGTATAGTACATTAAAAGTGAACAATAGTGTTCTGGAGACAGAGGTAAAGTAGCAGAAAGAAAAAAACCAAAATTTGATGAAAGGTCAAATACTGACACAGAAAAGAAAAGTAAAGCACATGGGTATACAGTACACATGAGAGGAAAGTAAAATTAAACCAGTCTTTCCATGACATTAATGACTAGAAAGGAGAAAATGTTGATACACTCTGGAGCATCTATAAACATTATATATTGCTATATTTTTAGACAGTTAAACTTTATTAGAAATTTACAGGAGTGTTAATTCCAGTTCAGGTAATGTTTGCCAATAACTTGAGTGTTTTGAAGCTGAAATAAATGGAAATGACACATAACAGGCATGTGAAAGAAAAGAGTCAGCCTTGCTAAGCTGCACAGCAGCAGATAGCTCTATTAAACAAAGTGGAGACAGATAATAATGTAAGCATTCATAAACACATGAGAAGATTATAAAGACGTGTTTGAAGGCTTACGTAACCTAAGGAATAGTTAAGTAACTGCATTTTTTACAACTGAACAAGGCTTAAAAATTGAGGAAATGAATATAATAATAAATGTTACAAGGCCTGTACTTTATGTATCACCAGTGCCATACCACCAAAGCCTAAACAGACAAATGAAAGTATGCTCCTGCGTTGATTTGAGTGAAGTCAATAAAGCTATACAAAGGAGAGGTGTATTAGGCCTACAGTAGATGGTGATATTATGGAATGAACCTGGGTAAAAATTGTCAGTAAACTAAATCTCAAATCAGGATACCATTAGTTAGAGCTATACCGGACAGTTAATGCATTACCACGTTGTAAACACACTTGGATTACAAAGATCTAAAAGTCATATACTCAGATTACATTCAGCTAAATATTTACATATCTAGTTACATATCCCATCCCATCATACACGCATGCTCGCGTGCGCACACACACTGTACAGCCACTGCCAAGCTAGACCAGTAACTGTTTAACTCTGAATTGGCAATAGGGGTCAGTCATTCATCTACAGACTGTCTCTATATCCAACAATTATAGATACTTTGACTATGGACAGCTCAGCTGACTTAACTGTTTTCAAATTAAAAAAAAAAATGGCCAAAGCAGTGTATTCCAGCTTCTTTCACACAAACACACTGTGTCCCTGATGAATCACTCCCCCACCCCCAATAACATGTGACATCTATTACAGCAAACCCATTAGATATAGGTGTTCACCTCATACTGTGATAAAAATTATTCACATTTTTTGTGTGTTTTTTTAATCATATCTTTCCTGAAGTATCAAATGATTAGCACAAGGCAGATATTCTGTTGGGTCCAAAGTATACATATATTGAAAATGGATTCCATGCTGTTTTAATGTAGCTTTAAAGAAAAATGTAAACCCTGAATTATCTATATGACTAACATGGTGTAAAAAGGTAACAGAGCTGAGAATGAGGCATATCTTAGGGTTTGGAGGGAGGTTAGAACAGATAATTAGACATCACTTTATTTAAAAAAAAATCACAGAACCATGCAGAAAATAATGAATACTAAGGGGAGTGGGATACCCCCCCCCCCCAACATCAGTTCAGAGGAGAACTATACCAAGGATCACTGACTCTGGAGATTTGTGCACCATCCATGTCTGTGAAAAAATGTAACAAGGACAAGGGAAGATACAGCATATCTGTTGTGAAATAAATTGGCATTTGCAGAAATCATCCTGTGAAGGGTTAGGGGAAGGGCACTCCCAGTATAAAGGAAGTGTTAAGTTTTAACCTGACAGGTAGATCAGAGGCAATTTTCACTGTTGTTGAGAGTGGAGACAGAAGTATGCACATGCCTCATATGGCATCTGTAGACCAGTTATAGCAAAGTGCTGCATGCATGGGTGGAAATCACTTCAGAATATTTGTACAGTTACTCCTTTTTTGAAAGAAACTGTCACCCATTAATATTTTTATTTCAGTGCAGCATTTGTTTTCCTCCCACTAAAACGTAGTCATTAACCCCGCGGATTACTTACCATGAAGCTGCCAGTTGTACCTTTGTAAGCTCAACACTAAATTTGTTTCCATTGGCATATAATTATTTTTTACCTGAAACTACTATTAAGAAACTTAGACAGTTATGAAATACGTAATTAGCTACCAGCAGAAAATGTTATCCATGCATGGGGACTGAAATCTGATAGGCAATAATGAAGATGTATCAGAGCTACCTAGCAAAGGTAATCTAAGAAAGTGTGGTAAGTTACTAAAGAAATATATGTGTATTTGGAATCGAAGATGTGAAATTAATAGCAGAAACTCAGAAATAATTTATATATTATTCCCCTGGATGCAATCATTGGGTTACATTGGACATAAATTATATTTCACAATAGCATACCTCTCAACCTCTTAGAACAAGAAATCTGAACAAAGCTATAAATAATGGGGGGTGGAGACAAAGGCCCAAAAATAGGGACAATTTTAAAATATTGCTATTGTAAAAGTAAAATGTTGATAGAGTAACAGGTTTTTCAGCAGCATGAATTTTCTGAAGGATATAAAGTCTGAAACTTAAGACCCTGTCATTATTGTTTGACTCCCACCCTCAGTGATTTGCCAATAATTTGCCAGAAAAACAAAAATTTATGACTAACAGTCCAAAAATTTGAGGCAAAAAATCTAGACATTTTGTCAAAATCTGGACAGTTGATAGGTATGCATGGTAGCATGAGTACTTAATTGAAAGCTTTGAAACACATCCAATAACTGTTTTAGACCATGTACCAATAAAGACTAAGATAAAGATGCTGGGAGGTTAAGTAAAAATTAGACACTGGTGCTTTCCTACTTACCTGTTAAAAAGAGAAATGTAAAGAATTGGTAATGGAAGCCATTCAAGAGTTGTTAGGAAAGGGAAGATAAAAAAAAAATCTTCAAAAGGGATTGCTAAGGGGTGGGATAAAATGAAAATGGAATTTAAAAATATTGTAAAAATTTGAGCAAGAGAAATATGAGAAAGAAGTAATAGGAAATTAATTTATAGGGTTTGTCAAACAAAGTATTGCAGATGAAGAGGAATCTTACAGAACTAGAAGAGGAGGAGGAGCAATTGTTAAGTGCTAAAGGAAAATGCGAGTATTTAGATAGTATGTGTGAGTTTAGAAAGGTTGCTGTTATGCAATTATTTTTTATAATGACCCCAGAGCACAAAATCTATTAGCACAATGACTTAGGCAACAGAAAACAGAAACAGGTGTAGCCAAACCTTGGGAGCCTATGATTAGAAAAAATAATCAGAGACCCTATACTGGTATTAGAGCTACTACAAAATATCTGTAAAAATCAGAATAGAGCAAAGGAGTGGGGAAACTGTGAAGAGAAACACATGGAAATATTTATGGAAGACTTAAGTATCCACAGTCAGTGGAAAATGAGGTTCAACAATTAATAGTTAAGACAGGAAAAGAGAAAAATTGTTAGGTATAATCAACCAACAGGGAAGTTTCTAAGAACATAGTATTTCTGTGGAAGTTTGAAAGTTAAGAAGGTAGAAAGTCTTTCTTGCAGGTTTTGCTGAATGGTTTGTATGTGTAACTTTTTTTCACCCTTTACTTGGGTGTTGTTTGGGATATTTTACAAGCACCTTAATGATTATAAACATTAGCTGGGGTTTAAGCCCTGTGTTCCTGTAGTATTGCCAAACAATCCACTTATGCTGTACAGGGTCACAAATAGTCTAAAATATGGCATGTCTGCAGCTTGTGGGGGTTGGCTTTATTGGCCTGAATGCATCAATAAAGACTTAAAAAGTAAAACATCATACAAATTTAGAAGCTATGTATCTAGAACACTGGTATGTCCTTAATAGGTCTTTTGCATATATCACATGGGCCTCCACTGTGGGAGGTTTAAAGTGTTACACATTGAAATTTAGCTTGGCTGAATCTTTATTGCAGTCTTTACTGAATGATTTGTCTGTGTAACCTTTCTACCCTTTGCTCGGTTATATCCTGCATAAGATATAACAGTTGTCCAGCTTTCAACACTTCAGGGCTCTTTTCACACTCTCATACCTTTAGTCAGTTCAAGCTGAGCTGACTGGAAGCACAGGTTTGGACACCAAGCCCTTTAGTGATTATCTACTGCAGCATACCTGTCAACATCTCAGAGCAAGAAATCTGGACAAAGCCATAAATAAAAGTGAGGCAAATTCCCAAAGATAGGGACAATTTTTAAATAATGCCGTTACAAACTTAGAAAGTTGATAGAATAATAGGTTTTGCATTAGCATTAATTTTCTGAACGATATGAAGTCTGAGACTCAAATGTCTGTCATTATTTTCTAACTTCATTCTTTAATGATCTGCCACTAATTTGTCAGAAAACCACACTTTCATGAAGAACAGACCGAAAATATGAGGCATAAATGTGGACATTCTGCAAAAATCTGTACAGTTGAGAGGTATGTGCTTTAGCGAAAAATGCTTGTCTATGAGCTTTTAAGAATTGACAGTCTGCTATTGCTGTTCCATTGTTGGGCAGATAAGTTCACTTTTGTGAAAAACAACTACATTAAAGCTATGAAAATGAAGTTTCATTAACTGCCACATTACTTTTATATATTTTAAATGGAAGCACACTTTTTTGTATTTTCTTGTAAAAAGTTGTTGAAAATACTTCTTTCTGTGAAGAAACTGTGTTTATTTTACTTTTTTTTTGGTCTCAGGAAAGTGTATTTTACTTTGTTTTTTCCCTAGGAAAAGGTTACTTTTTTCTACTTTCCTGTTTTACAGAGTGTTACTTCTAAGCTTCCCAGGGAAATGTAAACCTTTTATAGTTTGAGCATGGGACAAACTACCGGCCCCTTGATTGGACCTTCTTTCAGCCACATAAAGAAAAACTTAACCAAGCAACCTTTGCCATCTCAGCAGGCTAGTAATTTGCTGCAGCCCCAAAGGGGTAACTCTTGTGGCCAAGGCTGATTACTCGGATCACTCATCTTTTTCCAAGGATCCCTCTGGTGTTCCCCATACAGTCACCATGAGCCATCAGTTGGCCACATCCTCGTCTGTTGGGGTCCCCTCAATGAGAATGGGAAATCCACTTTAGTTGGTCAGAAGAGAAGGGGCAGGGATGTGCTCTTGCTTAGCCGGAATGCTGTACCCATCCCTGGTAAAACTGTTGCTGGCCATACTAGGTCTGTTTGTCTAAACTTTCCCGACAGAAAAAAATGGAAAGCCAAACCTTTAGCTTCTCATGTGTCAGTTTCCCTGAACAAGAGAAATTTAATGGGTTTGCCTCAGGGTCTTGCGCAGGCTATGAACCCTTCTTGTAAGGTGGTTTCTGGTGAAAGGAAAAGGGATTCTTCTTTCAGTGAATAGGTTCAAGATGTGGAAATATGTAGGGGGATGTGAAGAGACAGATGCAGTTTTTTTTTTTCTCTTCAGGTTTGTGATTCAGTTTCTGAGGAGTGTATGGTATCTGAATCTCCCCATGAGAGATTCACTTTCTCTGAAACTGTTTCCAGAATGTGCCTGTATTTTCAGTGGAAGAACACTCAGGTTTCCCAGTGCCTTAGAAACTGCTATGAATTGCTACATCTGAAATTTCCAGAACCTTCATCCACCGCCAGTGCTGTCAGTATTGGTGGATGTTTGCACAGCCTTTGGTTTCCCTGGCAGTCAAGCTGCTGTCCCTAAGAAAGCAGGTGGAATGTACAAATTTCCTCAGTTTTTCAAGTTTTTATACACTAATCGTAGACCTGACCCAGCAACTGTAGCTTTAGTTAATCCAGCTGCTTCTAAACATCTTGTTAATTCTAAACCTTCTCCTCCAGGCAAGAATGATAAAGCTATTGCAAACTTTATTTTTTTTAGAATTCTGAATTGTCATTGTTTGAAGTGGGTTTATGACTTCTGCTTCCTGTGCTCTTGCCACTGGTACTGTTTTGTGGTGATTCACCAGGCTGCATTTCCAGAACCTCTTAGAAGAAAATTTGTATTCTTCTTTGGGTAGAGATTTAGTTTTTGGACCCTGTGCTGCAGAGGTTATCAAAAGGTATGATGAGAGAGGTAAGCTGATTCAGGGAATTTCTCAGATATTTCAGATTTCTTTCTGTAATTTTTCCAAGGGATTTTCTGCTCTCTCATCTAATTTTGGCAAGAAACAAATTAAATAGTCTCAGCAGAATGCTGGTAAACAGACCTTTAGAAAGCAAACCCAGTTAGATTCCAAAAGCAAAGCTGGAACCCTCCAGAACAAATGATAGTCAAGTAAAGCAGAATGACTATTTAAGGGATCTCCCCCTAAACCTAGTAGTCCCTTACCCCTTCAATAAAGTGTGAATTTCCATTTCTGTCTGTGGCAGCAGATTGTTTCAGACAAATGGTTTCTGAAGCTGATTCAGTTAGGATGCAGATGTTATTAGGAGGAAATTTTCCAGGGGATTCCTCATCCACCAGACCAAACTTTTCTCCCTCCTGTCTATATCACATGCTGTCTTGGGGGGGGGGGGGTAATAAAAGCAGTCCCCCCTTCTCTTTTGGGAAAAGTATTTTATTCTAGAATATTTTTAGTTCCAAAGAAAGAAAATTCCTGGAGACATGTTCTCCACCTTTCTTTCCTGAACAGTTTGTGATAGTGCCCAAATTCAAAATGCTTTCACTTTATAACCTGTTACTCCTACTTCCTCATCTGTTTTATACCAACCTTAGAGTTAAAAGATGCATAACATCACATGTCTATTCATCCTGATTTCAGATAGTTCTTAAGGTTTTGTGTGTCTGGATGATATTATCAGTTCTTTGCCGTGCCCTTTGGGCTGGCCACTGTTACAAGAGTGTTCACAAAGTATCTAGCTCTTATCATAGTCCATTGTAGGTGCCATTATTTTTCATATTTAAATGACTTGTTTATTTTTTGTATAGTCTTTTTCAAAATGGCGGGAATCTTTCACTTGGGTGAGTAATGTCCTACACAGGCTGGGATTCCAACAGAACATTTAAAAATCTTTCTTTTTTTACGCCATCACACATGATTGTGTTTCTGGGGTGTCTGCTGGACACCTCAATACAAAGAGATTTTCTTCCACATGAAAAAATAGACCTGTATTTAGATCCATTCTAGGGATTTTCCACTCAAACTTCTGTCACTGTGAGGGAATACCTCAGTAGTCTGGATTTTATGGCATCCATGATTTTCATGATAACTCTTCTAAGACTCCACATGCGAAAGATACAGTGAATTCTGGAGTCTCTTTGGTCCCAGCACCAACACCCGATGTCTTTTTAAATTCCAGTTCTGGGGTTTTTGAAATGAGAAATCACTTGGTGGAGGCATCAAATATCCCTGAATCCAGGTCTGCCATTCTTCCCTCTTGTTCCAAAGCAGTCAGTTACAACAGATGCCTCTGTCTTTACTTGAGAAGCTCTGTCAAGGGGTATAAAATACAAAGTCTCTGGGGCAGGAAAGGCAGAGAAAAGCACATAATCACAAAAGAGATGGTAGCTCTTATAAAGGATCATATCTCTCTGAATCATCTGTAGTCCCCAGGACCTCTTCAACTAGTTATAGACACTACCCACAGTGATGTGGTGCATAAACAATTAAGGGGGACCAGATCATACTCCTTTTACAGACTAGCCAAAGGCAGACCATGAAAAAAGGAAAACTAGATCGGGGGAGGGTCTTCCAAATTTAGATCCATCATTGGGAAATTCCTCAGGTAGACTTTTTTGCCTCATCTCAAAACATTCAACTGACAAAATTCTGGTCCAGGACTCCATGCAGGAAGGCCTGGAAGACAGATGCCTTTTCATTTCCTTGGACAGGAATGTTCTGTATTGTTTTCCATCCTTTCAACTGATATCCAGGATACTTCTGAGGATTCAGAAGGAATCCCAAAGATCATTGTAATGACTCCTTTTTGGCCTAGGCAGCATTGTTTCTCCCTTCTTTTGGAATTGGCCAGTGGCAATGAACAAAAGCTTCCTCACAGACTGGATCTACTCACACAAGAATGGTGTGCTTGATGCATCTTAATCCCATGTAAGTACAACTGGCTGCCTGCATGCTAGGATTTTAATACCTTTTAGGCACCCGTTTTCTGAGAATGTGCAGCAGTTACTAATGGAGGCATGAAAGCCTGCTACTAGAAAATCATCTATTAGCAAAATGAAAAAGCTTTCTAGTCTGTGCCAGCAATCTAACCATCACTTATTCCGGGTAATATTTCTCTGGTTTTACAATATTTGTGTGAGTGGCTGTCCTATGGCCTGTCTTAAATCTCTGTCATGGTTAATTTCTCAGCCATTTCAGCATGTCTGCCTATGGATCTCACTCATTCCCTCCAGTAGAGCTCTTTTGAGTGTGTACCTTTAACTCCTAGTGGGCGTGGCTTCAGCATTTAAAAATTGAAGTTATCACCTTACATTTTTAACAAATACTCATTGACAGAGGTCATATATCAATACAATTGTGTTTGCTATCATGTATGCTTCAAGATAAAATTTTCCAATACCTTGTATATAACATGGTTTTGGAATTATTAATGCAAATATGAACAGGCAATATTTGATGCCTAGAGGAGCAGTAGGGTGTAACTGCAGAAACGCCTGAAGACGTCACTCGGCTGTAATGAGTGCTTTCTCAGGTGAAAATGTTTTGAAAGGGGTGCTACATAAGAAACATTCCAGAAAAGTGATGGTTGTTCTTTGGGATATTAATTTTGTGTTAGAGAAGCTAGCATTGCGCCGTTTGAACCACCTTATAACCAGCTCACCTGACTAACTTGAGTTTCATAACATGGAAAGCAATTTTGCTGATTGCTCTGATGTTTGCAAGAACACTGAGTTGAAAGCTATTATGGTGGGTTAACCTTATCTCATTTTTCACAGCATCTGAGTTTCTTTGAGAACTAATCTTTTATGCTTAAAGGGGTATCTGAATTAACTTTAAGCCAAACTCTCCAGCTTCCCGTTTTCTTTCCAGAATCTAAAAATAAAGAAGAAAGGATACTTCATACCTTGGATATTGAGAGCCAACTCCACTACTATCCTGACAGAACAACATCTTTCAGAACCACTGATCATTTGTTCATTTCTTGTGAAGGTAAGAAGGAACCAAATGTGGCTAAGCAGACTATTTTGAAATGGTTGTCTCAGGCTATTACCTTTTATTGTTCCCACCACAACAAAACTATACCAGGCAGGGTTTAATCACACTCTACCAGGGCCTTGGCTTCATCTGTGTCTTTATGGAAAGGGTTGGACTCGAAGCATTCTAGAAGCAGCAACTCGGTTTTATGGGCATACTTTTGCAAAGCACTATATACTAGTTTCCTTTTCCAGGTCTAGGACAGGTCTTGCAAGGATCATTCTCCAGGGCTTACTGGAACTTCTCTTTACACCTCATAGTTGTTCTAAGCTGTGGTAATCTACCCATATAGCTAAGGCTATGGTAGAAGTGGTCAGTATGAAGAACATAATTGTTGTTGTGTCTTTCGACTTTTTCCCAGTTAGGAGTATGAAAAAGATAATACAGTTGTGAAATTAAACTTAGGGCAATAGTAAATGTTGAATTATCACTGCAGTAGCCATTCCTTCCCTCTATTCCCTTGTTTTTTGGCGTGTTTTTTTATGTCAGGGTGTGGACATGTATTTTTCATTTCCTAGCAGTGTCTCCTCAGGGCTTATCCTCCCCCTTTCAGTTCATATGAAAGCTCTGAAAGGCTTGTCACCCAAACCTGTTATTTTAGTCAGCTCAGCTTGAGCTAATGGTTTAGGTGTATGTAAGGTGCCTTCAAGCTTTAGAAGCTGGCCAGCTGTTGTATCCTATGCATGATATAAACCATATAGCTTAGGCATTCACTAGTCAAAAATGGAATACATTTTTTCCACTTATGAGTGAGTGTTGACAAACAGGAGTGAGGTTTAAGTTGTATCCTGCAGTATTCAGAATTTTTTTTTTCCTTTGGGCATAAAGGCATTTCTAGAGGTAGAGCAAATAAAAGAAGAAGTCAGGCCATCCCGTCAACAACTGAATAAGCAAGGTGATGGGTGACCAGGTGCAAAGCCATCTATAAGTCAGCAAAACCCAAGAGAGTGAGAGTGAGAGATGATGCCAGTAAAAACCTACCTTCCTTGCATTTCAGAAGAAGTTGTTGAATATGGAAAAGGCAACACAGTAGCAGAATGAAAGAATCAGCAGAGAACTGGGTGTGAACCATGGTCCAGTGGTGACTGAAAGAGAGCTGTCTGAGGAGTTCTGAAGCAGAAATGGACT
Organism: Protopterus annectens; assembly: GCF_019279795.1. Lineage (NCBI taxonomy): Eukaryota > Metazoa > Chordata > Ceratodontiformes > Protopteridae > Protopterus > Protopterus annectens. The sequence continues at coordinate 59,911,681 of NC_056728.1, read as the reverse complement.
TAATTTTGCGGATGGATAGTGGGATTGGAATAACATGTATTTTGAATGATATTGTTTGCACAGTTACAGTTTGTTTTGTAAAGATAGATATTTAATTGTATCATTACTGCTTTGGATTTCTGTGTCCGAGAAAAAGATAGTATGGCTGATGAAGATGTGATTATTGTTGTTAAAATTCCTAGATTAAAACTGGGTGTTGAGTCAAATATAATAAGCAAAACCATTTTACATTAGAGGTGAGTAATTTCTTGTGTGATCACATGTTACTGTTTTGCTTGTGAGCATTAGTGGTTTTAATATAAGGTGTACTGAGTTTAGGAATGTTTTGCAATTTAAAGCTATGAAATACAAAGAGTTACTTTTACTTTATAGCACATTAAAGTGTTAGCAATCTATCTTGCTGCAGCTGCTGGGTGGGAATATCAGAAAGGCAGTGCTGAAGCAATATGCAGTTGAGACAAAAGTTTAGGGTTGCATGCACTGTCCTTGGGGAGAATTTATGTAGTATGCAAGCAAACGCCTGGAAAGATTGAGGTGATTTTAACAAGGAGGCTTTTCTCAGTATTAAAAATTCAAATTAACTTAAAAAAAAACATGCTGTTTTGATGACGAATTTATGAGTCTACCAGTTAATTATTTTCAGTTGCTGGTACTACCCAGATGGAGGGAGCGTTGTTTCAGTAGTGGCTCTGTTGAGTTGAAGCTGAGTAACTTTATCAAGCAGGTGTGCTTGTATTAGGGAAACTATTCCCTAAAGACTGTTTTACTGATCATTTGGTGATTTTACTGAATGGAGTAGAGCAAACAAACTATGGATAAGCATTAAAGGGGCAATGCTTTCATTTGCAAGGAACATTACAATGCCAGCTGTTTAAGTGACTGTAACATTGGAATATGTAAAACAAAATCAGTAAAAGAAAGTTTAATGATGGTCAAGGAATTCAATAGTAGAGGACTGGCAGAAAAAGTATTTAGATAAAGGGAGAATATGCAGGTTGTTTTCCGTGGGGGGGGGGGGGGGCATAATAGATCTAGACAGCAATTCCTTGTCTCTGTTATATGAAAAGCAGTCAAGAGGATGCAAATTAGACACAAGGTTTAAGTTAGGTAACTCTTTCACACATAACCTGAGTAGAATTTCACACCTCCTGATACCTGCAGAGTTCCTGCCTGGACAGACTTCGTCTGAGCTAAAATTCTGAGAATGCAGGTTTCCAACCTACCTGTAAACCAAACCTCTCAACTGTACCAAATTCCTTGGTATTTACCAGTTTTGAGGGCAAAATAATGGGGTGCCACAAATTCCTGAGTGGCCCCTTGAATTTATGTTTTATTTTATTTATTTATTTATTTACAGTTGGTTTACCAGGATAGTCCATTGGGCCAAGAAGAACCTGTTTTCATTGGAGTCCTGGGGAGAAAAGCTCCGAAAACAAGCAAAAGAAAATCACAATCAAAGCTCTGGTTACAGTAAGTACAGAAGTACTAGTCAAAACATAGTAAAAACATTGCATTCAAAAGTTAATATTTCAGAGGCAGGAATTACAATTCATGTATGATCGCAGTAAGTACAGATATTCAAGTAAAAGTATTGCATTTAAGATACAATTTCTGAGATAAAGTAAGCTTGTAAATTTTTGAGTAGTTAGTTACAAGTGGAATGGTTCCTACTAAACCAATATATTATAATAGGAGATTAAGGTGCCAGAGATGTCAGAGGTGAAGAGAGGTGAGGAGATTATGTGGGGTGGGAGCAGAAGCATTCCCACTGGGATATTAGGTGTGAGTAAAGCGATTATTTAAAACAAGAGAGGTTTGCGGCGGTACGGATGGATGATGGTAATGAGTTCCATTGACGTGCAAGGGCAAAAGATAAGAGATTTTTGCCTGGGGGACGGGTAGGTTTTTGTACAGTTCTATTAGGCTTTGATTGTTAGATCTTAAGAGTCTTTTAGGGAGGTGCATTTTAAAGGTGGAGGATAGAGAGGGACAGAGGGATGGGGTGAAAATGAGTTTGTGTGCATTAATAACTTGAATATAGGTGATATAATTGGGCAGCTCTAACCAGTTTTATTTGTGAAGGGCTACACAGTGATGAGTAGAAGACTTATGGCTTGCGACAAATTTAGCAATTTTATTGTAGCAAGAGGAGAGTTTTGTCTTGAGAGGATTGCAGGTTTGTTATGAGTGCAGCACCATAAAGAAGAGAAGGGATGAGAAATGTGGTAGAGAGAATAAACTTAGAAAGAGTGAGGTAGCGATTATGGCGACAGAGCATGCCAAGTTTTTGGTGTTTTTTTTTTTATATTTATTTGAAGGCGGGAGCTAAATTTAAGCTGGTCGTCAATGTGGACGCCTAGTAGTTTGGTCTCAGATACTAATTCAAGCGTAGTATTGTTCTGGGTGTTGATGGCGAATAAGTTTTTATCTATGATGGTTGATTTAGAAGGGGTAAATAGCATTCGCTTTAGTTTTTGAGGCATTGAGTGCTAGGTGGTTATCTAACATCCATTGCTCAGTGGTTGAGAAAGCGTCTTGTGTCAGCCTTATGAGTGTGGGGATGCAGGTGGAAGAACAGATTATAGCTGAATCATCGGCGTATTGGATAAGTTTTACATTAGGGAGTGAGCAGTGGAAATAATTTATGACTATATTGAAGAGCAGGGGATCCAGAATGGAGCCCTGAGGGACACCAGTGGGGGTGTTGAGGAAGGAGGAGGTAGCTTTTTTCCATTTGACTGCTTGCTGTCTGTTTGAGAGGTAGCTGTTGAACCAGTTGAGAGAGGAAGGGGATAGGTTTAGATTAGAGAGTTTAGCTAGGAGAAGGTTGTGAGATATGGTATCGAAGGCCTTAGATAGATCAAGTAGGAGGGTAGATACTGTACAGCCGGAGTTGCGAGCTTTCTTAACAATTTCCAGGAAGGAAAGAAGGGCAGTGGTTGTACTGTGGCCGGGTCTAAAGCCGTGTTGTGTGGGAGTTAGTAAATGATTGTCTGTGAGATGGGGAAGAAGTTGTAGATGGATGCATTTTTCAAGAAGTTTAGAGATTGGTGATAGGATGGCGATCGGGTGGAAGTTAGCAATATTATTATTGTTGCCACCCTTATGCAGGGGTATGATGAAGGCCTTTTTCCATAGTTGGGGTATATATTCATCTTGGATTGAGCGGTTGATTAGTATACTGATGGGAAAGGCAATAGCATCGGCAGCTTTGGATAGAAAGTATGAGGGAATGTTATCAGGGGCATTGGAGCAGGGTTTTATTTTTTTGGAAAAGTTTGTTTATGATAGGTGTGGGTATGGGCTTGATAGAGAAGGGAGGGGGTTGAGAGCTGAAGGTGCACGAAAGTGATGGTGAGGGTGAAACCTTAGGAGGGAATGAAGAAGAAGGGGGTGTAGTGTTGTTAGAGAAGGTTGAGATAGTTTGGAAATTGAGTCAATGAAAAAAGAGTTAAATTGGGAGGCCAGATCTGTGTCTAGTGCATTGAGGTCTGGACAAGGGTTTCCTTTTTTGCCAGGATTGAGGAGAGTGGAAAATACTGTTCCAGAATTTTTGTAGGTTTGTTTTATGGCTGTTTTGTAGTGAGGAAAAAAAAGTTTTTCGGTCGGCTGTAATAAGCTTTTTAACCTTGTTGTGTAGTGTTTTGTATTCATTAAGAGTGGAGGGAGACTTAGTTTTCTGGTGGTAAACCCAGGCTTTGTCTCTAAGGTGCATGACAGATAGTATGTTTTTGGTTAGCCAAGGGGCGGTATTGCTTTTTATTCTTTTAGATTTTAGGGGGGCATAGCTATCCAAGAGGTTTAAGAAAGTTGTGTTGAAGTAGGTAATAGCATTTTCTAGGGTTAAAGTTTTTAGAGAATTCACGTTTTTTTTTTTTAGTTGAACTTGTTACTGACATCATCACATGCAGGGGCATACTGTGCCAGCCTGTTACTTTTATTTATTTATTTATTACTATATGTATGTTTGTGCATACACATCACATTGTGTTTGTGTATGTTGTTGTGGAGTTAGAGCAGGGATGGGAAGGGATAGAGGACAGAGCACACTAGAAATTCACTTGTGTGCTACACAATTTCTGTAATTAAGATGTGAATAAAAAGTCCACCCTTGTGATCATCTAGTCCAGCTCCCCTTTAAAAAAATCAATAAACAATACCACTTCCTGTAGGCTCAATTATTCTTATTGCTTTTCTTCTGTTTTTTTAGTCTTTTTTCACAGGACACAACTATCAAGAGAGAAACTGTCCCTCGCAAAGAGGAGTAGGTGGTAACTCTGTTTAGGAAAGACAGCGCTACAATTAGAGTCAGAATCAGGGATGTCCCTGAAAATCAGAGATAGTAGAGACCTATGATGCCCTGTAATAGGAAAACAAAACTGTTACAATGTCTAGCATTATGCAATTATTATAACTATCATTTTTTGTCATAAAAATCACTATTTTTCGGGGGGCTAATATAAGAGCACTTAAGTCCAGTGTAGCATTTTTTTCTGTAGAAAAGTAGAACAGCAAATGTTCATACATCTTACAAGTACTGGTCCCAGTTATTCCACAACCGTTAACTTGTAAATGGGTAGTTACTGAGGGTTTGTACAGTTTAACTGCTAAGTTCGAGTGTTACACAAACATATTTTTAGGGTAGGTATTGCAGTGTACTGCAAACACCTTTTCCTATCAGTTTTTGATGAAAACACACATTAAAAAAAAGAAAACAAAAATGCCATAATTTTCCATATTGGATATTTTTTCCATATTTAGCACACTGCCATGCTTGGAAACATTTCCAGGACTTTGTAATGACTTTTCACACAATAACTCATAATTTGCGTAGTCATCCTCCATGTCATAATGCTTGTTTTGAGTAATAGGAGCTGGGCAGGAACTATGAGAGCTAACTGTTGTGAAAGAAGTGTGCAAAACAGCGCGTTATACTGCTGGTCATAGGTCAGCGTGCGTTCCTCGATCTCTTAGCAGGTGGTGAGCAGCAAACAAACTTTCAACACATATGCATTTGACTGTTTGCATGAAGCTTATGTAATAGTTGCTGTTCTTATTTAAAAAAGTGGTTTTGAAAACTAGCATCTTTTGTTTTTTTTTTTATCATACTGATTTGTAATAATTTACAAGTGTTTGTCAATAGATTTATCATTTCTTTCCCTTTCTTATTTTCTGTAGATGCAGGAAAGTGCATTTTCTATGCACCAGTTTTTATCATGTTGAATTGCTTTGCGGGTCACTTTGTTGCAGGACTGGAGAGATGTGCCCCCCCCCCACCCCCACCCCATCTACACCTACTGATTCACGGAGAAAAGATTGCTAAAGTATATATCGTTGGCTAACAATTCCTCATTTTAAAATCAAAAGTAAACAGACTAGATGCACATTTTTTTCTGACCTTGTAGGCCCTTTACATGGCTATGCATTTAATGCTGTTCTGCTCGTTGATCTGAGATCTGCATCTCTTCTGGCTGTTGAGTTGATGGAAGTGGAGGAAGTGGTGGTACATTCTTTTACTGTGTCCTCATTATGCAGGATAGGTATATGCATGGCTGTTTTTTATTGATTACTAAGGATTCTCCCTCATGAGCAAACCTTAACAGCCATAAGAAAATGCTGCACTCGCTGCAGCTCAATGACAGGTATTCGTTAAACATGAAGACCTCCTGTTCAGTAAAAATAATGTGAATAAGGAGAATTTTAATGCAGTTGCGATGAAGGAGAAAAATATAAGACTTTGATTACTTGTCACAACCTCAATGAATCATCTGGAGAAATTTGATAAGTCTGCAGCAAGGCTACCAAAATGATAGGAGACAGGCTGTAGCGACAGATATAGATTACAGCTACCCTATCATACCTCTCAACTCTCCAGATTTTCATAGAATGATTGTCCAGATTTTAGCTTCATATTTTTGGTCTGTTCCTCATAAACTTTGTAGTTTTCTGGCAAATCATTGAGAAAAGAAGTCACTAAATAATGACATACATTTGAATTTCAGACATCACATGCTAAAGAAAATGCATGCTAACATAAATCCTGTTTTTTTTTTTTTTTTTTAGCAGCATTCTAAGGTTATAAGAGCAACATTTAAAATCTGTCTGTCTCTATTTTGGGACTTTGTTCCTCCTTATTTTAAGCTTTGTCCAGATTTTTTAATGCTACGAATTTAAGAGATATGTATACTGTATAAATGGATTTTCTTTTAAAGATCTCCTCGTGGAAGGCTAAGTATAACTGAGGAACTAGGTAGAAACTGTTCTTCAATTTGCATTTAAAAGTTGTTATCCCACAATTCCATTGGAGTGGGTGGGGGTTACATAATTATATATGCACATTTTATGCTAATCCGTGTACAGATTTTTGGGCATTCGTATACCTATTTTTCATGGGCCTTTCTCCAGATTTTTTTATGATTCCACGTTGAGAGATATGCTGCAAGCACACACACAAACACACATTATATATATATATATATATATATATATATATATATATATATATATATATATATATATATATAGGTGTGTGTATATGCGTGTGTGTATGTACTTCAAAACTATAAAAGTTACAAAAAAGTTAAAATACGAAAGTTACCCAGAAAACACTTCTGTTCACGATATTAACATGTCAGCCAGGCACAGTGATATTTTTTATTGAACAAATAATTAAGCAGTATGTAAAATGTATCATTTTAATTATGAAAACAAGTATAAACATCTCTGCAACCATAGTAGGTAGCTCCAACTATCAGTGTGACTTTTGTATGTACAGATGTGATCTGCAGTTTGCTTTAAAGAAGTCTTCTTGATGTTACTCCATTTTTGAGATATTTGTATAATTATATGTGCACACATTTGCATATTTAATGGACACATTAATGTAAATATCTACAAAGCAATCCTAGTCAAATACCAGCTATTAGTGCAGAGGTTTTACAGCATTGTGTATGCTTTCAGTTGATATCATGGATTACCACATAAACACATTCTAGTTCAAGTTATTAATATACTTATTAAGATATGGTACATGTTATTAATTTTTCTGTCAAATAACTCACATTTTCTGTGGTACAAAGCACCCCATTTGTCTGAGGAGCAATTCCTGTCCTCTATGCTGAATGGGAATGTGAAATGCCATGCCACACTGCATCCACCTTGATAAGGCTGGAGGTATTTACAGAAATATGATGTTTATGCATATATGTATATTGTATTACTAAACAAGTATAACTATAAGTGTAAATATTTGAAAATTGATAGCAAACAGACATCAGTTATCAATGACAAGTTTTGAAGAATTGTGCAAGCTTTCATTTAATACCATGAGGTACCATATATATTCTATGCTGGTCAAATTATTAAAAGACATATTAATATGGCAGGTATTCATGACCTGTCATAAACCGCTTTCTTGATTACTGACCATGTATGTGGGTTACCACTTAATCCTAAACTGTTTGCCGGCTCTGAAATGCTGTTGCACAGTGCTACTGAGTGAGCAGAGCCTGACATGTTTGCATGAATATGGTAATTGTGCATAGCTGCATATTTTGTTGGTAATAGGTAGACACCGGTTATGACTGTCAGTTTTATCAGTATTGTACAAACTTTCAGTTACTTCCATGAAGTACTATCAAGTCTGTCTTGTGCAAGTTATTATCCAAAATATTAATATGGCATATATTATAATTTAGCATAAAAATATCACATTTTTCTCAATTACTGACAACCTCATTTGAGTCTGAAGCCATTCCTAACACAACCTCTGAAAGAGATACATATTACACCAATGACTGACATATGCAGCGGTAATATTTATACATGTCTGAATATACATGCACAGGAGACACAGAGTTACTCAGGTGAGATTCCAACAGTGCATTTCATGTAATGTAATATAATATAATATAATATAGTACCACTTGGGTTTCCCTGCCAAGTAGGGATTAACTTAGTCAACAAATATGTCATCATCATCATCATCATCCTTTGGCTTTTCCCATTAGGGGTCGCCACAGCGGATCATCTCTTTCCATTTCTTCCTATCCTCTGCATCTTGCTCTGTCACACCAACTGCCTGCATGTCCTCTCTCACCACGTCCATAAACCTTATCTTAGGCCTTCTTCTTTTCCTCTTACCTGGTAGCTCCATCCTTAGCATCTTTTTCCCAATATACCCATCATCCCTCCTCAGCACATGTCCAAACCAACGCAATCTCGTCTCTCTTGCTTTGTCTCCAAACTGTCCAACATGAGCTGACCCTCTAATATACTGATTCCTAATCCTTTCCATCCTAGTCACACCGAGTGCAAATCTTAACATCTTTAACTCTGCCACATCCAGCTCTGACTCCTGCTTTTTTGTCAATGCCACTGTCTCCAACCCATATAACATAGCTGGTCTCACTACCCTCTTGTAGACCTTCCCTTTCACTCTTACTGGTACCCGTCTATCACAAATCACTCCTGACACTCTTCTCCACCCATTCCACCCTGCTTGTACTCTCTTCTTCACCTCTGTTCCACATTCACCATTACTCTGAACTGTTGGTCCCAAGTACTTAAACTCGTCCACCTTTACCAGCTCTACTCCCTGCATCTTCACCATTCCTCTACCCTCCCTCTCATTTACACACATATATTCTGTCTTAGCCCTGCTGACCTTCATTCCTCTGCTCTCTAGAGCATATCTCCACCTCTCCAGAGTCTCCTCAACCTGATTCCTACTCTCACTACAGATCACAATGTCATCTGCAAACATCTTAGTCCACGGGGCCTCCTGTCTGATCTCATCTGTCAACCTGTCCATCACCACTGCAAATAAGGACTCAGAGCTGATCCTTGATGTAATCCCACCTCCACCTTAAATGGATCTGTCACTCCCACTACAGTCCTCAGCACTGTCACACTACCCACGTACATATCCTGTACCACTCTTACATACTTCTCTGCCACTCCCGACTTCCTCATACAATACCACAACTCTTCTCTAGGCACCCTGTCATATGCTTTCTCCAAGTCTACAAAGACACAATGCAACTCCTTCTGACCTTCTGTGTATTTCTCCAATAACACTCTCAGAGCAAACATTGCATCTGTAGTGCTCTTTCCTGGCATGAAACCATACTGCTGATCACTAATCATCACCTCCCTTCTTAACCTAGCTTCTACTACTGTTTCCCATACCTCCAAGCTGTGACTGATCAATTTTATCCCTCTGAAGTTACTGCAGCTCTGCACATCACCCTTATTCTTAAAGATAGGTACCAAAACACTTTTTCTCCATTCCTCAGGCATCCTCTGACTTTCCAAAATTTCATTAAACAATCTAGTTAAAAATTCCACTGCCATTTCTCCTAAGCACCTCCATGCTTCCATTGGTATGTCATCTGGGCCAACAGCCTTTCCATTCTTCATCCTCTTCATAGCTGTCCTTACTTCCTCCTTGCTAATCTGTTTCACTTCCTGATTCACTATCCCCACATCATCCAACCTTCTCTCTCTCTCATTCTCTTCATTCATCAGCCTCTCAAAATACTCTTTCCATCTACTCAACACACTCTCCTCTCTTGTGAGTACCTTTCCCTCACTATCCTTTATCACCCTTACTTGCTGCATGTATTTCCCAGCTCTGTCCCTCTGTCTAGCCAATCGGTACAGGTCCTTTTCTCCCTCTTTAGTGTCCAATCTCTGATACAACTCTCCATACGCCTTATCCTTAGCTTTCGCCACCTCTCTCTTTGCCATGTGCCTCATCTCCTTATACTCATGTCTACTTTCTTCATCTCTTTGACAATCCCACTTCTTCTTCGCCAGCCTCTTCCTCTGTATACTCTCCTGTACTTCCTCATTCCACTACCAGGTCTCCTTGTCCTCCTTCCTCTGTCCAGATGTCACACCAAGCACCTTTCT